>NC_134485.1:205615748-205924081 GCF_040206685.1 Ascaphus truei | reverse complement strand
CCCTCTCCCCCCACCCCTCCCCCCCTCCCTCTCCCCTCCCCCACTCCCTCTCCCCTCCCCCTCCCTCTCCCCTCCCCCCCCTCCCTTTCCCCTCCCCCCCTCCCTCTCCCCTCCCCCCCCTCCATTTCCCCTCCCCCCTCCCTTTCCCCTCCCTTTCCCCTCCCCCCCTCCCTTTCCCCTCCCCCCCTCCCTTTCCCCTCCCCCCCCTCTCCCCTTCCTCGCCCCCCCCTCTCCCCTTCCTCGCCCCCCCCCTCTCCCCTTCCTCGCCCCCCCCTCCCACCTCCCTCGCCCCCCCTCCCGCCTCCCTCCCCCCCCTCCCACCTCCCTCGCCCCCCCCCTCCCACCTCCCTCGCCCCCCCCTCCCACCTCCCTCGCCCCCCCTCCCTCTCCCCTCCCCCCTCCCCCCCTCCCTCTCCCCTCCCCCACTCCCTCTCCCCTCCCCCTCCCTCTCCCCTCCCCCCCTCCCTTTCCCCTCCCCCCTCTCCCTTTCCCCTCCCTTTCCCCTCCCCCCCTCCCTTTCCCCTCCCCCCTCCCTTTCCCCTCCCCCCCTCTCCCCTTCCTCGCCCCCCCCTCTCCCCTTCCTCGCCCCCCCCCTCTCCCCTTCCTCGCCCCCCCCTCTCCCCTTCCTCGCCCCCCCCTCCCACCTCCCTCACCCCCCCTCCCGCCTCCCTCCCCCCCCTCCCACCTCCCTCGCCCCCCCCCTCCCACCTCCCTCGCCCCCCCCTCCCACCTCCCTCGCCCCCCCCTCCCACCTCCCTCGCCCCCCCCTCCCTCTCCCCCTCTCCCTAACCCCTCCCCCCCCTCTCCCTCCCCCCCCTCTCCCTCCCCCCCCTCCCCTCCCCCCCTAGCCCTCTCCCCTCCCCTCCTAACCCCTCCCCCCCCTACCTCTCCCCTCCCCTCCTACCCCCCCCCTCCCTCTCCCCTCCTAGCCCACCCCCCCTCCCTCTCCCCTCTCCCCTCCCCCCTCTCCCACCCCTACCCCCCCCCCCTCCTCTCCTCCCCCTTTCCCCCCCCCTCCCCAAGGCTATACAAGGCAAAACATACAAACTGGAGTCAGCAGTAATACTTCTGGCTTGAATTAAAGGTTGACTTTGAGTATAAATCTTCAAGCGTGCGTACACATACTATTTGTCAAGTATGACTGTGTGAAACAGATCATACAAAGGACCAGGTCCCTGAATGTTGATAATATAAATATATTTCCTTAGGTATAGATAAGTATTGTAGTATAAATATGTCTGCTTTAATTGGGAAAAGGTAGAGCAACATGCCCCCCCCTTACCCATCCCCCCCTCCCACTGCCCCCTCTCCTCCCCCCCCCCCCTCCTCTCCTCTTCACTCCCTCGCCCCCCCCCCTCATCTCCCCCCCCCCCAGCCTAACCCCCCCCCCCCTCTACCACCAAGGGTACTTAAGGCAAACTATGTACTTTGGAGTCGTTAGAAATATCCCTGGATGGAAAGGAATGTCATCTGGTATAATATATTCTCAGGCGGGGATATACATATAATACTTACCAAGTATGTACGATGGATACAGACGGTGCAAAAACATATATCAGTGAATGTTAACTATGGAAATGTACCACTCCATGCATATATTTTTTACTGTATGATAAATATGTCCACTACAAATGGAAAAAGTAGAGCGAAATGTTCCCTTTCCCCCCCCCCACCCTCCCCACTCCCCTCCCTCCCCCCTCTCCCTCCCCACCACCCCCTCCCCATTTACACCCCCCATCCTCTCCTCCACCTCCCCCCTCCCCTCCCCCCCAGTCCACCCTCCCCCCTTCCCCCTCCAAGGATACCCAAGGCAAACTACGTAATTTTGAGTCGCTAGAAGTACACCTGACCTGAACTGAATGTCACATGGGATAACATATCCTTAGGCGTGGATATATATAATATTTGCCAAGCATATCTACGGGATACAGACCGTGGAAAGTCACACATCCTTGAATGATAACTATGCAAATACACTACCTCATGCATATATTTTTTACTGTATGATAAATATGTCCACTACAAATGGAAAAAGTAGAGCGAAATGTTCCCTCACCCCCCCCCCTCTCCCCGCTCTCCCCCCTCCCCCCTCCAAGGATATACAGAGCAAACTAGGTACTTTGAGATCAGCAACCAAATCCCTGGCTTGAACCGTATGGTGACCGGGAGAATGTATTCTTAAGCGCGTGTATATGTACTGCTCGCCAAGCATGTCTAAGTGGAATGGCTTGGTAAAGAAACAGCTTCTCGAATGTTAGCAACCTAAACATGGTTCCCTATGCATACACAAGCATTGTCGGATACAAATATATGACTCAAATGAAAAATGTTGGGGAACATACCCCCTTCCCCTCTCTCCCCCCCCCCCCCCCACTCCCCCCCCCCCTCCCCTCCCCCCCCCTTCCCGTTCCCCACCCACCCCCCTTTTCCCTCTCCCTCCCCCCCAACCCTTCCCCCTCCCTCTCCCCCAATCCTCCCCCCCCCCCTCCCCCCCCCCCAAGGTTATGTAAAGCAAACTAGACACTCAGGAATCAGCACTCATATCTTTGGCTTGAAATGTATGTAGCTTGGGGGAATGTAGCCTCAAAGGAGAATCTATGTCCTAAATGCTATGTATAGTTGTTTGAAAAGATCAGTGTAAAGGAACAGGTCCCTGAATGTTAGCAACGAAAATATATCTGTTCAAGCATGTATAAACATTAAGTAGAGCAATATACTCCCCTTCCCCCCCCTCTCCTCCCCCCCCCCTCCCATCCCTCCCCCACCATTCTCCCTCCCCCCCCCTCATCCTCCCCCCCCCTCCCATCACCATCCCCCCCCCCACCTCCCCCCCATCACCCCCCCCCCCATCACCTCCCCCCACTATCATCCCCCCCCCCTCCACTCCCCATCATCACCCCCCTCCCCTATCACCACCCCCCTCCCCTATCACCACCCCCCTCCTCCCCTCCCCCCTCCCCCCCCCGCTCCGCCAACTCCGCTCCCCCCGCCAACTCTTCCTGACGAGAACCCAATAGGATAGGATAAGATGTTTATAGTTTCAGAGAGTCTGCGTCCCCGGACTTACCTGCTCCCTCGGTACAGGGGTCAGCGGATTTCTCCCATCGGGCCTTCAGCCCACATGTTGGTTACAAAAACCAACAGTAAATTAAAAGGACCACTCCAGGCCCTCTTTCCACCCTATCTCTCCCTGGTGATTCTGTCACACCAGGTCTTCCCCCCAACCCCTCCCCCCTCCCCAACCCCCTCTAGCGCCCCTTATGTGTCTCACAAATCCCTCCCCCGCACGAGGCCTAGCAAACCGCCTTATACACGACAGACCAGGCCTAAGAGTGCAGAGATCCAAAAAATCCTCTTGACATGGGAATCCAAGAGCTTTGGAGTCCAAGGCCCCGAAGAAAACCAAAAAAACAATAATGTCGGCCATTAAATTGATCTCAATAAACGCCAAGGGCTTAACTCCCCGAAGAAAAGGAAACTAGTTCTGAAAGACCTGAAAAATCCAAAGGAGACATCATCCTTATTCAGGAGACCCATTTCAATTCCCTAACTCCACTCAACACTTTTAAAAGCATATTCCCACAGGCATACTTTGCCTCGTCCCCAAGTAAGAAAAGAGGAGTAGCCATCCTTATGAGAGCAGGGACACCATTTGCTCTCACAAAGACCCATCCTGACCCGGATGGCCGATTTCAAATTGTCCAGGGCACGCTTGCTGGCACACCAATCACATTGGTGAACATCTATGCCCCCAATGAGAATCAAGTCCCTTTCCTCAGGAAACTCCTTAAGTCCCTGGAGCAACAATCCTTGGGGTCTCTTATTATAGGTGGGGACTTCAATATGGTAGCTTCCCACACGCAGGATAAATCAACCCCCCCTAGCAACGCCCAACCGCCCCCCCAAGCTAGGTATATAACACAATCACAAAAGAAAGCTAAAGAATTTAGGGATACTATGGAGGAATTCTCGTTGGTTGATATCTCGAGGGCCCAGCACCAGGGCCAAAGGGATTATACCTTCTTCTCAGCCCCTCATCAGTCCTACTCGAGGATTGACTATTTCCTAGGTACAAGAAATGTTTTCCAGGCCTCCGCCCAGTCAAGTATAGGATCAATCACCTGGTCGGACCACGCACCCATAGATCTAACTCTAACTCTCCCCTTCGTCAAAAACACACAATATAGATGGAAGCTAAACGATTCCATGCTCAATTGCCCAGACACAGAGGCAACTATACGTGAGAAATTATCACTATATTTCCAGCAAAATATAGGATCTGTCTCCACCCCATCCATGCTATGGGAGGCTCACAAAGCCACAATAAGGGGAGACCTAATTTCAATAGCCTCATACAAGAAAAAAACCAAACTTAAACTCCAAAAAGACCTGACAGATAAAATCACACAACTGGAAAAACAGCATAAAGCCACAATATCAAAAAAAGTACTTAAAAACTTAAACCTAGCTAGAGCGGCCCTCAAGCAGTCCCAATTAGAAGATGTCGAAAAGGCCCTCAGATGGACTAGACCGAAGTACTTCGACAAAGGCAACAAAGCAAGTAGATTGCTAGCCTCCAAACTGAGAGGAGCCAGGGTTAAATCCCAGATAACTCGTATAAAGAAAAAAAAAGGACAGGTTACATTCGCTGAAAAAGAAATAGCGCAGGAATTTGCGGATTATTACTCCGAATTATATAACCTCCACCCCCCAGGCCGAGACCCAGTGAGCCTTGAAACAATTACTAGCTACTTAGAGGAGTGCTCCCTCCCAACACTAACACCGGAAGAGTTAGAAACACTCAACGAAGAGATAACGCAAGAGGAGCTTAGTCTAGCTATAAGCACACTCAAGCCATCCAAGGCCCCAGGACCAGATGGGTTCTCCAACTCTTATTACAAACTGTTTAGGTCTACCCTGTCACCTCACCTCCTTAATATGTTTAACTCCTATCTACAAGGTGAACCAATCCCAGCCACCATCCAGCCACCATCACAGCGGCAAATCTTGCCATAATATACAAGGAGGGTAGAGACTCATCCTCTGTGGAAATTACAGACCTATTTCACTATTAAACACAGACCTCAAAATCTACAGCAAGATCTTAGCAAACAGGTTAAACCCTATTCTCCCTAGACTTATAAATAAAGATCAAGTGGGTTTTGTATCAGGAAGACAGGCCTCCGACAATACCCGCAAAATCATTGATATAATCGACCACGTGCATCTCACAGGTTCAAAAGCAATGATTCTAAGTCTGGATGCCGAAAAGGCATTCGACAGAATCAAGTGGACTTTCCTAGATCAGACTATGAGGAGGTTCGGTTTTAGTGGTCCATATCTAGAGGGAGTGAGAGCCCTCTATCATAACCCCACAGCCCACATAAAATTGCCAGGGGGCCCCTCGAATCCAATTCAAATTAGGAACGGGACCAGACAGGGATGCCCACTCTCCCCACTATTATTTGCCCTAACTATAGAGCCCCTCGCAGCCACAATCAGGAGCGAACAAAGTATAAGAGGCGTACCAATTGCGGATAGGGAGCACAAAATCTCTCTATTTGCGGATGACGTGATCCTGACGCTCACGGACCCCCATAACTCCCTTCCTAACCTCCAAAGAGTCCTAACTGAATTTGGTGTAGTCTCCGACTATAAAGTTAATATGGACAAGTCGGAGGCTCTAAATATATCCCTACCCGACCAAACCTGGAAGCTTATCCAAGCTAATTATAAATATAAATGGAGTACTAGTTGCATAAAATATTTAGGAGTCAAAATCTCCAACTCCTACGACAAGCTTTATCAAAATAACTATCCCCCTTTATTTGACCAAATCAGAAAAGATCTAGAAGCCTGGAAAAAGCACCAAATATCATGTTTTGGAAGGATAGTGTCCATAAAAATGAATATCCTGCCCAGGCTACTATACCACTTCCAAACCCTCCCAATCTTAATTCCGCAAGCAGTATTAAAAAGTCTCCAATCCCAAATCCTCCAATTTATATGGAATGACAAAAAACCCAGAGTCCCAAGATCGGTCTTGCTTGCGTCAAAGGGGAGAGGAGGATTGGGGGTTCCTGATATAGTCAAGTATTACCAAGCGGCACAACTGAAGCAGGCTGTGATGTGGAACTGTGATCCGGACTTAGCCGCCTGGCTGGAAATAGAGGCCCACTACGCGCATCGCAGCCCCCTTCAGTCAGCAATGTGGACCCCTGGCAGCAACAGGTCAGGCTCCCAAAAATTTGATCTAGGAGCAATGAGATGCACGTGGAGTATATGGCTGAAAAGCAAAGGGAAGTATGGTCTGATAGCATCCCCTTCCCGGCTCATCCCACTCTTCGGGAACCCAAACTTCCCACCAGGGTGCTCCCCAAGACAATTCGACCAATTTCAAGGTCATAACATTAAGCTGGTTGCTGATCTGCTGAAGAAAGAGGAAATCTTGACTTATCAAGAGCTTAAAAACAAATATCAATTCCATGACCTACACTTATTCAAGTTTCTGCAGGTTCGCCACTTCCTACAAGCACTATCACCAGCAGCAAAATTCCCCCCACTCACCAAATTTGAATCTATATGCATCAAAAACAGATATATGAGAGGCCTGATATCTGAGATCTACAAGTGCCTGGAGCTAGGATCTCAGGATCCTATGCACCGATATATGCAAAAATGGTCAGAAGACATACAGATAGATATAGATCAGGAAGACTGGGCGGAGATCTGGGAACAAGCCAAAAAAACATCAATATGCACGATAACAAAAGAGAATATCTATAAAATTATGTATCAGTGGTACCTGACTCCAGTCAGACTGAGCCAAATCTACCCCGGCACATTAGACCTCTGCTGGCGGGGATGTGGTCAAAAGGGGGACATGGCCCATATTTGGTGGTCATGTCCAGAGATCCAGAAGTACTGGAGTATTATCCAGACACTGGTGGAGGACACAACGGGACTTATTCTCCCGACCGACCCGCTGACCCTGGTGCTGGGCAAACCTATGGAAGATACCCCCCCCCCGATGTCAAGACTCATCACGGCCATATTAACAGCAGCCAGGTGCTCAATTGCAGCTGCCTGGAAGCATATCAAACCCCCCTCAAGGACTATCGTGATCAGAAGAATCAACGAGGTAATGTTAATGGAGAAGCTCACGGCCATGCTCCAGAAAAAGATACCCCAATTCCAGAATACCTGGGAGCCCTGGCTAGGGAGATAAAACTAGAGAAGAATAGACTGAGGCTGACCCAAAGCGGGAAAATACGCCGCACTCTTGAGCCAGGGAAATAGACATGGCCTCAACCCCTCCCCCCCCCCCCTACCAGTCCCTCCACCCCCCCTCCCCTGTGAGTGCTCCCTTCTCCCCTCTTCCCCCCCCCCCTCTTTCTTTTTCACCCCTTTCTCCTTCTGCGGAAAATGAGAAAAAGACATTGGTCACGATGTACAACTATCTTGGGCTCAAGACAGAAATGTATGTAAAATTTTGTTTGAAGAAATGACCAATAAAAGAAATTGTTACAAAAAAAATTAAAAAAAAATGTGTATATATATATATATAATATATATATATATATATATATATATATATATATATATATATATATATTTGGTTTTAAATATATATATCGCCATGCTCATGGTTTTAAATATATATCGCCATGCTCATGGTTTTAAATATATCGCCATGCTCAGTGGTTTTTAAATATATATCGCCATGCTCAGTGGTTTTAAATATATATATCGCCATGCTCAGTTGGTTTTAATATATATATATATATATATATATATATATATATATATATATACGAAGAAAAAGGAGATAACCTCGCATACACTCCAACAAAATAATGGTCACCATAAGCCAGTATATAATGGAAAAATGTCCATAACAGGCGGTGCTCACGGATCAATAATAGTTATGTGACAAGAGGAAAGAAACCCGCTTAGGAGCACTCAGGTATACCGTATAGAAAATAACAATTTATTGATTGACACAAAGAGAAATAGATAACAGTACAAAATATTAAAAATTAGGCTAGGACCCTGACACGAATACTACCCAAAAGAAACACTGTTGCATGATGTAGGGATAAACTATTGATGTAAACCCTAATGCCTAGTATAGACAAAAATTTAAGTATCACTTAGATATGCAAAAAAACTCTAAGACAGGCTATTTCAAATTCCAAATAAATGAGACATGCATCTGATGGAATAAGTCCCCAAGGACATGGAGTGATTAGCCAGTATATACAATACTTCCTCATCAAGCATATATTCTGCCTCTTTAAAGCAGATGTAAAATCCAAACCCACAGCAATTTGAGTCTCTGTGGGAAATTGGTTGCTGAGCTTTGAGTGTCACTCTATACAAAGAATATAATAACACGCATGTAACATGAAAAAATACGTGCTCTCAAAAGGAGTGCAAAGTGAATAGCCTGTGTATTGCACACGAGTATCAAAAGCGTTCAATGTCCAGAAAGATAATCACAGCAATGTTAGGTAGCATAGTTACGTGACTGCATAATCCAGGGGTCCTGCCTAGCACCCCCACTCCTACGTGTTTCATCAGAGGACTTAAACTTGGAGTGGTGAGGAAGCTAGGACAGAACACTGTTTAAAAAGGGTTGATTTTCGCGCCAAATGATTAAGTAAACAGCTGTATATAATCTTTACTTTTGAGTAATAGTCCGTACTTCCGCGTGTCAAGGTGAGACGCATGGTGTCTACATCCAGTTTCTGTATGACTCACCATGCGTGATGCGCATGCGCATTATAACCGCAGCACAGGAGTTAGTGCGGCACAAAGTGGTAGCATATACTCCCTATGTGTAGGCTTGACGCGTGTTGCGCATGCGAAACGTTAGCATAAAGGACATGCGCAGAGCAGCCGAGATAGATGAGAAGTATCAATGAATACCATGACAGCCTGCATAACGCCATATCGGATGCTG
Organism: Ascaphus truei; assembly: GCF_040206685.1. Lineage (NCBI taxonomy): Eukaryota > Metazoa > Chordata > Amphibia > Anura > Ascaphidae > Ascaphus > Ascaphus truei. The sequence continues at coordinate 205,915,116 of NC_134485.1, read as the reverse complement.
GTCATGATGTTGATCTTTAACCCATAGGTCTCAAGTTGATGGTTTGAAGAAGGTGCAGACCACTTCACACTCATGCCGACCTGGCCAAGAGCCGAACATCCAAGAGTCGACTCTGTGTCCCCGCCACTATGCCATGCAAGTGATATACTCGAACTATTGAAAACACAATCAAAGCATGCAATAAATATTCTTATTGATGCAATAAAGTTATTTGTACAAAAATATACAGTGCATCAATTATGGTAATAAAGTCCAAATGACATTGCCTAAGAATAGTGACGTAAGAAGTTCTATAAAAACAGGGCAAAGCCTATGTAGTCGTTCAAGCCTTTTGGGATCATAGATTCTATTTGCGTAATCCATCTTAGTCTCCCTTCGTAGAAGGGCCCTCTCAAGGTCTCCACCTCGTATGCCCAGCGTGACTTTTTCAATTGCAAAGGCCCTCAGGAGTGTACTATCCGCATTATGCTAAATTAGAAAATGTCTAGCGATGGTTATGATTTTATTAAAATTATCAAGATCTCTTTGTGCGTTTTTGACATTTCTAACATGTTCCAAAATCCGGAACCGGACCTCCCTTGTGGTCATTCCAACATAGGATAGAACACAGGGGCAAGAATGTAGTAAATAACTCCTTTAGATTTACAATTGAGTGTGTTCTTAATATTGTAATCATGGGTCTTCGTGCTACTAGAAAAAGTAACCGTGTTCTCCATAAATTTACGCGCTGAGCAATTTGAGCACCTCATGAAGCCCCTTCTCGGGGTAGTTGATAAAAATGTCTTACCAACATTAGGAACATAATGACTGTTCACCAAACTGTCCTTCAAATTTGGTGAACGACGACTCGTCATGATAACCTGCTTGCCTAAAACTTGTGCTAGGTCTGGGTCTGTCATTAATATGTCCCAATGTTGTTGAAGGACATTACGCACTTGTAGCCACTGATTATTGTAAGTACACACAAAACGAATAACCTCTGATCAGTTGTTATGTGTTTGGGTTGTAAAAGTGTAGTACGTGATTTTTTCATACTATTGTGGAAACCTTTCTCAACAACGGTCTTACTGTAACCCCTCTGGGCGAATCTTTGCTTCATCTCCCCTGACCTTAATAAAAAGTCAGATGGGGACGAAACATTTCGTTTCAGTCTGAGGAACTCGCTCGTAGGAATGCCTCTAACCTGATGGGCAGGATGAAAGCTTGTACTGCTGCGGCTCATCTGATTCTAACACATCGCCAGTTTTTCCCTGGCATTTTCCTGGAATGCGACGCACTTCACCTGGAGCATGCCGCATTCATTTTGCGTTCTCAGCCACGGGTCATGCGCGTTTAATGCGCAGTTGATGCGTTTATTGAGAATGGTTTGGATTTAATAGGTTGCAATTCTTCGCGTGTCCACCAGATGGCAGATATTCATGAATTGTAATGTGCATGCGCTTCAGTAATGTATCGACTTGCAGGTGTTTCGTTTAAAAAAGATACCACAGTGTGCTAATGTAACTTGGCCTTGAGACTGAAGGAAGAGGTTGCAAAAATGTATCAATTTAGGCTTTTCATATTAAAGAAAGACAAAGACCAGTTTTGGTTACAGTATTCTCCAGAGACCCGCCGCCCGCCATGAGTGTTCAAGTGCAGCCCGTTTTCCAAAAACCCGACAGAAGTTACGCGTATTTGATATAGGCCGCGATTAATGCAACAGATGAAAAGATGGCAACAGTTGTACAAATTTATCAGTATTTTATCGAAAACTATGACTTTTACAAATTTTCGCCAGCTCCTCATACGTGGAAGCGTGCAATAAGGAAAAGGTTATGTAGCGATCCCTGTTTTTATCGTATTGAGCCACAATTTGTTGGAGGGTATTGGTGTGTATCACCGGCTTTTTCCTTTTTCTATGATCGTGCAGACGGCAAAAGGTCCAAGGTCGTGTTAAAACCAACTAAGAAACGACAGTCGCTGCCAAGCAATGCACCAGCACCGGCTTCCAATAATGGTCCCACCGTCAGTGACAACCCTTGCTGTCTATCCAGAACGCCTGAGCCGGATTTCCCGTGCAGTTTCGATCAAGCTTGCATGTACCTAAGCAATTTCCAGCCTCATCAGCTGACTACAGGTGGACTAATCCCGCTGCAAACTATTGACGTGGATGATCAAGAACACTGGACTGGCAGTGGACCGGCGCCGGCGCCAGCTGAATGGGAAATTCTATGGTGAGTATTGTTGCCGTATTATTTTCTGTGGTTTTTTTATTTTGACAATACAGTATCAATATCGGTGCAATTCAAAAGTCAAACGATTCTCCTGTAAGCAATATCATTGGCTGAGCGGCTTCTACAGTACTGTACTGCAGATACTGAACAATTGGTGGAACGCTAGGCGCATACGCATTGGAACCTTCTTGAAACGCATATGCGTGTCATTACATCGACGGTAGGCGCATGCGCATGTGAACAGGAGACGCCCCCCCGAGAAAATTATTGGTGGGACTGGCTGGGAAATTCTTTAGGGGGCTGACCATTACAGTAAAACTTTTCTTTTTGTTTTTCCTCAGAAAAGAAAACGGCTAATGGAGGGATTTCGATGGATAATATCACTTTGTGTAACAATGCCTGCACATTGCTGAATCGGATTGAAAAACCCACATACCGGAGTCTACAGTTTAGTGGCCGTTGTTATTGATTAGGATAGAATACTGTACCTGAAACAGTATGCTGATGTTTTCCGGCCGTACAGTATACAATACTTTTTTATAAACAGTTTACTGTGTAATAAACCCGAAAAAATTAAAACTATGCATTTATTCTACATGTATTACAGTACTGTACATACAGTATGTGTCTTCTATACAGTGCCAGTACATACAGTACAGTACTGTATGTGTCTTCTATTTTTTTTAATACTCTTGTACTGAGCATGCCTACAGTATACAGTATACAGTACAGTGTGCCTGGACAGTAGTGTGCATTCTAGAAACACTGTAATTTTGTTACAGTAGCAAAGGAGCCAATGGAACAATGTAAAACAAATCAACATCTTCTTTTATTGGTGGAGTAAGTACAAAAACATTTATTTACAAATACTGTTCAATGTAGAAACATTTTAAGTGCACAGCAATTCAAAACATCAACAGGTGTATGGTTTACTGCTACAGTTGTGAAAACATTTAAGTCAGTCAGTATGGTTTACAGTCACATGTTTTAAAAGAAAATTCTTTATTCATAAAATAAGCAAAACCCAACATCTCCTTTATTAAAGAACGGCAAGTCAAAACATATACAGTGGGATGGTGTGCAAAACAGTCTGCACCAGTACAGTCCTCGAGGGCAGCAAACAGGACCGGTTTTCAGGGTAACCTTTGAAAACCGTGCCTGTTTGCGGCCCTCAGGGACTGGAATTGTGCAGGTCCTGTGTGTGTGTACAGCAAGTTTCTGTATAAATACAAGTTAAAAAACACACAACAACATCTCCTTTATTTAAGTTCAGCAGGTCAAAACATGTACAATACAGTTCAGCACAACAGTATGGTCTTACCTGTGATTAAAAAAAATCTTTATTCATAAAATACAGTATACAAAACGAAACATCTACTTTATTAAAGAAACATATACAGTACAGTGGATGGTGCGCAAAACTGTCAGTCAGACCTGCACCCCTACGGTCCTCGAGGGCAGCAAACAGGCCCGGTTTTCAGGACAACCTTGAAAATCGTGCCTGTTTGCAGCCCTCAGGGACTGGAATTGTGCAGGTACTGTGTGTGTGTACAGCAAGTTAAAACAGTAAGTTAAATACAGTACAGCAGGTAAAAACATCTCCTTTATTTAAGTTCAGCAGGTCAAAACATGTACAGCACAGTTCAGCACAACAGTACAGTATGGTCTTACAGTTCCCGTGGTTAAACCAGAAAGTCCACCACATTGTCCTGTCCATGGCCGATTCCTTGCATGGCGCAAAACGCCATTAATGCAGTCTTGAACGCCTTTCATTACAGGATCTGTAATTGGATAAAAGCGCTGCATTTCATCCATAATGTTCTTTCTTAAATTGGCCGGAAGCGCCTTTTTTACGCGATTTCCTTCGTAGTTCACTCTGAAGGCCCAGTCGCAGTACAACGAGTAGGGAACATGGTGCTTAAAAAGTAACAAGGCATACTTGTGGGGTGCACCAGCACTCATCACCCTATACTTCTCCCTGAGCGCCGGTGGCAGATCGCACAGGGTAATGTCGGGCACCGTATCGATGCGAGCGAATGTAGGTCTTCTGCGAGCAGGTGTGCTTGAGGCGACGGGCGAGATTAGGTTGTCTGGGAGGAAGCTTTCCTCAGGTCTTAGTCGCCGTGTTGTCTCCTGGTGTGGTCTTGACGGGGTTGTCATGTGCTCCTCAACGGCATACATGTACACTACATCTTCTGGTGGAGGGGGTGCACTTGGTGATGGAAGGGGGTCGATGCTCCCATTCATCACATCCATGCTCTGGCATCGGGGAAACAGGGGCATTAACACTGAGCAAATGATGTATACCCGCTATGCCAGCCTCTATCTTCTCCATCCGTTGATCCATCCGTTGATCCATATGTTGCATCCGTTGATCCATATGTATCATCCGTTGATCCATATGTATCATCCGTTGATCCATATGTAGCATCTGTTGCTCCACATTTAGCATTGTCTCCAGAAGCAGCTCTATCTTTGCCAGCACAATAGAGTTACCGGGGAGATCCACACTTATCCCATTCAGCATCTGGTCTAATGAGCTGCTTCTTGTGCATGGCGTGTGGACATCTGTGTGGATGGGTGCAACGGAGGATGAGATGGGGGTTCCATGGAGAGAAGCGGTGGCGTCGATGAAGAAGGGTGGAGGAGGTGACCTGTGGATATCCGGTAGAGGAGAAGCGGCAGTGTCGTCAAAGAGGGATGGAGAAAGTGACCTTTGGATTTCCAGGCGAGAAGCAGAGTCGTCTAAGAGCAAAGGAGAAAGTGACCCGTGGATTTCAGAGGCAGCGTCGTCGGATAGAACTGGAGAGGATAGCCTGTGGGTTTCCGGGAGGGTGGTGGCAGCGTCGAGGACGAGGGGTGGAGAAGACGGGCTGAAGATTTCCGGGACAGCGGCGGCAGAGTCATCGAAGCGTATGTGAGGAAGTAGTCTGTGGGTTCGATGGGTTGGCTGCCAATCGTTTTGCGTCGAGAGTACATCACCGTATATCTTCTTGACATAATAAGGCTGACGTCTATGAAAACCCTTAGCCTTTGGGGCCAGCAGAAGGTTTTCTTTATTGGCCTTAGCCTGTCGCTTTTGCCTTGTCGTGGAAACGGCAACCGCCTTTCGCTTTTTCTGCTTGACAGACATGGCAGAGGCGAGTGGGTTCCTGCGTCCGCAGAATCGGGGTTGATCCATGGAAGCAGATGGCATAATGCAGTATCTGGACAAGGGCAAGTTCAGATAAAGATCATCGAGTGGTGGGCTATGCAAAGTGTGTAACCTTTTATGCATGGCAGCGAGGTACAGGTGTTGAAAGTGGGTGTACTCTAATGTGAGTCATTACCGTATAAATACACCATCCATTTTGTGGATTCACTGCACATTGAATACACATCGACTAAACATCGAATATACATTCTTGTGTTTGTATTTCTTTCTACTCGCAACAATGGTTGTTCAAAAGTTTTCCAAGGATCTCAGCATGCGAAATTAAGGAGATGTACACGAGCGGACACCGAATTGCTACTATCCAATGCTGGTTAGCTACTTCTGGCCTCATTGTGCCAGCAACCACCATGAGCTATCATGCACACGGAAAAAAACGAGAACGCAAAAGGGCACCAAGGGTAACTAACGCGTAAGTATATTTATAAAACTTTAATAAAAATTTTAGATCAAAAAATGAACTGTACACCTACAGTACTGTATCTAATATTTTTGTTATTTCTGTTGGTTTATATTACAACAGTATATATATTTTGTATATTTATATTTATATTACAACAGTATATATATTTTGTATATTTATATTTATATTACAACAGTATATATATTTTGATATTTATATTTATATTACAACAGTCTATATATTTTGTATATTTATCTTTATATTACAACTGTATATATATTTTTTATATTTATATTTATATTACAACAGTATATATTTTTTGTATATTTATCTTTATATTACAACTGTATATATATTTTTTATATTTATATTTATATTACAACAGTATACATTATATATTTTGTATATTTATATTACAACAGTATATATATTTTGTATATTTATATTTATATTACAACTGTATATATATTTTTTATATTTATATTACAACAGTATATATATTTTTATATTGCTGCATATTAATAGAACAATATATTGTATCCTGTTGATCTACTGTCTCTAATATTTTTACTTACCGGATTGTTTTTCTTTACAGTGTAGGGAGCCAACTCTTCTGGTGGACAAAATAAGTGAGGAGAATGATGAGAAGAGTGCATTAAGGGTCAAATGCACTCTGCAGGAAAAACACAATCTCACTGTATCCGAGACCAGCATAAAGAAGATGAGACGAAGCATTGGATGGAAATATGGACGTGTGAGGTTAGTACTGGACAGTACACGAGGTAAAAGTGTTGTTTAGGAAACTATACTGTACCGCTAAAATTATTTATTCCTTGTCATTACAGAACGTACCCCATGATAAGGGACGCAAACAAAATCAAAAGAGTGGTCCAGGCCCAGGCATGGATCGACAGTGGGGAAACTTTCCAGGATTGCATCTTCACTGACGAGTCTACTGTGTCGCTGGAGAGATTTGCAAGCTTAGCATTCCACAAAAAAGGCCGCATATCTTTGAAGCCGCGCCAAAACACCCCGTGACGCTGCATGTGTGGGGTGCCATCTCTAGGCATGGACCAGGATGCATTGTCATCTTTGAAGGTAAAATATATGAAATATAATGTAGCCTTATGCACTGTACTTTACTAGTGTAGCCTTACTGTATGCACTGTACTGTACTATTGTGCAGTTTTTAGAGCACTTTTCTTCTCTTGCTATAGGAATCATGAATAAAGCTTTCTTCAAAGACAACATTGTCCCTGATATAGTGCAATACATCACACGCGAGTTCCCGAATGGTCACTGCTTCTATCAGGACAACGATCCGAAGCACACCGCGTCAACAGCGCATATCCTTGAGCGCGATATCAACTGGGTGAAGACGCCAGCGGAGTAAGTGCGGTAACCGTGTCTCATTTTTTCCCACTGTTTTTACTGTGTACTCTATTTTTTTTTTTTTTTTTTGTAACTTAAATTTTTTATTGAATCAAAACAGCATAAAATACATTACAGAATACTTTTGTCTTGTATGCAAACAATATTTTAACAACTGTGTAAGTAACAACGAGGTCCTGCTGTGCTTCAGGACCCAGTCTTCTGGGTATTTTGGTGTGGACCATACAGTCCAAGCCGACTCTACTTAAATGGACAAACAGACACTTATAACTCAACTTAAAAGGGGAGACAATACATACTCACAAAAAAAAAAATATATAAGGAAAAGGGAGGTCGAGGCGGGTTGGGGAGGGGAAAGGGGTAGGTTGGGGATGAGGTAGGGGGAGTGCGTTGGCAGTAGATGCAACACGTGGCCCTGTGTCAAGCATCACAGATGTTTGCAAGCTGAGTCGTCTCTCACATTACTTATATTATAATGCTGCTATAAGGGGTCTTGGGTGTATAGAATACCTCCTGTAAGCCCCTCCCAAGGAGAACGCATCTACTGTTATCATAGCCATATTGAGGACCTCTCAATCCCCGGGATATCTGTCTGTGCCAGCCAAGGCGTCCAGACTTTTAGAAAATTGTCACCAGTATCGTTAACTAAACTCGTTAATTTTTCCATCTGGCAAATGAACCAAATTCGATTCTGAATCTTTGGGATGGTTGGGATATCAGATTGTTTCCATAATGCTGCGATCTCGCACCAAATGCAAAATGGGCAATTAGTTTGTTATTTGCTTTGGAGAGGCCCGTCAATGGCTTGTTCAGCAGGAACAACCACGGGTCTGGGGGAATGGTGAGATCGAACAGTCTCTGTATCCAATGTCTAATCGCCTCCCACAGTGGAGAGATCCGTGGGCAAGACCAAAGCATATGTAACAGGTCGGCTGTTCCTCCGCACTGGCGGGGGCACAGCGGAGAGGAACCCGGCACAAACCTTGATAATTTCAGTGGGGTGAGGTACCATCGCATTAAGACTTTATATGCGTTCTACTTGAGCGTGGTGCATATGGAGCTCTTCGCTGTGGCCATAAATATGGCGCTCCATTCTTCATCTTCTAAGCTTTCTCCCAGATCTGTTTCCCATTGAGATCGGAATGAGGGTATCTGCTGCTCATGTTCACCAGAACTGATCACTTCTCCGTATAGCTGAGATGTCGGTCTCAGCCAGACAGAGCTTTTCGAAAGATGTTAATAGGGGGTATGGGGCAAATTTGTTATAAAATGCCCTGATCTGCAGGTATCTAAAGATTTCTGAGTGAGGGATCTCTTTTTCTTCCCTGATATGGTCGAATGTTTTGATTTTTCTGTCATAACCCTCCAGATCTCTAATCCGATTTTAGCCCCTCTGTCTCCAGATTGAGATATTACTGACTGATAGACCTGGAGCGAAATCAGGGTTATTCCAGATGGGTGTTGCCATGGAATGTTTTGTCGTGAGGGAATGCCAAAATTTCGTAGACTCCCAGATTGACAATGAGTTGGTCACCGAGGAGAGCGGCATGGCGGTAAATTTTCGCGCCGTTTTAGGTAACCAAATTAAGCTGCTCAGTTCCAGAGGTGCACACGCAGCATTTTCTATTTCCACCCATCTCTTTAACTTTGGGTTAGATTGCCATTGTACAATCTGACTTAATTGTGCCGCCTTGTAGTATGATACCAGGCAGGGTACTGCTAGGCCGCCCGCCACCACAGATCTTTTCATATTTAATTTACTTACTCTCGTTTTTTTACCTCCCCAGATAAATTTGGAGATTTCAGATTGAAGTGAGTGCAAGTCCCTCCAACTGAGTGGCACTGGAAGAGTTTGGAAAAGGTATAATATACGGGGGAGTAGGTTCATTTTGACACTATGGATACGTCCAATCCAGGATATCCTTTTGGATGTCCACTTCCGTAAATCAGATTTTAAGGTCCGAATCAGGTTGGGGTAATTTGCATTGTACACGTCTTTTACAGTTTTGGTGATGTGGACACCCAGGTATTTTATGTGGTTTTGTTGCCAATTAAATTTGAAATTCAATTTTAGTAATTTCTCCATGTGTCTAGGGAGGTTGATGTTGAGGGCTTCCGATTTGGATTGATTGATTTTGAAGCCGGAGACCTTAGAGAATTGATCTAGTAAGTCGAAGAGGTTTGGTAGGGACGTAAGGGGTTTTGTGATAATCAAGAGGATGTCATCCGCATACAGGGCCGCTTTATGGGTCTGGGAGTATGCGTTTAACCCTGAGATGTCTGGGTTTCCTCTGATTTGTGCCGCCAGTGGTTCGATACATAGGGCAAATAAAAGCGGGGATAATGGGCAGCCCTGTCTCGTGCCACTCTTTATTTGGAATGGCAGAGAGGGGTAGCCTTGGTGTATGACCCTGGCGGTGGGGTTAGAGTACAGCGATAGAATCGCCTCACTCACCCGATCTCCAAAGCCAAATGTCGCAAGCGTCTCTTTTAAATATGGCCAGTCTATCCTATCGAAAGCTTTTTCTGCATCCAGACTTAACAACATGCTTTGAGTTGCCTTATTATTTGCCAAATCCAACAGATCAATAAATCGTGTATTATCCGCTGCTTGCCGGCCCAAATCCGACTTGATCTGGGTGTATAAGTCTGGGTAGGATGAGACTAAGTCTATTGGCCAATAATTTAGCGTATAATTTAACATCAGTGTTAATTAATGATATAGGCCGGTAACTTCAGCAGTCTAGCGGGTCTTTCCCAGTTTTATGAATTAGTGATATTGACGCCTTTAACATCTCATTGGGGATGGGGGCTCCCGCTAAAATAGCGTTAAACATGCGGAGCAACCTTGGGGCGAGTAGCTTTATAAATTTCTTATAGTAAAGCCCTGAGAATCAATCAGGCCCAGGGGCCTTTGATGGCTTCAGTTCTTTAATGGCCTGAGATAGTTCTTCCATAGTGAAGTCAGCATTCAAAGCTGCTCTATCAGTGTCCGTCAATCTCCCTAGTTCCGAGCTGGCTAAGAAATCTCTTAGGGCACCGCTCGTTGTAGAGTTATGTGCCACTTTTTCACCGTTATACAGTGTTTCATAGAAGGAGCCGAATTAGTTTACAATTTTCTGAGGATTAGACGTGGCGGTACCAGATTTTAAGCGTATAGCTTGGATGTTATAATTAGCTAGCCTGTCCTTTAGCATGCGGGCCAGCATTGTATCCGGCCTGTTCGCTTTCTCGTAAAATTTTCTCTTTGACCAACTCAGTGAATTGTCAGCTCTGGAAGCTAGTAGCATGTTAAGTTCAATTTTGACATCTTTTACCTCTTGTAAGGTTTTGGGGTCTAAATTCCTTTTATGGTTAGAGGAGAAAGTCTGTAATTTGTTTTGGAGATTAATAATTTTGGACTGTCTTTCTCTCTTTCGTCTGGCTGTGATATTTATTAACGTGCCGCGTAACGTTGCTTTATGGGCTTCCCATAGGACAAGCTGTGAGTCAACAGAGCCCGTATTGATATTGAAGAATTGGTCAATCTCGTTGCCAATAACATCACATATTTCGGGTATTTTTAAAATTGATTCATTAAGTTTCCAGTTCGTCCCAGGTCTATCAGTTCGGATATTATTGCACCTTAGCTCTATTGGTGCATGGTCTGACCATGAAATATCATGGATCCCTGCTCGGGTAACCTTAGGAACCAGTTGACAGGACACTGGGACCTCTTCTCTTTTCTCTGTACACACTCTCTCTAGGTGACGTAATAACATCTTTTGGGTTTAAATATCACCTCTATGCTGATGACACACAAATATACTTTTCAACACCTGACCTTACACCTGCTATACAGACCAAAGTTTCTGAATGTCTCTCTGCTATATCATCCTGGATGGCCGTCCGTTGCCTTAAACTCAACATGTCCAAATCAGAGCTCCTCATACTTCCTACCAAACCTGGCCCTACTACCTCCTTCCACATTACTGTTGGAACTACGATCATCCACCCAGTAGCCCAAGCACACTGCCTAGGGGTCACACTCGACTTCTCTCTCACATTGGCCCCTCACATTCAAAACATTTCTAAAACCTGTCGCTTTTTCCTCCGCAATATCACAAAGATACGCCCTTTCCTCTGTTGCTCGACTGCTAAAACTCCGACTCAGGCCCTCATTCTCTCCTGTCTTGATTACTGTAACCTCCTGCTGTCCGGCCTTCCTGCCTCTCACCTGTCTCCCCTACAATCTATCCTAAACGCTGCTGCCAGAATCACTCTACTCTTTCCTCGATCTGTCTCAGCATCTCCCCTCCTGAAATCCCTCTCCTGGCTTCCAATCAAATCCTGCATCTCACACTCCATTCTTCTCCTCACTTTTAAAGCTTTACACTCTTCTGCCCCTCCTTACATCTCAGCCCTAATTTCTCACTATGCCCCATCCCGACTCTTGCGTTCTGCTCAAGGATGTCTTCTTTCTACCCCCTTTTTATCTAAAGCCCTCTCCCGCCTTAAACCTTTTTCACTGACTGCCCCACACCTCTGGAATGCCCTTCCCCTCAGTACCCGACTAGCACCCTCTCTATCCACCTTTAAGACCCACCTTAAGACACACTTGCTTAAAGAAGCATACGAATAGCACTGTGAACATTCTGAACACATGATACATAAAGCTTGGCCCCCTGCAGACGCACTTACCAGAACTCCCTCCTACTGTCTCTGTACGTTCTCCCTACCTACCAATTAGATTGTAAGCTCCTCGGGGCAGGGACTTCTCTTCTTTAATGTTATGTTTGTCTAAAGCACTTATTCCCATGATCTGTTATTTATATTATCTGTTATTTATTCGATTACCACATGTATTACTACTGTGAAGCGCTATGTACATTAATGGCGCTATATAAATAAAGACATACAATACAAAAAAGTAATCAATTCTGCTGTACGAGCCATGGGGGTGAGAGAAGAAAGTGTAATCCCTGTCTGCCGGATGTAATTCCCTCCATATATCTGATAACTGGTTGGTCTTGAGGCCCCGGCGCAGAGATACACCCGCTCCTTTGTTGTATTGACCTACAACCCCATACCTATCCAGGTGCGGTTGCATGACTATGTTAAAGTCACCCGCGAGCACGACACTCCCTTGGGCCACTGAGTTCAGGGTTCTGAAAAACTTATCGAAAAAGATCGTGCTCTTCTCGCTGGGAGCATACAAGCAAGCCAACGTGATTCTCTGCCCCCTAATTGTTCCTACAACAATAATGTATCTACCATCCGTATCACGTTTAGTTAACTGCACCTCGAACGGAATGCTGTTCTGAAATAATATAGCTACCCCCCGTTTTTTGACTGCTGCTGCTGATGTGAAAACCTGGGTGAAATCTTTGTCAAGATATTTAGGGACACTTGATTTACTAAAGTGTCTCTCCTGTAGAAAAAGGATTTCAGCGTGTTTCCTTTTATAGTCTGTAAAGGCCAACTTCCGTTTGGTTGGGTTGTTAAAGCCCTGTACGTTATGGGAAATAAGTATCAACGCCATTTATTAATGTGTGTGTGGGATAGCTTCGTGAAATCTTTGGACTCACCCAAGATTCCATCCTTGGAGCATGCCCGGTCCGTAGTGCTGAGACGCATCTGTACCATCTGTTGTGTGTTTTGACGGTGTGGCTGATGTTCCCCTGAGAGGGGAAGGGAGGGAGAGGTGGGAGGGGGAGAGGTGGGAGGGGGAGAGGGGGGGAGGGAGAAGGGAGGGGAGGAGAGGGAGGGAAGGGAGGGTGGGAAGGCGGGGGATGGGGGGCCACATGTAGGTAAAAACAGTAGGGAGGAAACAAAAAATAACATGCATATATAACATCAACATGGCAGTGACATCAAATAATAAAAAAACAAGAATCCACCTCGGGAGCCCCCGAGTGTGTCTCTTGCGCTCATGGGGTTGGTCTCCTGGTCCAGTCTTATAGTGGGATCTCTCCGTCTTGCTGGGACCCGACCTCCCTTGGAGTTGTGTGCGATCCCTCTTTCTCAGGGATCGTAAGTGGAAACGCATGCACGCCAATACAAGGGATCCCGCCGGCATGTTTTTCATAATCAGCTACTATATGTAACTCCGTTAAACTCTTCAACGATGGAAACTGGAACAGAAACTACATATCAATAAACACCTCCCAAACATAACGAAAAACTTTGCCCTGTGTCTAACCTTCTGTCTCCCTCCCTGAACCACGTCACCCATTTGGAGCCCATCTACTTAGCTCCTTGGAGAATGTTAACTCATAGACCTCCAGTCTGAGATGATCATGTCCATAGCAACCCTATTCTTCTGGGTAACTCTACCGTGTATGAGGATATCTACACTGATGAACAAATGTACCCTGCCCTCTGTGAATCCGGGCCCAACATAACAAGTAATTAGTAATTATCCCTCGGCAGTCTGTCTATACCCCCCAACGAGCCTATCCCCCCTTAGATTGTGAGTTGCATGTCTTCTAGCAGCCCTATGCAGAGATCCCTCTGCGTGCGTGCCACAGACGTAGCGGAAACAACCTGCCCCCCTGCCCACTTATGCCTGCGCTATCTATATACCTCCAGAGGCTACGTTGTTCAGCATCTTAGCGGCTCTTGTGCCCAGCACCCTGGTATCTCAGGCCGGGAGTCTAGCATCCCAGATAGCGCTTTATAGGGAGTGATAGGCTTTAGTCTCTCCAGACCGTGGTCGTGGGGCTCAGGTAATTTTTTAAACCTTATATAATGAACCCTGTGGTGGGATTGGCTTCTGTGTGTGGGAGCCCAACCAGCCGCCCCCCTCTTTCCCCCCCCCTCCTTCTTCTCCTTCCTCCTCTCTCCTCTCCCTTCTCCTTCTTCCTCCTCTCCTCCCTCCCCCCCCACTCCACCTCTTCCCCCCATCCCTCTCTCCTCCTCTCTCCCACCCCCCCTCTTCTCCTCCTCCTCCATCCCCTCTCCTCTTCCCCCTCCACCCCCCCCCTCCTGCTTCCTCCCCCACCCCATTCACCCCCCTCACCCCCCTCACCCCCTCTTTCCCTTATATCCTTTTTATTGAGTGTGTACATATGCATCCCCTCTCCTCCTTCCTCCCCCACCCCCCTCTCTTCCTTCCCCCCCTTCTCCTCCCCCCCTTTCCTCCTCCCCCCCTCTCCTCCTCCCCCTCCCTCCCCCCTCCCCCCCTCTCCTCCTCCCCCTCCCCCTCCCCCCTCTCCTCTGCCTCCTCCCACCCCCCTTCCTTTCCCTTAGATCTTTTTTATTGTGTGTACATATGCATATGGGAGACCACAGTTCTGGGGCATGGGCACGAGCAGAGGCTGCTATGCACACTCCCTTGTAGCGTGTCTAGAGCTTCTTCGTGTCTGTGCCCCCGCCAGCCTCCTCGTTCTGTGTGGCAGTGCTCCTCGGCAGCCATCTTGGTAAGGGCAGTAAGCGCCCCCGCTTCCTCCCTCTTCTGCGCAGGCGCCGGGGGTCCCGCGCGTGGCAGCATTCCTCGGCGGCCATCTTGGTGAGGGCAGCAGGTGCCTCCGCTTCCTCCCTCTACTGCGCAGGCACCAGGGATCCAGCTCTCGTGGGTTGATGGCGCGGGGTGATGACGTCACTGGTCAAGCCCGCGAAGATCAGTGAAGTTCCCGCGCGCCTCGGGGAAGGAGCAAGGGAAGGAACAAGGGAAGATGGCTGCCGGCCATAAAACGTGAGTAAGACCTGCTGCATTGTAGGGCGCTGATTCCCCTCTCTAGGGACTGGTGAGGGCTGCGGAAGGGGTCCCAAGCGGTCCCGAGGGCATGAGGGGTAGTGTTGGGGTTGGTCCAAACAGTAGATTCCAGTGGTTGTGGCTAGTGGAGGGTCTTTCATGCAGGGCTCAGTGCATCAGTCGTGGGTTAGCTCATGGCTGCGCGGGGGCGCCATCTTTAGCCGCCGCATGGCGAGGGGGACTCTGTGTTGATCGTAGGACCCTCCTAAGGAATCCCTCAGTGTCCTCCATATTTTTGAGGATATGTGCCACTCCGTTTTTAAAGACCATGAGGGCACATGGGAACAGCCAGCGATATCTAATCTCTTGATCTCGTAGCGTTCTGGTAACTAGGGCCATTGCTCTCCGTTTTGCTAGCGTGGCAGGTGACAGATCCTGATACACTTGGAATTTTATTTTCTCAAACTCCACTACCTTCAGTTCTCTTGCTATCCGGCATGTTTCTTCTTTGGTGCGGTAACAGTGGAATCTAAGCACCACATCCCTCGGGGGGTCTCCTTGCTGAGGTCGTCTCCTCAACGCCCGGTGGCATCTGTCCAGAATCAGGTCTCTGGCAGCCATGTCTGGGAATATATGTTCCAGCCACCTCGAGGTGAATTCCTCTGGGTCAGTTATAGCTTCTGGGACCCCTCTCAGCCGTATGTTACAGCGCCGGTCGCGGTTCTCTGCGTCCTCAATTTTATCCTCTAGGGAAGTGACCTGTGCCTTTAAGGCGGATATTTGAGTCTGTGTTTGTGCTGTGGATGTAGCTGTCTCATCTGCCCTGGATTCCAAAGCGGCCGTACGCTCCCCTATTGCGTGCACATCCTTCCGAAGTGCCCAAAGTTCAGACGTAAAGAATTGTTTCATATTGCTGCAAAACTCCTTCATGTCCTTACGTCTCATTACATCCATATCGTCTGGTTCTTCAGGTGAGGGGTCCAATTCTGGGTCTGCTGATGCTGTCTGCACTGGAGACTCAGGTATGTCAGCCCTGGCAGCCTCTTTGCTCTTAAAATAAGTAGACACCGGCTGTGTTTTTTTTCTTAAAGTCTTATTGATGCCATGTCTGTATATTTAGACATGTTCTGCAGATTCTGTATTATGCAGATGCTGTGTTTTTGCTGGAGTTAGATCGTTTTGAAACGCCGGAGGGGATGGAGCTCAGACTCTAAGCTGCCATTCACCTCCTTGTCGTGCACGCCTCTCCTGTATCTCTTAAACTAATTGTCCTTTTTTTCCAATGACAGATCGCCAGACTTCAATCCGATCGAAATGGTCTGGCATCAGCTAAAGGACCATATCCGGAAAGTGGCGAAACCCTCCAAAAAGGACGAGTTGTTGAAAGGCATAATGAGTTTTTGGAACGATGTACTCACAGTGGAACGCTACAATAAATATATAGACCATATTGCCACTGTGTTGCCCATTGTGATCACGCGTAATGGGCAAGCATCATGAAAGTAGTACTGTGCTGTAGTATTGTATGTACAGTATGATACAGGTAAGTATGGCACAGATTTTTTCTTTCTCAATAGTCAGAGTATACAGTAGTTACAGTTTTTTCTTTACAGAGAGAGCAGCACAAGCCATCAGGTTACAGTACAGTGGGGGCTATGCACTAAGCTCCGAGCTTTCGCGCTGGCTTGAAAAAAATTAGCACGTCCGATAAAAAATGAAGCCGGCGGCGCCATTCACTAGGGCCCGCAGCCCATTTTTATCGGACGTGCCCAAAACTGGCTTATCGTGCGTGCAAAGTATTTCCCCCCTGCTATCGCACTTAAAGTTACCGTACGCTAGCTGATTGAAAAAAAAACCGCTTGTAACATTTGCATGGAGATTTGCCATCTCCATGCAAGGCTGTTACAGGCGATCGTACACTAAATAAATAAATTTTCATTATAGTGTACATGAGCAGGGGGTCTCCGGAGCTGAACAGCGTTGGTTTCAGGTCCGAGGACCCCCTACTTCAGGAGATACAGGCCCCGTTATGGGGTGCCGGTATCCCCTGCAGAATTTAAATGTCCCGGTCACGTGACGCGGACGCTTGAAAGTGCAGGGGATACCGGCACCCCATAATGGGGCCTGTATCTCCTGAAGTAGGGGGTCCTCGGACCTGAAACCAATGCGGGTCAGCTCCGGAGACCCCCTGCACATCTACACTATAATTAAAATGTATATTTAAAAAAAAATTAACAAACATCAATACACGCCCTCCGCCCTAACACATACAGTACAATGATGTGCAAAATAACTATTATCCAGATATGGATAATAGATTATTTGCCCATTATTAAACACTGCATTAGCATACCTAAATAAAGTCAATAACAACAGTAGCCAGCTAATCCAATCAATACAAGCAGTAACAACATCAACAATTATTTAATTAAACCATTAACCAATGAAACCAATTAATTCCTAAACCAACACAAAATGAATAGTAACACTAACCAATCAAACCAATTATTTAGTACAACATTAATGAATGTAACATTAAAAGACACAGAAATACATTCAAACAATCTCTGAAGTATCCATAAAACACATGAGCTAACATAATATAACATTAAGTACAAGCGAACACCAATCGCAAAGCTTTTATTACATTAACCATAAACAAACAATCACATCCACATCATTAACTGCAATAACAAGCGATAAATGCCTCCCAAATATTGGCATAATAATGTATTAATCTGTACCCTAAAGAGGTACAGATTAATATATTACCAGTCAATGTGCCTCCCCCAAAAAATAAAAAAACACATCCAAGAAATAAACCTGTAAAAAGAGACATTTACAAACATTGAATATCTTACTTACCATTAGAAGCGGTGGCCCTCAGACTCCCGGGGTAACAGGAAGCTCACGTACCTTGAAGGCCTCCAACAGCATCCGATGCCATCCGCCATGAAGATCCGGCTCAGGTACCCCAATCTTCTTTTTTCTTTCTTTAATCACCTTCTTCTATCTTCATCTGTAACCATTTCTTGTTCTTCTTTATCTTCTTTCTTCATCTGTCAATCCAAAATACCCCATGTTAAATCACAGCCGATGCTGTCTCGTCGGCTTCTTGGGCTCAAATGAGGCATCACAGCCTTAAATATGGCTTGTGACGTCACATTTAGCCTCAAAATGGTTAACAGCCACCTGATTGGCTGTTCAAACCATGTTCCGAGTTTATTTTATTTTTTTGACATGACGTCACTTAAAGGGAATGATGCCAGCCAATCAGAATGGCTGTGCTTCATTTGCCTTTAAGATGACGTCACGAAGCCGGCGTCACATGGTATTTCAGCCAATCAGATTTTGGGAACCAATTCCACACTCTGATTGGCTGAAATACCATGTGACGCCGGCCATCTTGGATTTCGTGACGTCATCTTAAAGGCAAATGAAGCACAGCCATTCTGATTGGCTGGCATCATTCCCTTTAAGTGACGTCATGTCAAAAAAAAAATTAAAGTCGGAACATGGTTTGAACAGCCAATCAGGTGGCTGTTAACCATTTTGAGGCTAAATGTGACGTCACAAGCCATATTTAAGGCCGTGACGCCTCATTTGAGCCCAAGAAGCCGACGAGACAGCATTGGCTGGGATTTAACATGGGGTATTTTGGATTGACAGATGAAGAAAGAAGATAAAGAAGAACAAGAAATGGTTACAGATGAAGATAGAAGAAGGTGATTAAAGAAAGAAAAAAGAAGATTGGGGTACCTGAGCCGGATCTTCATGGCGGATGGCATCAGATGCTGTTGGAGGCCTTCAAGGTACGTGAGCTTCCTGTTACCCCGGTAGTCGGAGGGCCACTGCTTCAAATGGTAAGTACACTGGCGACACACTTTATTCGAGCTCGGCTAGTCCCACGAATTCGGGTATACCCGGGTGTATTGAGGTTTGTGACTGTTTTCTGCCCGAGTGCATTGAGTTATTTTCCAGGCAGGGATTGAAGCATTTTATTCCCGCTGGCTGCAATACTGCACAGTATATATATATATACTGCATTATAATTCATGAATTTATGCCATCTGGTAGACACGCGAAGCATTGCAGCCTATTAAATCCTAATCATTATCATTTAACAGATCAGCCGCCCGTCAGCCAGGCATGAACCCAGGCTGGGAAGGCAAACGCAACGGGGCTTGTCAGAGGTGAGGAGCGGCGCATTCCAGGTATCTGCCAGGTACATACTGGGTATTTGCTCGAATAAAGTGTGTCGGTGCAGTAATATATTCAATGTTTGTAAATGTCTTTTTTTACAGGTTTGTTCATTGGATGTGTTTTTTGATTTTTGGGGGGAGGCACATTGACTGATAATATATTAATCTGAACCACTTTAGGGTACAGATTAATACATTATTATGACAATATTTGGGGGGCATTTCTGGCTTGGAATTGCTGTTGGTTTTTTTAATGTCAGTTTCTTAGGTGGATGTAATTGTTTGTATTTTTCCTGCTTAATGTAATAAAATGTTTGCGATTGGTGTTCGTTTGTAGTTAATGTTGTATTATGTTGGCTAATGCGTTTTATGGTTCTTTCAGAGATTGTTTGAATGTATCTCTTTGTCTTTTAATGTTACATTCATTAATGTTGTTGTAATTAATTGGTTTGATTGGTTAGTGTTACTATTCATTTTGAGTTGGTTTAGGAATTAATTGGTTTCATTGGTTAAATAATAGTTGATGTTGTTACTGCTTGTATTGATTGGATTAGCTGGCTACTGTTGTTATTGACTTTATTTAGGTATGCTAATGCAGTGTTTAATGATGGGCAAATAATCTATTATCCATATCTGGATAATAGTTATTTTGCACATTATTGTACTGTATGTGTTAGGGCGGTGTATTTAGTTAGAAATAATGTTTAGTATTTTTGTAGGCACAACATTGGTACCGCAGGCCCGCGGGTACCCGGGACGGCCGCGGGGTCAGCCAGGGACACCCGCGCGACCCTCGGCCTCCCTCCGGGACCCCTGTGGGGTCAGCCGGGGACACCCGCCGGCCTGTTGTATTGGTTTTGCGCCTGCAAAAAGGTAAACAAAGAATTTTTTCTAAGTCCAGCTTTTTAAATCACCTGCCTTTAGCTGTTGAGATTTATTCAGCGCAACTTTAACGTACGATCAGTTTGCGTTGCTTAGTGAATCCCGCAGAAGGGCAGGATTAAGCGCAAACAGCTGATCGTACGATAAAAGTTGGACTTAGAAAAAATTTCTAGGAAAAGCCCGTTTTTGAGCGCAAAGTGCCTGTTTGCGCGGCTTAGTGCATAGCGCTCGGCGGAACTTCACTTTGTAAAAGCACTTTGCGCTCTTAAAACGACTTATCACTGCTTAGTGCATAGCCCCCATAGTATTTAACAGTAGTCAGAGTATACAGTAGTTCAGGTATAGACTAGTTTGACAGTACTACAGTAACTGCCTACTAACTGCTCAATATTTTGCTTTCCAGAGAAGCAGCACCAGCCGTGTAAAGTAGTACTACACATCACACAATGCCATAATACAGTACGCACATAACTGCACTCATTTTTTGTTTTCTTGTCGTTTCAGGAAAAAAGGGTGGCCTGGGGGGAGGTGGGGTGTTGTTTCCAGTAGAATCTGTTTGTACAGTCAAATGTACAGTATGTAAAGAGCAGTAATGATGTACACACAACCTCTCCTCTCTCAATGAACTACTGTACTGTACACAGAATGAGGAACAAGATAAAGACGGAAAAAATAATATTACTGTATATATATATATATATATATATATATATATATATATATATATATATATATATATAATACATTACAGTATATATTATTAAATAATACTCTTATAAATGTGCATTATTCATGTTTCCCCATGTTTTACAAATGTTTTCTAAATGTTTATCCAGTTTCAATCTGCCAGAAGAACTTAATAAAGACTGCATTATGTATTATTGATGATTATTTTTATATTTGTATTTTTTGATTCCTGATAAAATAAAATAAATATTTATTCACATTCCTGCTAATCATAATCATTGACAACAACCACAACCCCCCCAACCCTATAGAACACCAATGAATAAGAATGAATGACAAAAAAACATGAATCAGTTAATGTTTTTTTTAACTCTCAATTCTCACGATGCTGTGCAAATCAGATTTACATTTCAAAATCAAGAAGGGATTTTCCAAAGCGTTACCGTAAACAAAGCCTCAAAGGGTTGGGGGGGGAGGTGGGGTGAGTCATGTGCAGTAATCAGCTAGCTCCCATCTCAAAGAGGATTACACACTGGCGCACTGAGGCTTTGTAGCTCGGCTATGGACGTATTAAGAACACAATGGCAATATTCAGAAAATTAACGACTCTGTGGAGAGAGGGAGTTGTGTGACTCATGCGCAGTAAGCAGCAAGCTCCCATCTCTAAAATGATTAGAGTACAAGCAGGCGCAGTGAGGCAATTGACGCTCAGCTAGGGCCGATTAAAAACACAATGACTAACTAACTTCAGAAAATTAACGACTCTGTGGGGAGAGGGTTTGGATGACTCATGCGCAGTAAGCAGCAAGTTCCCATCTCTAAAAGGATTAGTGTATACGCAGGCGCAGTGAGACGATTGACGCTCGGCTAGGGATGGATTAAAAACACAATGACTGACTAACTTCAGAAAATTAATGACTCTGTGGAGGTGTCTGTCGATAAGAGTTTGTGTGTGCGTGGGGGAGGGATCAAGGATTAGTTGTGCAGCAGTTCAAAGAAATAACATACTGTAGAGTACAGTAATTTCAAAAGGCAGTTCATCATAATATTGTAATTTGATCCCTACACCCCCCAAATACAGTACATAAAAAGCACACAAATCAACCATGTGCAGGCAAACGCACAGATTTAATATCGTAATATCAAGATTGTTTTTGCAGGCTTGTGGATAAAATAACAGTTAAAAAATCATAATTCAAATTTTTTTGGGGGGGCACTCAAGCAAGCAGTGGTGGGTAAAGTTACAGGCGCATGAGCAGGAATAAACTAGCTCCCATCTGAAAGAGGATTACACACAGGCGCATAGAGAGGTGATGCTCTGTGCAATTCAAATTCAAGAAGGGATTTTCCAAAGCGTTGCCGTAAACAAAGCCTCAAAATTCCCATCTCAAAGAGAATTACACGCAGGCGCAGTGAGGCTTTGTAGCTCGGATATGGACGGATTAAGAACACAATGGCAAGATTCAGAAAATTAACGACTCTGTGGAATTTCAAATCCTTGAGCTAGCGTTCGTGGGGGAGGGGGCTACAGGGTACAGCGACATGAAGTTCAAAGCTAAAGACATACTTTAATTTCAAAAGGCAGTTCATCATAATAATATACCCCCAAATACAATACGTAAAAAGCACACAAATCAACCATGTGCAGTCAAACACATAGGGTTGCAGTCAAAAGCTACAGCACAGATTGAATATCGTAATACAGTAAGATAGTTTTTGCAGGCTTGTGGAGAAAAAAAAATTACAATAAAAAAAAAAAATTACATTTTTTTTGGTCACTTACTCAGGCAAGCAAGCAGTGGTGGGCGAAGTTACAGGCACATGCACAGTAAATTCCTGCTGTCAAGCAGGAATGTGATTGAAACCAGACACACGTTCAAAGGAATGGTGTGGGAGAGATGTACTGCATTGTAGAGAAGATAAGAAGTTGAAATACCCTGAAGTGCAGTTAATTATCCTGAGCGAGGGGAAAGCGCTGTATATGCCGAAATGTGATACTGTTACAGTACAGTACACGCCTATGCGTTTCAACAATTTTCAAATGAGACATACCGAGACATACTGTACTGCAGAACAGCACTGCAAATGCATGTATACTTTAAATATGCAAATTTAGAATTACTGCGCGCGCACACACAGACTGTGTACTGCCGTAGGTTGAACCGCGAAGGTATTAGACTTCCAAGAAGAGAAAAGGTTATATCTATGGTGCTTAGCCTAGAGATAAATAATATACAACCAGATGGGAGTGGATGTCCTCTGGGGCTCTCCTCATGAAGACGGTCAGTCATGTAAAAAATATAATATATATAAAAACAAACATAGTGTAATACAGTTAACCAAATGACTTCCAAGACAACAGCTCACAAACGCCCCCCTGAGTTTTTACACGGCATTGCAGTATTGCAGACAGCGAGAATAAAATGCTAATATCACGAGCGCAAAAATAACGCAGTTCACTCCGGGCGAAAACAACAAAAAAATGCACCTAACCAGGATAATCTGAGAGCCGCGGATCTAGCCGACTTAGACTCAGATCAGCCGCCACTGTAGCATGTAATAACGAGTTAGTGGCTGTTTTTTTACGGAAAATATCCATATTTAAAACACCTCCTTCTCCAATACTGATGACGAGGTCCAGGAATTCAATCCTCGTGTGACTGGACTGGAAAGTCAGCTTTATATTAAGGTCATTGTGGTTGAGGACATCAACAAATGCAGCGAACCCTCCAGTGGTACCTCGCCAGAGGATAAGCACATAATCGATGTACCTCAACCACAACAGAACGCACTGTGTGTGCACAATGTTGTCCTCAGTGAAGATAACTTCTCTCTCCCACCACCCCAGGAAAAGGTTGGCATAGGAGGGTGCGCAGGTTGCACCCATTGCAGTCCCTCTCTTCTGAAGGAAGTATCTGTTGTTGTTGAGGTACATCGACGATGTGCTTATCCTCTGGCGAGGTACCGCTGGAGAGTTCGCTGCATTTGTCGATGTCCTCAACCACACTGACCTTAATATAAAGCTGACTTTCCAGTCCAGTCACACGAGCATTGAATTCCTGGACCTCATCATCATTAGTGGAGGAGGTGTTTTAAATACAGATATTTTCCGTAAAAAAACAGCCACTAACTCGATATTACATGCTATAAGCTTTCATCCTGCCGATCAGGTTACAGATACAAAGACAAAAGAAACAGCGCAAAAAACCTCATGGTGTAGTATATCAAATAATATATTGAAAAAGAAAAGGTGAGTATTGCACGTACATTCATTTAAAATTTACTGGCAGTACATGTATTTGGACATGTTACCAATCAGGAACAGATGGTGGGTAGCGGTCACCGGTCACTGAATGGAGTATCTTCTCCTCTCACGTCTTTCACGGGTATTCTCTGCACCGCATGGATCACCTGTATGAAAACGTCAGCCCAGCAATGTGGATTCAACAGCCGATGGATTTGGCTGTCACGCGGTGTGATAGGCAACTCTTGCGGGAAAGCAGGAAGCAGGAGACTCTCTCGCTGATGTTCAGTTGAACTGCATGCACGGCGTTTGCTTCAGGCGTGTGTCGATGACGTCATCAAGTTGCGCCTGTTATGCTGCAGTCCCAATCAGCTCGTGTAGTCGCGAGTGAACGGTGAAAGGACCGGATGATGAATAGGGTATAAGTACACAGCAGGTAGTACTTGGAATGCGCCCTCTTATTCAATGCATTTTGTACTTCAGGAGAAGTACTACCTGCTGTGTACTTATACCCTATTCATCATCCGGTCCTTTCACCGTACACTCGCGACTACACGAGCTGATTGGTTACCTAAATTGAACTAAAATGAGCTAAATAGACAGTAGGGTATGAGGATTGCAGGACACACAGACAATTTGAGATGTTTTTACCTAAATTGAACTAAAATGAGCTAAATAGACAGCAGGGTATGAGGATTGCAGGACACACAGACAATTTGAGATGTTTTTACCTGAGAAAAGACAAGAGATGAGATGAGATGAGAAGCAGATCAAATGACCCAACTTCCTT
Organism: Ascaphus truei; assembly: GCF_040206685.1. Classification (NCBI taxonomy): domain Eukaryota; kingdom Metazoa; phylum Chordata; class Amphibia; order Anura; family Ascaphidae; genus Ascaphus; species Ascaphus truei. The sequence goes on along the minus strand of NC_134485.1, from coordinate 205,890,417 downwards.
TTTTAAACTTCCATACTACTTTAAAGATTTCTACTTAAAAGCATTTCTGCTTAAGAGCAAAGGCTGTAAACCTACAAGTCTGCTACGCACAACAAGAACATGTATTTCTGGCATAGCTGGTGCTGCCTAACTTAATGTTAATCAACTGAAGACAGATCAAAGATACAACATTATATGTGTGTGAGTATTGACCTAAAAAATTAAACAGCCCACTGATCAACTGCTATATTTAGCATAACGTCTCTAGATATATTATTCAACCTGAGGAAGTCAAAGTAAAAAAGGAAAAAAAAATATGGCTACAGCTTGTCATGGTTTTAATCTAAATTTACCCCATCTTGTCTTTCTTTTATTGGCAGCACTAACTATGCAACTCCTTTTTTTTAAATGAAATATTATGTCCCTGTTTACTATTCATTTAAATCTTTCAGTATATTACCCCGAAATGTTGCCCCCCACATCTTCCTGCATAGATATCCTTCCCCATCAGGGACTGTTTCTACCCCACCCCCACCTTATCAGTGATATCACCCCCCCCCCCTTTCCTCACCACCTCTCCTACCTTTCAGGTTCTATACCTGCATTTCATTTACCACCTGTTTTGTATTTGCATATGGTTGTAGCTTGTCTTTTTTCTCTGTGAATACATAATATTATCTCTAAGCTTTATTAGCTCTCTTGTTTTTTTGTCTCTTGTTTTTTTGGAGTGCTGGTAATCCCTGGTGTGCTATACTGTAGTTTACTTAGAGGAGATCAGGGGTTCTTCATTGTTCCTGCGCACCCACAACGTAAATATATCTGTATCATAGTTTTGCATACGGTAGTGCAGTCTATACAACATACTTTTTGCACCAGTAATACAATATTCTGTAGTCCATATCTGTGCTTGGAGAAGCCAAATACTGCATACATTTTAAGGTGCAATTTAACTTTATCACACGTGTATTCATACTGTAACCTTAGATATGTACTGAACAATATACAAATAAAAACTATGCCTTGAATTAATTGATTATGGTGAACAAATTAGAAGCTGAGACGAATAAGGAATTTATTTTTTTTTAAATGGGAAAAGTTTATTGATACTATGTCGCAACAAGATAGGGAGTTAATTATACAGACATTTGAGCATACATCTTGGGGTCTCCTCAGACTGATTGTGATGGGTCAGATAATTTTGCCCTTGAAGAAATTAGGATAGTATATTGTTGATGGGGGAGAGATGGTAAATGGGGAGTCTTATGCCAGATTCTGTTAGGAGGCTGTGTGGTGATATCTTTGATGTTAATCTTTGAAAATACTATTATCTGTTTTTTCTTTTTATTATTATTTGTGTTAAAGCTGCAGTTCAAACTGCTGTTTAAAATATATATATTTTCCCATTCAATATGTGCATCAATACAATCTGCACACTAACAAGTGATTAGCTAAGCTGCAGATTGATCAGTTCTCCTGTAATCGATTGCTTGCTCCGGGTTATTTAATTCAGTTCTTGCACAACATTCTGGGCAATGTAGTCCTGGAATATGATTGACTGGGCAGTTACTAGATACAATTGGAGCACTGCTAGAGAGAGGGCGGGGCTCAAGAGCCAGAGCCTATCAGAAGGGGAAGGGGACTGTCACTTTGGAAATGCTTCTTATATTAGAAACATTAAAAATGTCTTCAAAACATTTTTTTAAATGCTACACGTATTTTCTCATAGTACAGAATTGATTTATTTAAAAAAACACACGTAGAATATTGCTTGAACTGCTGCTTTAATATGTTGAATTTTGAAATTATAAGTATGATGAGCAATACAAAAAACTATTTTGTGGAAAAGTATTTTTTCTGTTTCTTGTTATTTTTGTATTATTTATTTTTGTATTATTTATTTTTGTATTATTTATTTTGTATATTGTATTATTTTTCCTACTGTATATTGTAATGTTGTTGTTTAAACACAATAAAAAAACTATGCCCCTTCAACATGAAAATTCAGCTCACGTTTAAAAAAAAAATGCAAGATGTGAATAAAGAATAATGTATCTGTTCTTTCTGATCTACAGTACATTGATTCTCACCATCATTGACCCCTGTAATGTTTTTATAGATAATGTTTTTAGTTTTCTGTCCAGAATGTTGATAGAGAATGAGAAACAATCCAAAGATGTGAAGCGGTGCACAGCTGAAGAAACGGGGCCAGCAGCCAAAATTCAAAGGTTAAAAATTATTTGATGGACAACATAGTAACGGGGAAACACACTCTAACGCGTTTCAGGCACGCAAGGATAAGGAGCTGCTGTATGTGAGTACCGTGTCTCCCCCTCATGGAGGAGTTTTTCACCGGTAACAGTGTTGTTCATTGAGAGTTCTGTCTGGTGAGGTACTACAAGAATTTGATACACTTACAAGAAGAAATGTATCCACCTCAAGGACGCTTAGAACTACATCCTATCATTGTATATTCTTAGCACTGGGTCCAGTACTTCACTTATTCAGCGTTATTTGGCTTCTTCTCACATGCATGTGTGTTTAAACTTTAATATTTATACATGTACATGTATCTGCTCTCCTGAGCACTGCTATTTTGAACTTTGTTTCTACACTATCTACCTGTTGATAGAGAATGTAATATTTATTAGGTTATCAGTCTGCATCATTTACTATGATGTTCTCAAATTTATTGATGCTTTTGTGTGAATCACTGCAAGAGTCACAGATTATATATAAATGTGCTGTTGATGGCAACTTGCTGAGAAGCAGCATGAGGGAAAGTTTCCAGTTTATCTCCAACATCATGTACCATTTATTTATTTTTGCTTTGCATTACCGTGCCAGTGTCTGGTATTTCACAAAATATGCAATTGATTGGGATAAAACATTATGCAGAATACACGAGTTCAATGTTGTTGCTTGTTAATACCGTCTGACAAGCAGCTATAAACAAATAAGTCTTATAGTGTATGCCTTCATCAGGGTGGTTTAGCAGTTCTGATGTAGAATCTGGCTCATACTTTCGCATATAAGTCCTGCTCAAAGGGGCAGTTCAATTTTGCGATTGAAAATAACATTTAACCAGCTTATCGGTAGAATTGGTTTCTTTGAAAATATTTAATCACCCTTAGCCCTTTAAGTTCTGTGGGGCCCCGGCATCAAAGTGTCACAGCGCAGTCATGTGACTGCGGCAACCTTTAACCTGGAAACAGAAAAGAAGGCATCCTACTTTTCATTTCCCTTCACTGAAGATCATTTCTTGCACTGCATGGGAGCACAGGACATGATCAAAGCTGAAAAACAAAATGGCTTTCCTTGGGCATGATGTAGCCACTATATCATGGGACCCCTGGAGTGTCAGACCCTATGTCGTAGTGACTAAATCTGCGGGCACGAAAGGGTTAAACTATTTTACTAATTTCTACCTTGTGAAAAATGAATATGTATCCCTTCTTGTCGGGAACACTAAGCATATTAGCTACTTATGCTTATCAGTTTGGCTTATGATTAAAATATGCACCATGATTACTTTGCAAAAATAACAGCACTAAGTTAACCCTTTAGATTACTGACAAATAGTCACCAAAAGACAGTAAAAGATTGTAAAACCCCTCCAAACATTTGTTTACCATGGAAATGTTAAATTAAATTATAATTTTTTTATTTTAAGGTGTCTAGCAGCTATATTTAACCAACTAAATAGGGCACTGTACTTTTGTCTCAGGCAGGACGGTCCCTTTAGGTCCGATCCACAAAGCTTTGTTAAGTCACTAGGGTGACGATAACCTAACACCACCCACAACAGGTCAGGTTTTAAGGATATCCCTGCTTCAGCACAGGTAGTTAACCTAACTTAACGTCATGTTGACACTAATGGTGTATCTTCACAACAATAATATAACGTTAAGTAATGTTTTATCCTCCTTTATGAAGAGCATAACTATAATGGCCGTTGGCGATACTGATATGCAAATAAGGCCTTATCATAACATTGAATATCCTCTTAAGTCCGTTAAGGTTAACGCAGTGACTGAACGTTACATTAGTTAGATCACATCTAAACTTGCTGTTATTCACATCCAGACCATGAAATACGGCTTTTGCGGTGTACAGGTGGCTGTAATGCCATTCCTATAAAAGCATTATTTCCCAGCATTATTTCCCTCGCCTTTATCTCTCCACTTCAGCAAAAGCCCTATTTCTGGTCTAGATAGTAGTAACGCTAAGACTGACATAATGTCAAGTTATTGGAAGATAATGCAAAGTTATTCTATAATAACGTTATGTTAAGCTTTTGCTAATTAGATGTACAGTAGTTCAGGCGTTGTTTGCATATTATTAGCTTTGAGGATACCATGTTAACTCGGGGAACATAACGCCCATTTCTGTTTTTAGGTAACCTCACGTTATGACCCATGATTTAACAGAGCTTTGTGGACATTAATATCTTAATGGGAACCTGACACTAAACATAGTTGACTATTGTTGCTCATTCTTCAGTTTAACAGTTTCATGCTACAGACATTCAGGTGACATGAGATACTTTGCTTCACTGATAATAATTGTATTACTTTGCAACAGACACACATTATAGTAGCAATGAAGAGAGAACTCAGATTTAACCTTAAAAAATCATGTTTGCATTTTCTTGTCACGGAAGACTATAGTGTATTTTTAAACAGTGTGTGATGGTGGTTGCTTTTGATATAAACATGTTCCCTGTAAAAATCCAGGGATCCAAATGAGGGAAATATGAGAATTTAACAGATTTTTTTTGTAGATAAGTCATGCTTCCCTTCCCCTGTATCTTATCACAGCTGGACTTTGAACGTATAATGTACAGTAGCATATTCTATATTATTTAGTTTCACTTACAAAAATGAAAATCAGGGAGCAGAGAATAAGTATATATTGCTATCTACCTATTGGAATCTACTATGTCGCAACGAACCTGCTTTCCATTGATCGCTTCCATTTTCTCCACCTCCAGGAGAAAGTCATCCCCCTATCCATAGTAAGTATGAAGAATGACAACGAAGAGGAGATAAAAGTAGCGCTAAATAATACAATTAATCAAAATGGGTGGCTAATCATTGAGAATATTCAGCTGGCATCAAAGACTGTCTTAAAGAACCTCTGTAAGAACCTAACATATGCCACTAAGATGCCAGGTAAAGTTATATGCTCAGCGTGTTCAGATTCCACGGATCACTGCTAAACGTTTGAAACTGTTTTTCAATGTCAAACCTAAGGAGGCTACATACTGTATGAAGCTAACATTACGTAAGTCTTGCAGTAGATCAGTTGTTTTTTTTCTCTGTCTGTGATAAATGTAAGAAATGTGTAAATCCCGTTTATTGGCTGCGACACTGGATATGTTTTCCAGGCTTACCTCAGGTTAGACATGATGGTGGTATTTATGCAAGAAAATGGGGTTAAAACTTTGTATGGGGATGCAGGAACATATGTTTTAATTATAATATGTATGTCAGGTAACTCAGTGCCATGCAGTGGAAATTGAGCAAAATATTTTGATACACTACCTATATGAGACTCCTGCTTCTAATGACTTTATTTGAAACAATTTAATAGCAAAAGCATTGCTTTATGAGTTGGACACATGTACCTCAAAATACTGTGGCAATGTATGCATACATTTCAGACTAAGATTAACTGCAGTAAAGTTACTGTTGAACCTATTTGCTTTGCAAATAACACATACCGATAATGAAATCGTTGATTTTATACTTAAATCTTATAGATAACCATGAACCAACATGGTTTCATTTCTTATATTAATTTAAATGTAAAAAGGCAAATGGACACTTTTACTAAATAGTGCTATTGTTTTATTCAAGACAGTGGGGAGATGTAAGATGGAGCAATGTGCTTCATAACACAAAAACAAACGTTTTAATTTGCTTCAAACTGCTCCATAAATCCTGTTATATGAGGTTCTTACATATGTAGCATTGGTCACCAGAGACCCCCCTCCTTTGTGTCAGCGTGGTCGCGGGTGCCGTCGGAGGCAGGGACGGACCCACAGGCTGTTCACAAAGGTGGGGGCCAGTGCAGGGAGCGCTCGGCATCCCTGAAGTTCCGGCGGCGCACCCGGCTAGCGGGGGTCGCCATAACGAGTTGCGCGAGCGTGCGCGGGATCGCGCAAGCGCAGATAGAAGCAGAAAGTTAAGGTAGCCCTTAGGGAGTCGCGCGAGTGCAGGGACAGCCCACGAGAGGTTGTGGCGGCCATTGGAGACTTGCGCATGTGTAGGGCAAGTGCGCACGCGGCCCCAATGCAGAGACAGCCTTCTCGGGACTACAACACCCATGGGGCATAGCGAGGCAGGCACCAGGTGCCTCATAGGAGCCAATAGGGCTGCAGGATTGCTCTGGAGACAGATAAGATACATTTCGCGCGCTGAGAACGGCAGTTGGAGCAGCGGAGCAGAAGGGGAAGGAAGGGTGCAGGGAGCGAGTGAAGCTCCTGCACCGCGTAAGGGCCCCCATATCCCAGGTAGGCCCCAACTCCCCACCAGGCTAGTGGGTAAGTGATAAGGGATGGCCCCAGTTAGGAACTCTGCCCTTAGTGTGTGTGTGCTGTCTTGTCAGAGTCACGGCTGTCAGTGCTGTGAGGTCTGACAAGCAGGCACAGTGTTTGTGCAGCCCGTTTGCTGTACGTACCAAGTAGGTGGCAGTGCATTACTGCAAGTACTAGGTACTAGGTAGTCAGGACCGGGAAGAGCTAGGGGGACAGGATAGGCCATTAACCCCTTAGGTCCCAGGTAGGTCCTCACTCCCCAGCTTGTGGTGCTACAAGGACAGGCCCTAGGTTAGGGACTTGTCACGTTAGTGCCAGTGATAGATAGGGACACAGCGGACGCTGCGCTTCCTAAAAGGAGACTTGGGTTCAAGTCTGTGCCCCAGAGACAAAGACTATCTTCAGGGTGGGATCGCCCCTGGCGGACCCCAGGCAAGGAATCACCGGATCAGACGGGATCACCGGTCGACAGATCCTTTGCGAAGTGGTTGCAGGCCCAAGTGCAGGAGCACTCGTCAGGAACCCCATAAGTGCACCAACAAACCTTAACATTCTCAACACACGTAGTGGCAGCGCTGACCACGGGACAAAGGGGTTGGGCTGTGGGCAACGTGTGGGGATGTTATAATATCTCGGTGGTGTTATAAGTATTATGTAAGAGTTCTCATTTATTCATTCAGTAAACTTGTTACCCATAACACTGGTGTATGTGGTTTCTGGGTGGGTTCCTATGTTAGGGCCATTCTACATTCCCATAGAATCCTACATAGGTGGAGGCGCTGAAACCGAGAACGTTCCAGAGGATTCACCCCAGGCTCTCACTGGCGGAGGCTCAGCCCTCCTGTGAGCCTGCAGGTATACGCACCACACCTGGTAACACTGTATGTTCTCCGCACCCACACTATATATATATATGCGATTGGGTGGGGGGGAAAATACCCGTTACACATATTTTGCTGATCTCCTGAGGAAAAAGTTTAACGCAATCTCATACAGTATTTGGTGAATATTATTGATGCAGCCCTGCTTCATTATGTTGATACAACTTATGATACATCACATTATATAATATTATTGTTCCTAGCAACATCTTCCTAACGTCTCCAAAACCACTCCCTAAATCGCTAAGTGGCACAAGTGGGGCAACAAGGGCGCAAAGCACCTTAAAGCTGCAGTTCAGTCTTTTTTTTTTTTTTACTTCAATAGTTTCATGTGGCCAATCTCTAATTACCTAAAGAACTGCATAGCTGCCGGTCAATTCGTTCTCCGTCTATTGATCGGCAAAGTTTGGCGACATCTTTAAATATGGGGAATGTAAATCGTTCCTATAGGAACAAGCATGCTTGTTAAAATAGAATACAAGAAAATTGGTCTTTCAAAGTTATTTTTTTTTTAAACAGAAAATGCTAAAAGTATTTTTTCTTACTACAGAACTGATTTATTAAAAAAAAACACACACATGCAGAATATTGCCTGAACTGCAGCTCTAATACATTGATGAAAAGTAGCACACAGTCAAAATTGTCCCAATTTCTGTACTTTTTATGCAATGCTTCAGCTTGCAATGCTTGATACATACTTATGGGGTGCTAATGTTTAGCACTGTTTAAATTCTCAAAGAAGGCTTAGAACTAGTCTTACAGTATTAAAATGTCCAGAAATCCTCATTCACACTGGAGTTTCTCATTGAATGTTTGGTGTGACTTTCTTTTTTTGTTAAGAACAGTGTCGCCGAAGGAAGAGAGGGAGTTCTGTGTCTGGCTAATATTTGAGCCTGGAGCATCTATTCCACAGAATTTCCTTTCTCGTCTCAAACAGGTAACAGAAGAAATGATGAAATCTTCTTATTTGGTTCTCTTACAGTTTCACCCAAGATGTGTTGTAAAAATGATGATGGCTTTTTTCAAAAGAATTCGTAGCAGTCAGCTTTTAGTCCCCAAAATATCTGATAGAAAACAGGTAACATATTCAGCAATCTAGAAATGTACCTCATGAACTATATATTTAACAATAGTTCACAAATACTTAAAGCAGAACTCTGTAGTAAACAGTTAGGACACTATGTAATGTGCTGTAAAGCCTCTTTCAAATATCAGGGAAGCATTTCGTTCAGTAGAAGGTGTTCGTGGATGAAAAAGAGAAGCCTGGTTAATAGCCAAATTGGCAATAGATCTATGTATAGCTGCAGCGGCCGTTAGCCGATCATTTACCTGGGTGAATCATGCACTATACCGTGTGGAGGTCCGAGATGGTCCTCTGCAGACTAAATGGCCCATCGGATTAACACAGCAGGGGTCCCACATTACATTTCCTGCAATATTAAAAGGCCAAAAAAAAACAATTGATTGGCAAGGTACCACTATGCCAATGCAAATGCCAACCTAAAAAAAAAATCCACCTTTTTCTTACTTTTTGATGTCTTCACTCACCGAAGCCGACTCCAACAGTAACTCCAGTAGCAGCAACTCCCGGTCTACGATGCAATGATCCTCAACAGCCTCGGTCCACAAGTAAAATCCTTAAGTCTTTTCTTTCTTTTCTTTTCTTCATCTGTAATTTGTAATCCATTTTGGGGTCTTCTTTATCTTCATCTGTACCTGTAATCCACTCGTGGTTCTTCTTTATCTTCTTTATCTTCATCTGTTCTTCTGTTACTCAATAGGGAGGTGTTGCTCCTTCAGCTCCGTTTTTTTTTTTTTGGAGGTGACTTCATCAAAAGGGAGTGAAGCCAGCCAATCAGGAAGGCTCAGCTTCCTTTCCCTTTATGATAACGTCACAGAAACCAGAATGCCTGGCATCACATGGTACTAGAACCAATAGGATGACACCTCCAATCCTATGTCCCTGTGTAGTCTCATTTGATGGCACGGAGCTGAAGGAGCAACAAATTACAGATGAAGAAAAGAAAGAAAAGACTTAAAGGTATTACCCTAGGACCGTGGCTGCTCAGGATCATTGCGTCGTAGACCTGGAGTTGCTGGAGTTGCTGCTGGAGTTGGATTCAGTGAGTGAAGACATCAAAAAGTAAGAAAAATATGATTTATTTTTTTAAATGTATTTTTTTTTTAGGTTAGCATTGGCATAGTGGCAGCTCATACCCACAGGGCATGGGTGTGCCACCTTTCCAATCGATTGGTTTTTTTTTTTGGCCTTTTAATATTTCGGGAAATGTAATGTGGTTTTTATTTAATGCATGTTTTTATTTTTTGCAGGTTGCCCATTGCCTGGCATAGTGGCAGCTCATGCCCACAGGGCATGTGAGCGCCACCTTGTCAATCAATAGTTTATTTGTCATTTGTGTTTTAAATTGCATGTGTTTTAAATATGAAGATTGTTTGTAAGATTGGCAGGATGTATGTGGCCTGGCATAGTGGCAGCTCATGCCACAGGGCATGGGAGTGCCACCATGCCAATAAATTGTTTTGTTGGCCTATTTTCCTGTTTTAAATCCATATGTTTTTTATTTTAGGCTTTTTGGTGATTGTCAGGTTGTATATTACCAGGTATGGTGGCAGCTCATGCCCACAGGGCATGGGAGTACCACCATGCCAAGCAATTGTTTTTTTCGGGCAAAATAAGAGATAAGACATTTACAAAATCAGTGATCCTTTTGTGGGAGGTTTTTACTGAAATAGCAAACCTGTGACATTATTATTGCAGTTTTAAAACATTAATGCAATGTCTTAGGTCTCATGGCTATACATTACCTACTGGTATCTAACATAGTATTTATTAAAAATGTACACAGATGGAGATGTTTGTCTTGCTTGCATCATACCGAGAAAAAAAATATTATTATTTATTATTATTAATGTTATTATTTTTTTTGTCTTATATTGTGCTGATACGCCTCATGAGATAAAATGTAGAACAGGAGTCAATTATACAGACATATATGAAAATTATGGTACCTATTCAATAGCTTGTGAAGCTGTCTTCACAGCATATTGAATTGGGAATGCGTGAAAAAAAATCCTATTCCTAACCGCTTTCAATGAATAGGGTCTACCTATTAAAGTAATCTAGGACAAAACACACACAAACCCTGCAAGCTCGGAACCAATATCCACCACACATATTTGTGTCAAAAGGAGTGTGTAACAGGGACTTATCACTGTTGCAGAGAAACTGCCTCTAAATCCAGCAGTGTGCTTGTTAATTGCACAGGCAATCAGCCAGACTCCACCTGTTTTTTCCACCTGGCTGATTAGGACTGTTAGAAAAAGCCTGGTCTGAGTTTCAGGAAGGAGATTCCTTAGCTCAGCGGTGCGCAAACTGGGGGGTGCATGGGCACGAGAATTTCTTGGGGGGGGGGCGCAGCAGTTACAGAGGCCCCGCGCTCTTCCCCACGGCATTTAAATTAAATGCCGGGAGAGGCGTGAGGCTTCTGTAACTCCCTTACCTGTTCTCTGCCGGGTTTTCGGCAAAGAGTCGCCATGGCAACGCGGCATCAAATTATGCCACAGGTCATGTGATGTGACGCGTCGCCATGACAATGCGAGTCCTTGGAGAGGGGGGCGCGAACGCTGTGGCTGCCAGGCAGGGGAGCGCAGCTCAAGAAGTTTGCGCACCCCTGCCTTAGCTCACAAGGGAGCTGACAGAAAGAAAAGGAGGGCTATCCTGAAAGAAAGACACAAGGGGGCCAGACCTCTATGCCTGGACCCTCAAGCAGACACCTACCCAGACACCACTGACCTGAAGGGCCACCTGCGTTAAGGTATAGCTGAGACTTTGGGATAAGTGGGTAAAGGGCTTCCCCCCCCCCAGCCTTGCAGAGAGGGGCTGGGGAAGTAAGTCCTCCCTTGCACAGGGATAGGCGTTTATTGTTTTATGTATCTTTTTGTTTGCTATATTGTTTAGAGGAGCAGGCAATAAAGCCTTATTTTAGTTTCACCTTAAAAACGGTCTCAATTGCATACCTCTGCACACATCTCTTACAAAGTGCCACTGAGTTTGATCAAATGTACTGTATACAACAAAAAACAAAAAGCTCCAATGCAACATCCAAAGGACAGGGTACTGTATATAGTCAAATAGTTATCTGTTTGTCTTCTCATAAGTAAGGTAATTTAGTTAAACTCTTTGGCCAAAGCGTTATAAGCCTGCAGCCACGTCACGGCTTGACCAGTCTGCAGGTGCTAACACTACCTGTGAAACTTCTAATTTACCTCTACAGTGGAGAGAGAAATGTTTCAATAGACAAGTCTTCCCTAGGTGCATGAAGACAGGTCTATTAAGACATTTCTCCCTCAAATTTTTTTTGTTGTATACTGTATAATCTTGGAGCAAAATTAATACAAATTTATATCGCAGTTTAGTGAATACCCCTCAGAAGCAGTATTTTTAAGTTGTACCTTGTTGTGTTGAGGTGTCAAGATAATTTGCTGCAATGTTAGACCATGTGCATCTGCTTGAGATCTGAGGTGATGTCAGTAGGAGGAGTTACATGATGCATACTGTATATTGTAGTTACGTTGTGTGCCTCTCTTAATCTTGCTTTCATCCTTATTGTCGGTATTAGAAAATACCCAATACAGGTACTTAGTTGGAATAAACCACCATTGTTAACAATCTGCACCAGGTATATACGGAAAGGATTTAGCAAGCTTGCTACATTCCATAACTTTGAGCAGAAAAGGGTTCAGAAACGTTAGACGTATTACATGCAAATGCACAATAGAATTGGGATACCTAGCAATCACATGACACCTTTATTAGTATATAAACTTTATTCACCAGTCACCATCAACTTTCCTCTTTCAATACGTTATCAAACTCTGTCTCCCCTTGAATCTCAAACAAAAGGGGTTATGTCTAGCACACCTGTAAGAGTATAATGAACCAGCAATATACAGCTGCGGCACATCCTATTCTAACTTTTACCCGTCTTGCCCCGCGCGTAATTACGGGCTGGCGCCGAACGTGGCCGTGCGCCAGCCCACCCTAGCCGCATCTTCCGCTCCCCCTTCCTTTCCTCTCACGACCCCCTGGCTGTTTCGGCCCGCTCCACGCTCCCAAAAATAAAATACCCCCTTACCTGCAGCCTCCTTCGGGGATGCCTGGCGTCTTCGGGGTGCCTGGCATCTTCGGGGATGCCTGGCGTCCTCGGGACGCGCGGCACGCCAGAAAAAAAAAACAAGTAAGCCGCGTCTGCCCGCACTTTGCGGTGGCGGCCGAGTTAGAATAAACTCTGCCGCCACTGTACTTGCAGTTAGAGGTACCGGTGCTCCGTGGTTCAGGGAAATAACCTGTCTGTGTAATTTCAAGATATATGAACAAATGGGAGGATCCAGGGCACTACGGATTTTTAAGAAAATAAATTTATTCTAGGCACACTCAACGTTTTGAGCTGTACAAAGCTCTTTCTCAAGTGACTGGCAAAGAAGACAGCATAAAAGTCCAATATATATCGTCCAAACTAAAGTGATTGATTAAAGTAAACCCCCTTGATTACCCATGTGATTCCCATAGTCTCTTGATTGCACTTCCGGTTTTACTTAAGTCAGATGACACCCTAGTCCTGGGTGTGTAATGTCCGTGTCTCCTGATAGGCTCCAGTCCCCTCTTCCATATCCTGATGGGTAGTCTGCTCCGTGTCAGCGTGGGATGTTCCCTCTGCTTTCCTCGGTCTTCGTGACATCATTTCCGCGATGTCACTTCCGGTGTTGAGTTCACGAACTCTGTCCTGGCATAATGGGCTTCTCCTTTCGACTGCGCATGCGCAGCGGTGTCCCTGTCGTCCTGATGCGTCCGTCGCTCCCATGACGTCATCGTCGGCTTCTGGTTCCCAAATGTGTTGCAGGCTTCCATTGGCTTGTGCACATGTGCACTACTCCGTGGGCCTGAAGGGGGGTGTCAAATCATCAGTGGTCATGCGCAGTGATGTCCTACTCATAGGAAATGGGGAGGCAGGATATCAGCCACTTGTCAGGATGTTGTACATATATAATGAAATAAGAATGAAAGATTGCAATCAATATTAGGTCCTTAAGTGTTCCCACCACCTCTAAAAGTAACCTAACACTGTATAAACTATAAAATGAAAATCATTGTAGGTTTGAAAAGTACTTGGTAAGAAAGGAGGAGATCTCATTCTAGCTAAAGTACCAACCTTCTATATGAAATGAGTAAGCAGCAGCAGCAGTATGAAAACACTGTGAATTACAACATGATGGTTAGTATGTGTTATCTGCTATCCAAAAAAACTGCTCATGGATAAAAAATCATTAAGTCCTTTAGGATAAACTGTATCTAGGGTGAAAGTCCAAAAAGCCTGGTTTTGGAGCATGCTTAGTCTCTTCCAGCTCCTGAGATAGTCCTGTTGACCTGATCTATTCCCATCAGTTTAAGGAATGCAACACTATGTTTAAATTCTGTACAGCGAGATATCAATGCAGTTTCTTGCTTTTTGGCATTAATTTTACTCCGATGCTCTATAAATCGAGTCTTGAGCATCCTATTTGTCTTTCCAACATAGATTAAGCCACATTTGATGATATGTACAATGTTAATGGAAGTGCATGTTATTCTATGTATGATTTTATATTTATATCCGCTCCTGGGATGAGAAAATTCACTGCCTGTATTCAGACTATTGCAGACACTACATCCGTAGCATTTACAACATCCTGGCGTTAAATGACTCATAAAATGTGTTGTTCTGTAGTATATTTTATCATCTGCTGTGATTAAAAGATCTTTTATACTTTCGCCTCTTGTGTGTTACGCCGGTGCTGCCCGCAGACCAGACCCGTCCCCTGTGCTGAGGTGGGACGTAGGGATACACGCACCCGCAGCAAAGGGAGCGTGTCCGGAGTGTGGTGTTATTGTTGCCAGGCCAGGTATAGTAGTGAAGACAATACTTGCCGGTACCGGTAGTAGAGAAGGAGTAGTTATTGCCGTTGCCAAGGTCAGGGATGCCAGAAGTCACGAAGTCCAAGTAGAGCCAAAGTCGAGAGCCAGAGGGGGTAGTCGTCCAATCCGCGTCAATACCTGAGGAGTCACTGAGAGAATAGTCAAATGCTTCCATACATAACTATGTAGAGCGACGAGTGATGGGAAGCACAGGCATAATAAAGCTGGGCAGGCCAATGGGAAAAGGGGGCAGGCCTGGAGGACTGCAAGGAGTCCTCCCTGATAGGAGAGAGGTGTTACAGCCCAGCTGAGTGTAATCGTTGCTTTGCATTGAACTGTGTGATACTTGGGGGCGACGCCTCACTGCAGAAGCAGAGGTTAAAAGTGCTCTGTTAGGCGTGTGCTCTGTAAGCTGAGACTGCATGCACATAACGTCTGAGGCTGGCGTGCGTGTAGGAGGGCGTGGGCGCGCCAGACGCCGAGTAGAGGAATCGCCGAGGGGAGTGATCCCGTGACAGCGGCAGGGACGAGGAGCCGTGGAGGACGGTAAGGCAGGCTTGTTTTGTGTGTGCAGGGGCTCCCTGCGGAGAGGGAGTGCTTTGTGTGGGAAGCGAGGAGAACGCCGATTCCTGACAGTACCCCCCTCTTCAGGAACGGCCTCAGGACGGTCCAAGAACGGTTTCTCTGGAAACTTTCTCCTGAAGGACTTAAGAAGGGCCGGGGCATGAATGTCCTTTGAAGGTACCCAGGATCTCTCTTCAGGGCCAAAGCCCTTCCACTGCACCAAGAACTGAAGCTGGCCCCTGGATAGGCGAGAATCCAAAAGAGAGTGAACTTCGTATTCCTCGTTATTTTGTACAGTAATGGGATCCGGTTTACGAGTCTGATCCGGAAAGAATTGACTGGAGATAAATGGTTTTAAGAGGGACACATGGAAGACATTGGGAATCTTCATACTGGGTGCTAGTTGGAGCCGGAATGCCACAGGATTGATTTGTTCACAAATAGGGAAGGGACCCAGGAACTTAGGTGCCAGTTTAGGAGATGGTACCTTGAGGTGGATATTCCTAGAGGAGAGCCATACCAAATCCCCTGGTTTGTAACTGGGCGCCGAACGACGACGACGATCGGCCTGTAGTTTCGATCTGCGGGAGGAGTTGAGAAGGGTAGACTGAATCCTGGACCATGTGGTTTGGAGGGAAGAAATGCATTCATCTACGGCTGGTACTCCAGAAGAAATGTTGGGGATGGGAAGACAGGGAGGGTGGAACCCATAATTTATAAAGAAGGGAGACTCCCGGGTAGACTCGTTTTTGGCAGAATTGACGGCATATTCTGCCCAAGAGAGGAATTGAGCCCAATCATCCTGGAAATCGGATATAAAACATCTCAGGTACTTCTCCAGGGATTGATTGATTCTCTCCGTTTGTCCATTGGACTGAGGATGATAGGCGGAAGAGAAGGAAGAAGAGATGCCCAATCTCTTCGTGAAAGCTCTCCAAAATTTGGATACGAACTGAGAACCTCTGTCAGAAACAATGGACGAAGGAATCCCATGAATCTGGAAAATCTGCTCCGTAAAGATATCAGCAAGGGCGGGGGAGGTGGGTAATCCTTTAAGTGGAATGAAATGGGACATCTTCGAGAACCTGTCCACGACCACCAAGATAGTGTTCATTCCTCTGGACCTGGGCAACTCCACGATGAAGTCCATAGAAATGTGGGACCAGAGGCGGTTGGGAACTGGAAGGGGTAACAGAAAACCCTGAGGCTTTTGACGGAGAGTCTTGCTTTGAGGGCACGTGGGACATGCGTGGTAAACTCCAGAATATCTTGAGACATCCTTGGCCACCAGAAATTCCGACGAATGAGATCAGTAGTCTTCTTAAAACCTGGATGACCTGCAAATTTAGAGGAGTGACCCCAAGACAGGACCTCTGGAACAAATTTGGATGGTACAAAGAGTTTGTTGTCGGGAACGACCAAGTCCTTGGGAATGCGTCTCTGGGAGTGCAAAATCTTGTCAAGATTCTTGAAAGTAGACGTGGCGAGAATCCTCTCATGTGGAAGGATAGTCTCCAACGATTCCTCTGGCCTCTCTTCAGAAGAATGTATTCGGAAGAGTGCATCTGCCTTTACGTTCTTGGTCCCGGGGATATAGGATAGGTGAAAATCGAATCGAGAAAAAAAAAGAGCCCAACGAGCCTGTCGTGGACCAAGGCGTCGAGCGTTCTCTATGTAAAGAAGGTTCTTGTGGTCCGTGAGAATAGTAAATGGAAGGTAGAATAACTTCGGGAACAGAGGTATTAGCCAGCAGTTGACGAGTCTCGCCTGACCTCGGCCTCCAGGAAATGGGAGCGGAGGAAGTCCAGTCAATGAGAGGATTGTTAAGCTGTAGCCAAGGAAGACCAAGGGTGATGGGTATCCCAGGAGCATGAATGGCATCGAGAACTAAGGTCTCCTTGTGTAGATGTGAAGACAGAAGCAAGGGAGCCGTCTCTAAGGAGATGTGGGCCGGGGTAAGAGGACGTCCATCGATACCGACGAGTGCGATGGGAACCTTCTTCCTTACTAGTGGTATGCGGTTAACCCTGGCGAATTCTAGATCCACGAAGTTTCCTCCAGCTCCTGAGTCAATGAAAGCGGCGGTAGAAGTCTTGAACTTATCGCCTGAAAGGAAGACTGGAAATGTAAGTTTCTTAGGGAGTTCACCTTTAAGAAGGGGACGTGGAGACATTACACCCAGAGAGAGCCCCTCTGTACACTGGGTGTTCCCGTTTCCCGGACACAATGGACACTCCCGAACCCGATGTTCCATGGATCCGCAGTAGAAACACAATCCCCACGGCGTGGCGGAACTGCCGTATCGGTGTGCGGATGCGTTGTACCCCCAATTGCATTGGCTCTGGCAACTCCAGTGCAGGACAAAGAGGTGTGGTAGCACTTGAGGGAGCAGGAGTGCTGCTGAGAGTACTGGAGAACGGAACTTGAAAGTTATGAAAGCGAGCGCGCTGACGCTCTGAGCGGCGTACCTGGATGCGTTGATCCACTCGGTCGGCCAAATCAATCAGGACCTCCAGTTGATCCGGCCTGGATTGGCGAGAGAGTTCGTCCTTGATGGGATCTGCCAGGCCTTGCCAGAATACGGAGACGAGAGCCTCTTGTCCCCAGTTAGTCTCGACTGCTAGAGTCCGGAATTCCACAGCATACTGTGTCACCGTTCGCCGTCCCTGCGTGATCTGGAGGAGATACCATCTCCCGACGAGTGGGGGAATAGAATACCCGTTGAAACTCGGCTTTAAATGCTGGGTAATCTTGGGTAAGGTCAGAACGTCGCTCCCAAACCGGGGAAGCCCAAGCCAGGGCGCTGCCAGTGAGGAGGATATAAATGTAGGCTACTTTCTTGCGATCAGTATTGTAGAGATGGGGGGCCATTTCAAACTGCACCTCACACTGGTTTAGGAAACCCCTACAATCTTGCGGTTCACCTGCATAAGGCTTGGGAGGAGGAATCCATACATCTGAGCTGCTAACTGCGCTTGCGGATTGGGGGCTTACATCTGGCGGGGTCGCGGTCGGTACCCTGTCTGAGAGTACTGCGACCTGGCGTGTAAGTGCCACAATTTGATCCGCCATGGCCTGGTTATGCTGAAGCAGATTAGAGAGAAACTGCTATAGTTCGGTCTGGTCTGCGTCTTGTGGGCTCGACATAATGTTACGCCGGTGCTGCCCGCAGACCAGACCCGTCCCCTGTGCTGAGGTGGGACGTAGGGATACACGCACCCGCAGCAAAGGGAGCGTGTCCGGAGTGTGGTGTTATTGTTGCCAGGCCAGGTATAGTAGTGAAGACAATACTTGCCGGTACCGGTAGTAGAGAAGGAGTAGTTATTGCCGTTGCCAAGGTCAGGGATGCCAGAAGTCACGAAGTCCAAGTAGAGCCAAAGTCGAGAGCCAGAGGGGGTAGTCGTCCAATCCGCGTCAATACCTGAGGAGTCACTGAGAGAATAGTCAAATGCTTCCATACAGAACTATGTCGAGCGATGAGTGATGGGAAGCACAGGCATAATAAAGCTGGGCAGGCCAATGGGAAAAGGGGGCAGGCCTGGAGGACTGCAGGGAGTCCTCCCTGATAGGAGAGAGGTATTACAGCCCAGCTGAGTGTAATCATTACTTTGAATTGAACTTTGTGATGCTTGGGGGCGACGCCTCACTGCAGAAGCAGAGGTTAAAAGTGCTCTGTTAGGCGTGTGCTCTGTAAGCTGAGACTGCATGCACATAACGTCTGAGGCTGGCGTGCGTGTAGGAGGGCGTGGGCGTGCCCGGCGCTGAGTAGAGGAATTGCCGAGGGGAGTGATCCCGCGACGGCGGCAGGAGCGAGGAGCCGTGGAGGACGGTAAGGCAGGCCTGTTTTGTGTGTGCAGGGGCTCCCTGCGGAGAGGGAGTGCTTTGTGTGGGAAGCGAGGAGAACGCCGATTCCTGACATTGTGTATGCGAATCGTGGTTGTTCTTTACAAATGGTGCTTAGTGTATTATCCATTTGAAGTATTCCCCAATGTCTTTTTACACTGTTTTTTATGAGTTTACTCGCCGTTGTGTATTTACTAACGAAATTAATTCTTTCATTATTTTGTTTTTTTGCTACAATTACTTTTTTTAATGCCATGTCTACTGTTTCTTCTTTATGTCCCCTTACTGTAAGTCTTTGTTTAATGTCCTCTAAAGTATTCCTTAGATTATCAGGCCTATCCACTATTTTCGTGGCCCTAATCTTTTGTGAATATGGTAACATTTTAATAAGGGGATCAGGGTGAAAACTGTGAGCATGTAGAGTGGAATTTGTATCAGTTGGTTTACGATATAGGTCTGTGTGTAGTACTTGTCCATCATAGGACACCAGTACATCCAGGAATGCTATTTGAGTAGCACTCCAATTTTTTGTGAAGCTGATAGGTGTGGGCAAAGCCTCAAGGTAAATGAAGAACGCGACCAGCTCTTCATCCGTTCCTGCCCAGATGAAGAACAGGTCGTCTATATACCGACAATAGAACAGCATTTTATCATAATAAATTGAATTGTATATATGATCTTCCTCAAATTTCGCCATAAAAAGGTTGGCGTACGCCGGTGCAACATTGCTGCCCATCGCTGTGCCAGTGGTTTGCAAATAATATTTGTCTTCAAATTTAAAATAATTTTTATGCAGTACAAAGTGCAGTAACAATATGATATAGTCAATTGGTGGCCCTGATGTGTGTTCTTGAATTAAAAATTCTCTAACTGCTTCTATACCACCATCATGTGGGATGATGGTGTATAGGCTAGTTACATTCATGGTCACCAATAAAGGTTTTTGATTCCTTAAGGGCACTGTTCTTATTTTTTCCAAAAAATCAAATGTGTCTCTGACATAAGATTTAGCTTTGATCACTATAGGTTGGAGAAATTTCAATAAAATTCAATAAAAACCGCAAGCGTCTGATTGATAGAATTCGTAGCAGATATAATTGGTCTGCCTGGTGGGTTATGTAAACTTTTGTGAATTTTTGGCAGAAGGTATAGTACAGGACGCCTTGGGTTAACCATGGTTAGAAAGTCTAATTGAATTTCTGATATCCATGTACTGCACCGACACACTTTATTCGAGCAAATACCCAGTATGTACCTGGCAGATACCTGGAATGCGCCGCTCCTCACCTCTGACAAGCCCCGTTGCGTTTGCCTTCCCAGCCTGGGTTCATGCCTGGCTGACGGGCGGCTGATCTGTTAAATGATCATGATTAGGATTTAATAGGCTGAAATGCTTCGCGTGTCTACCAGATGGCATAAATTCATGAATTGTAATGCAGTATATATATATATACTGTGCAGTATTGCAGCCAGCGGGAATAAAATGCTTCAATCCCTGCCTGGAAAATACCTCAATGCACTCGGGCAGAAAACAGTCACAAACCTCAATACACCCGGGTATACCCGAATTCGTGGGACTAGCCAAGCTCAAATAAAGTGTGTCGCCAGTGTATTGTCTACTCATAATTCTAGGATTTGTTTAAACTCTTGTTGGTATAATAGAGTAGGATCTCTATTGAGTATAGTGTAGCAATGTACATCCTCTAGTTGTCTTAGTGCCTCTGTTTTGTAGCTGGTATACAGTAGTTCTGTAAAACTAATGCTCCCCCTTTGTCTGCTCTCTTAATGATTATTTCTGGATTGGCAGCCAATGTTTTTAAAAATTTCTTCTCAGCTAGTGTCAGATTATAATATGTCTTATGTTTATGTTTAAAGTACTGATTAACGTCCCTTTTTATCATATTCATGAAAACATGCACAGATGGATTTTTGATGGGTGGAATAAATTTAGATTTAAGTTTACACACCTGTTTGGCTGCGATTGATGTCTGTGTAGGCGGTTGCTGCTGCTGCTGCTGGACCTGCGGATCAATCTCTTTGCTGGTAAAAAAAGATTTTAAATTAAGTTTTCTTTCAAATTTGAATAGATCTACTTCTATATAAAATCTCCTAGCAACTGTGGTGGGAACAAACGAAGAGCCCATCGAGAGGACTTTAAGCTCCATATCTGAAATAGGATGATTAGAAAGGGTAATTACAATATTTTGTGCCTCCTCTATTGGTGTGACCGTGTGACTGGAGGTGTTCTTGGAATTATGTTGCCCTCTCCTCGTCTTTTTCCTTTGTTTTTGGTCGTCTGATGGCCTTTGTCTCAAAAAGGCTTTGACGGTCCTGGTTTTTGTGGTCTAGTGGTTGTTCCGTCTGCTGATGCGCTAGCCTCTGAATCACTGCTGTTTGTATCCACCTTCCTCTGTTGACCCTTGTTCTTATTAGAGTAAGGGGCTTGTTTCTCTTGTTTTTTCCAAAGATATACTGTATTCTCCTTATAGTCGTTAATGACTTTTTTAAACTTGAGTTTTTTGAAATGTACCAGATTACTTTTAAATTTAATGAGTTTTTCTTTTAGATCGTCCAATAATTGAACAGTAGTATCATTCTGGGCGGTCTGTTCTATTTTTATTTCCAGTTTCAAAATGTCGTGTCTGACTTTAGAGAGTTGTGTGCCTACTTCTTCTATGACTAGCACTATCAGGTCTAGAGAGGCCTTGTTTAAGATCCTACACCAATTGTCACAAAAATCTTTGTTGTCTACACCAATAGTGGGGCGGTTTTTAATCCTAAAACCCCTCGGGATAAGCCTCTGCTTATAATATTATGTAAGAGTATTCCCGTGGGAATATAGTTCTATTTCCTTTTTTTTCAGTTTTTCAAGATCCCATATGTGATCTACCAGCCTATCAGGGCCAAACGCCTCTTCGGGAGTTGATTTGAAGAGTATGTTATTGATCTCGTCTTCATTAAATGTTTTGGTTTCCGCTTTGTTACGCAATTCACTAGAAAGGTTGGCCAGCCCTTCCATTAATTACACACAGTATAGTCACCTGAACCAGGGATAGCACGGGTAACAGGAGGATTAAAACTTCCTCACTCATAAAATGCTCAATGGTTAGCACTATATATGCAGATGCATAGTGCAAAATAAATGCAACCCCGAAGGTTTTTTTAAGGAGGGTGCAGACAAAAGGCAGTAAGTATGATCAAACAAAAGGGGTTATGTCTAGCACACCTATAAGAGTATAATGAAGCAGCAATATACTTGCAGTTAGAGGTACCGGTGCTCCGTGGTTCAGGGAAATAACCTGTCTGTGTAATTTCAAGATATATGAACAAATGGGAGGATCCAGGGCACTACGGATTTTTAAGAAAATAAATTTATTCTAGGCACACACAACGTTTTGAGCTGTACAAAGCTCTTTCTCAAGTGACTGGCAAAGAAGACAGCATAAAAGTCCAATATATATAGTCCAAACTAAAGTGATTGATTAAAGTAAACCCCACTTGATTACCCATGTGATTCCCATAGTCTCTTGATTGCACTTCCGGTTTTACTTAAGTCAGATGACACCCTAGTCCTGGGTGTGTAATGTCCGTGTCTCCTGATAGGCTCCAGTCCCCTCTTCCATATCCTGATGGGTAGTCTGCTGCGTGTCAGCGTGGGATGTTCCCTCTGCTTTCCTCGGTCTTCGTGACATCATTTCCGCGATGTCACTTCCGGTGTTGAGTTCACGAACTCTGTCCTGGCATAATGGGCTTCTCCTTTCGACTGCGCATGCGCAGCGGTGTCCCTGTCGTCCTGATGCGTCCGTCTTCATATCCCCTTGAATCTCTCCATTTACTGTAGTAGCACCGCAAGTTTCTCACATCATCTTCAGGGTCCCTAAATCTCTCTATTACATGTCTATGTTTGTCTTCTTCCTTCTGCGTGCTCTATGTTCCATTCTTTCCTCCTACCGTACCTGTTTACGTCTCAAAACCCCTCACCATCCTTATCTTTGAAATGTACTACATTGGTGTTTTCAAGGCATCCATTCTCCATTGAAATGAAAACCATACTGCACCGACACACTTTATTCGAGCAAATGCCCAGTTTGTACCTGGCAGATACCTGGAATCCGCCGCTGCTCACCTCTTGCATGCTTCGTTGCATTTGCCTTCCCAGCCACGGTTCATGCCTGGCTGACGGGGGCCTGATCTGTTAAATGATAATGATCAGGATTTACTAGGCTGCAATGTTTCGCTTGTCCACCAGATGGCATAAACTCATGACTTAAGTAATGTGTGGGCTTTGCAGTTGTTTCGTTTAAAAAAAGATACTGTACCACAGTACAGTATGCTATTGTAACTTGCCCTTGAGACTGAAGGAAGACGTTGCAAAAAATGTATCAATTTAGGCTTTACATACTGTATTAAATAAAGACAAAGACCATTTTCGCTTACACTATTCTCCAGAGACATGAGTGTTCAAATGCAGCCCGTGTTCCAAAAACCTGACAGAAGTTATGCTTATTTGATATGGGCCGCTATTAATGCAACAGAGGATAAGATGGCAACAGTTGTTCAAATTTATCAGTATTTTATCGAAAACTATGACTTTTACAAATTTTCGCCAACTCCTCATTTGTGGAAGCGTGCAATAAGGAAAAGGTTATGTAGTGACCCCTGTTTTCACCGTATTGAGCCCCAATTTGTTGGAGGGTATTGGTGTGTGTCACAGGGTTTTTCCCGTATCTATGATCATGGAGGCGGCAAAAGGCGAAGGGTCGTGTTAAAACCAACTAAGAAGCGACAGTCCCTGCCAAGCAATGCGCCAGAACCAGAACCAGAACCAGCACCAGCACCAGCTTCTAATGATGGTCCCGCCGTCAGTGACAACCCTGAGACAGAGTCGGATTTCGCGGCCAGTTTTGATGAAGCTTGCATGTACCTAAGCGATTTCCCGCCTCACCTGCTGACTACAGGTGGGCTAGTCCCTCTGCAAACTATCGACGTGGGTGATGATGAAAGCTGGACTGGCAGTGGCCCGGCGACGGCGCAAGCTGAATGGGAAATTCAGTAATACAGTATGGTGAGTACTGTATTGTTGCCGTATTATTTTGGTGGGGCAGGCTGGGTACTTCTTTAGGGGGCTGACCATTACTGTACATTAAAACTTTTCATTTTGTTTTTCCTCAGAAAAGAAAACGGCTAATGGGGGGATTTCGATGGATAATATTGTGCTGTACAGTATGCTGATGTTTTCCGGCCGAACAGTATACTGTGTAATAAACCCGAATAAATAAAACTATGCATTTATTCTACAGTACATGTTCAGTAAATTACTGCACATACATGGGGGCGAGTGGTGGTTCCACGGGTGACACATGCGGGGATGATGATGTGTGGTCCCACTTCTGTGGGGGCACCGCGGACCCGTAGTCTGCGGGCATGACGATGTGTGGTCCCACTTCTGTGGGGGCACCGCGGACCCGTAGTGAGCACCCGTGAGTTCCCCAGACCCCCATGGGAACCACCCGAGGCCCCGCAGACACCTGTGGGTTTGACCCGGGGCTCCCAGACATCCTTTGGCCTACCGTGGGAACCCAATTGTGGCTCACGGTGACCCAAGGAGACCACCTGGGCGCCATGGTGCTGGCAGGATCCACCAGCAGGCCTCCAGAACCTGTGGAATGCTGCTGGTAAACTGTAGGTCTGTCCAGGTGCCCTGCCAGCCCACCGGGGACTAGCGTGGGGCTGCGTTATGGACCCTGAATGTAAAAGAATAAATCTTGTATTTATGGGGGGGCACAGGGGGTGGGTAATGTATTTAATAAATAGAATGCTGTTTATTGTGGGGCTGTGCATTGTTTTGATTGTGGGGACTGGGGGTGGGGGGGGGGTTCCCCAACGGTATGTGGGTAGGCCTCCCTTGTGGGTAGTTAGTGGGTGAGGGTTGAGGGTGGTTAGGCCTCACGGGGTGGGGGGTTAGAGTGGGAGGGTATGTACAGTAGGCGTCCCGAGTGGTGGGTGAGGGTGGGTTAACCCCTTCATGACTGTAGCGGTTAATAACCGCTATGGTGATTAAGGGGTTAGGGGACATTACTTTGTATGTTTTAATTTTTGTGTCTGTTTTGCAGAAGCGGAGGGGCCATGGCCAGGATGGGGGGGGGGGGGGGTAACGGTACAGTATGTGGGTAGGGGGTGAGGGTGGTTAGACCTCACAGTACATTATGCACATTGGGTCCCCCCCCCCTCCCCACATTGACAGTACATACACTGCATGACATCAATGCAGGGAGGGTTTACCAATGCAGGGAGGGTTTACCAATGCAGGTAAGGCTTTAGGCCTTTATATCTCTCTCCCTTCATTGTAATCTGTTTAACAGAAACATTAGGGGGGAAGGGGCTTTAGGCCTTTATATCTCTCTCCCTTCATTGTAATCTGCTTAACAGAAACATTAGGGGGGAAGGGGCTTTAGGCCTTTATATCTCTCTCCCTTCAGTGTAATCTGCTTAACAGAAACATTAGGGGGGAGGGGGCTTTAAACAATGCTGTGTATAATGTATAAGGTTTTTTACAATTAGATAGATGTAATCCTTGGTATTGTAAGGGTTAGCTTTGGTTTTAAATTGTGTTTTCTGGTTGGTACTTACTGTACAGTATATATTGACTTTTGTTTACTTGATTGGTTAAAGTGTTTGTTTGGAAGTGTTTGTACAGTATTTACTGGTAGAGTAGCTTGCAATTACTGTATATTGTTAACATTCATTTGCAGAATGTACAGTATATGGTGCATACAGTAGATTTAATGCTATGCATCATTTACAGTATACAATGTAAATGCAATGTACTGTGTGGATTGGAATGTTATGTTTTATATTGTAAAATCAGTTAGGATTATTAAATGGATTATTATTATTATTGTCTGTACTATATAGAGAAGCGTTATTTGTAGGACAGTATGATTTTGATAACCATTCTACATGTACTGTATTTGTATATTGGTTCATCATCTGTGTGTATATACTGTATACTATATATATATATATATATATATATATATATATATATATATATGTATATATGTATATACAGTATATGTATACAGTATATATATATACTGTAAACAGTATATACTGTATATGTACTGTATAGGGATTGTTATTATATATACTGTATACTGTATATATATATATATCCAGTATATATACAGTATATACTGTACAGTATATATTTATTTCTCTTCATGTATTTATTTATTTAGATTTATTTATTAATTGTGGGGCTGCTGTGCGTGAATTTTTTTTATTGGGGGTGAGGGGGGTGTTTGGCCCTTGGTGTGAGTTTAGGACTTGCAGCAGCAGCACAATTAATAAATAAATCTAAATAAATAAATAAATAAATGACAATAAATACGTTTGAAATACATTTTTATTGATAGTGTAGATGTGCAGGGGGTCTCTGGAGCTGAATCGCGTTGGTTTTAGGTCTGGGGACCCCGTGCCCCCCGAGATACAGGCCCCTTTAGGGGGTGCCGGTATCCCTCTGCTCTGCTTGGTTTACAGGCCACGATCACGTGATCGGGGCCTTTAACGCAGAGCACTCAGCACTCAGAAACACAGGCCAGGCAGATTTAACACACACACACAATAGGGGGAGGTTTTTTTTACATAGATTGCAGGGAAGCTTAACGCACACACACAATAGGGGGATAGGGGGAGGGGATTTTACATAGATTAGAGAGAAGGCAGGGAGTTTTAAAAGCGAGAATAGGGGGAGGGTATTTTACATAGATTAGAGAGAAGGCAGGGAGTTTTAACACAGACATGAAAAATATGTATTGAATGTATTAATTGTTTATTATGCCTTAACCCCTTCATTGCCTTAGCGGCTATGCACATCTACACTATCAATAAAAATGTATTTCAAATGTAATTATTGTCATTTATTTATTTAGATTTATTTATTTATTTTTTGGCAGCTGCTGTGTGTATGTGTATTTTTTTATTGTGGGTAGCGGGAGGGTGAGTGAATGGGGTATTAGCCCAAACGATGGTTGGGGAGGGCTTGCGGGGGGGGGGTAGCGGGATGGCTTAACCCCTTCATGACCGTAGCGGTATTAACTGCTACGTTCGTGAAGGGGTTAAGTGCACCCGCAACCCCCCCCCCCTCCCGTAAGTCCTAAACTCACACCAAGGGCCAAATACCCCCCTCACCCATCCCCACTACACACAATAAAGCAGGCACGGTGGGTTAACCCCTTCATTGCCTTAGCGGCTATCCGCTATGGTAATGACGCAGCATTTTCTGTAATTTTAATAATATTGAGCAGAGCAGGAGCAGGGGGGGTCCCTGAGCATTAATTTCTGGCTCAGGGAACCCCCTGCTCACTGTACAATATTATTAAAATACAGAAATGATGCTTCTTTACCATAGCGCATAGCCGCTAAGGTAAAGAACTAGTGTTTATTTATACTGTATATTGTATGTGTCTTATTGATACGTGATCTGGGCCTTTAAACGCAGAGGGATACCGGCACCCCCTAAAGGGGCCTGTATCTCGGGGGGCACGGGGTCCCCAGACCTAAAACCAACGCGATTCAGCTCTGGAGACCCCCTGCACATCGACACTATCAATAAATATGTATTTCAAATCATTTTTATTGTGCCGATGTTTGCGCAGAGAGAGAGCAGCGGATCTCTCTCTGCTGCAAACACATCACGCCCCCGCCGCCCATACAGTAGTATCATTTATGTATATGCATACAGTATACAGTACTGTATGTGTACAGTACTGTATGTTAGGGCTTATAGGGGTTGTTGTTATACAGTATATATATATATATATGTAACGGTATTTCTGGCCCAGCCTGACCCACCCAATCTCACATTGGCCCCTGTGGTCTAACCGGACCCCATTACAGTGTCAATATGCCTGATGGTGCACCTGCTGGCTACAGGACTCCTGAGTCTCCCGCATGATGGTGTGTGGGGAGAACCCGTCTAGACAGGCAGCTGAGGTAGTGTGTTGAGTCTCACCTAGTTCCAGTGCAGCGCCTCCACCTCACCAGGGTCCCTGCGTCCGCATGGGGATGATCCTGACGAGGAACTCCTCGGTGGTGCAACCTCCTGTGTAATCATTGGACTCTCACACACAGGGGTTTCTCTGATCAGCTCCATCTTTATTGTCACGGTGGGCATAGCTGCCCTCCACAATGGGATGTATTCAGCCGATCATCTCGCCCGTGCTCCCCTTTGATAGGTATGTCACCTAGATGAGGGATTCACTATTCCCGCAGGAATCACTGCCCTGTGCCAGGTCCCTGGACACAGTCTCCCATGGAGTTACTATAACATAATTAACACTCTGCAGAACTTGAACTCCTTCCTGAACCTTGCAAGAACTTTCCAGCAACTGTACTCGCCTTGAACTCTGACAGAACTAACTCTTTGACACAATGCTGTGCCTTATGTAACTTCTGAGGCTGACACACCTCTGACATCACTAACCATGGAGTCAGAGCATGTGACCAGTCCCATCCATACACAGGGCACCCCACCAGGGTGTGAGGGAAAACCTCCATGATTACTGCTGGCATGCCCACACTTACCAGGCCTTGCTGCCAGCAGGAGAGATGACTGTAGGCATTTTACATGATCGCTACATTCTCCCCCTGGTGAATCCCATCGTCCTCGCTGGGACCTAAATTTGTATACCTCTTTCCAGGAAGCACTGTAAAATGGAACACACATAATTAGTCACAACATTACAGTACATAACTTCATCACACATAGTAACAGATACATCCTAACTTTGGATGATAACAACCCGGGTTACTCCCTTATGGAGTATCCATTAGTGGTACTACCATACCCTCTTACGGTGGCTTGCGCACAGCATGGTCCACTGGGCTTAAAGCAGCAATGCTGTAACCCTCTGCGCGACACTTCTCATGTAACCCGCCAGGATCCCAATCTTCTTCCCCTGATCCTTCCTCCTCATCAGTGCCATATCCCCTATCCTCACCAGTGGAACCCATTTTAAACTCAATTTCTCCCTCCATGAGGGGTTCAGGGACATACAGGTACTCCAACCTGTGGGACGCTTTGTACTTGGCAATAATGGCCCTTTCTGCCCGGCTGCTCCTAGTCAGCTCCGCGTTCCCTGCCCTCCCTGGCAACACCCACGACAGGGGCTCGTCTGTGTCCACAGGGTCAGATAATATCCCAGGCCCCATAGGCTCTATATTATGCTGACATATCTGAAACCATCGTTCCTGCATCTTCCTCTTCTTCTGGGCCGGTGTAAATTCCCCCACCGCCCACCATCGGGTCTCCTTACGTTCCTCAGACCCCCACTCTAATGAGTCCCCCTCCTCTGCATACCCCCAAGAAGATACCCCAGAGGTTCTTGATGAAAGAGGCCTAGACAACCTCTCTTGTTTGGAGCTATCCTGAGACTTAACTACGGCCACACTAGGTACCCATTGGGACTCGGATACTTTTCCCAACTGCCCTCCACCCCTCGACCCACCATCAGAGGCATAGCTGTTCAGTCTCTCCCCAGTCCGTTCCTCACCGGTTCCCTGGGACCCTCCCGACATTCCCAAACTGGACGTGGACCCACGGGAAAAGGTGACAGGGACAGGGGCTTTACCTAGGGCATGGGGTTGGGCATAGGGACAGGAAATGGGCATCCGCGGGGTTCCGACCCGCTCTGTGCCTTCGGATAGTCCCGTATCATTGTGCGGACGTGCCGCTGGTTGGGCCTCACCCGTCTCAGCTCTCCTCGCAGCCTGCCAGCTCTGTGTTGACACAGGTGATCGGGAAGCACTGCCCGATCGCCGAGGCGTTGTGGTTCTCTCTCTGGTCGTTCCGCTACCTCCGCCGGAAGTGACTTCATCACCGGAACCGGATACTCCGCCATCTTGCGATGGATCCCCATGCGGGATCTCTTCCTCCACAACGACATCCGCCGCCGGAAGTGATGGTTCTGCTCTCCGCTCCGCTCGGGCCTGGGCTAGGCCTTCCTCCGCCGTTGCCACCACCGGCGCCTGGGGAGGGTAAGGATGTATCTCACCGCTCCGTCGGCTCGGGATGGAATCTTCTCCTCCTTCCGCGCTGTAAGTCACCACGGCCGTGGGACTCCGCCGCTCCGGTTGTCTCTGCACCGGCGACACTAGACTCCGCTCCGCCGCGACACAGGTAAGTGCCGGTTCTTTTCCAGCACCGCTGTAGTGGTCCGCCGGTAGGCGCATCACCACCGTCGTTAGGATCGCTTGTTCCTCTTTCGAGGAGCCGAACTCCGACTCGGGGAGTGGCACTGCCGCAGGGGACCGACGGTGAGGTTCCGGGTTCTCACCGCGGTTGTAGACCCCTCTCTCTTCAGGCTCCGTTCTGGTCATTAGGAGCGATCCCCATTCTCCGGGATCAACTGGTTCGGTGCAGGCCGTACGCGGGGCTTCAGCCGTCAGCATGGCTGTGTCCGCCCCCGCCTTTACTACCAGGGAGCCTCCTGGCAATAAATAGGGATATACCCCAATGTCCATCTCGCTTTTGGTAGTGCTGGTTACAGGAGACACTTTGCACAATGGTCTCTCCTGTTCACCAGCTCGCAACTGTGGGACAGGAAGCTCACATCCAGCTCCTCCCTCAGACAACTCGGGTCTTGGCTGGCAGAGATAGAGACCACTCCCCCTGGTGAATATTTGGGGAGGGTCCCACAACGGGATAGGATGTCCTTTAATTGAGGCCGCACCTCTTTCAGTCCTAGAGGGCGCGGTCTCAGCTTTCGCGCCCTTATCCCCAACAGGGTGGGGTCCTTCTTTTGCCGCCAATTCCAGCCGTTTTCTTTCAGCTGCCTTGCGTGCAAAATACCCTTCCTTCTTGCATGCAGTATCAGCGGCAGGAACTACTTTTGGTAACAGTACCGCCGGCTCACCAGCTCCTTGCTCCGCTGGATTCATGCCCACGGGGCATAATTGGAAACCACTCCCCCTAGTTGAGATTAGGGGGAGGTCCCACAAGTTAATTGGATGCCCCGGCACAGGGGCTAAACTTTTCACAGTCCTGGGGGGCGCGGTCTCCGATTTCGCGCCATACCCCCCATCAGGGCGGGGTTTTCCTGTTGGCGCCGATCCTGGCCAACTCTCTACAAGTCCCGCATGTGCAGAATTTTCTGCAACTGGCCCACGCGGTCTCCCAGGGAGGCGGGAGCCGCCATTTTGTAAATCCTGTTCTCCAGATACAATCTCAATGTCCTCGCTACTATCATTCAGGGTAGCACCCCGCGGTCCTAGGCAGGGCCAAAACGGTGCGGCTACATCTTTCGCTCCACTCCACAGCAGGCTTGTAAAAGACAGCTCAGCGACAGTTTGCTCTTCAGTGGGGCGCACGCCACGGGTGCCTTCTCCATCAGCCTCCGATCGCCATTTTGGACTCTCCGCACCACGCGGATCCTCCATTCCTTGGGTTGTCACGCTCTTGTACCAATTATCGTACATGGGGCTCCGCTCTGCGGGGCAGCCACCACACCAGTACAATAAAGATTGCTCAGATGCACCACCACATGTGTACCTGATCTAGGCTAGACTCATGTTGCACTACCTCAGGCTAGGCTCACTCTCTCAGTGTCTGCTGTTACTCCTTCCTCCCAGTCTGTGCTCCCTATGGTAAGTGTCTGGAATGGGCTAGGTACTCTGGCTCTGCCATGCAGTACTTGGGGCGTCTACCTGTCTTGGTCAGCCTAGCGCAGACCCTCTCCAGGATTCCTGACCACGTTAACAGGCTATCCCTTCTGGCGTCCTACCAAATAGCACTACCTCAAAGTGACTCGGTCAGCTATAGCCCGGCTCCAGAACCCTCACTCCTTTCAGGCCCCTAGGTCGTCCCTGCGAACTGACAATACCCTGTCAGCCCCTGACCGCCCCTAGGTCCATCCCTACGCAGCACAGAGTGGCAGCAGACGCTCTCCCTGTTTCCCAGTGTGCCTAGCTAGAGCCTGTCCTGTTGACAGATCTGATCTCAGCAGCTCGCCTCCAAATGTAACGGTATTTCTGGCCCAGCCTGACCCACCCAATCTCACATTGGCCCCTGTGGTCTAACCGGACCCCATTACAGTGTGAATATGCCTGATGGTGCACCTGCTGGCTACAGGACTCCTGAGTCTCCCGCATGATGGTGTGTGGGGAGAACCCGTCTAGACAGGCAGCTGAGGTAGTGTGTTGAGTCTCACCTAGTTCCAGTGCAGCGCCTCCACCTCACCAGGGTCCCTGCGTCCGCATGGGGATGATCCTGACGAGGAACTCCTCGGTGGTGCAACCTCCTGTGTAATCATTGGACTCTCACACACAGGGGTTTCTCTGATCAGCTCCATCTTTATTGTCACGGTGGGCATAGCTGCCCTCCACAATGGGGTGTATTCAGCCGATCATCTCGCCCGTGCTCCCCTTTGATAGGTATGTCACCTAGATGAGGGATTCACTATTCCCGCAGGAATCACTGCCCTGTGCCAGGTCCCTGGACACAGTCTCCCATGGAGTTACTATAACATAATTAACACTCTGCAGAACTTGAACTCCTTCCTGAACCTTGCAAGAACTTTCCAGCAACTGTACTCGCCTTGAACTCTGACAGAACTAACTCTTTGACACAATGCTGTGCCTTATGTAACTTCTGAGGCTGACACACCTCTGACATCACTAACCATGGAGTCAGAGCATGTGACCAGTCCCATCCATACACAGGGCACCCCACCAGGGTGTGAGGGAAAACCTCCATGATTACTGCTGGCATGCCCACACTTACCAGGCCTTGCTGCCAGCAGGAGAGATGACTGTAGGCATTTTACATGATCGCTACATATATATACTGTACAGTATATACTGTATACTGCATTACAATTCATTATAGGGGACGGCTTCACAGAGAACAGCTCGCAAGCGCCACCATGTGTATTTTCACGGCATTGCAGTATTTCAGCAAGCCGGAATAAAAAGCTTAAATCCCTGCCGGAAAAGAACGCAATGCACTCTGGCAGAAAACGATCAGAAACCTGAATACACCCGAGTATACCCGAATTCGCGGGACTAGCCGAGCTCGAATAAAGTGTGTCGCCAGTGTATGCTGACTTAACCCTTTGCAATATACCATATGTTGCTATAAACATCTCCTATCATGCTGGCTAGGTTGAAAGCCTATTTTATGCATAGTATTTTACCACTATGCCTTTTCCGAGTATTAATCTACCACAGGTTATATCCCAGTATTAATATATAAAAGTAAACTGTGCTTTCAAAAACCATTAAGCGCCATTTCAGTATTTATTAAAGGATAAGATCTATATAATTATTCTTACTATTAATAATTAATTAATAATAATGCTAATAATATCAACATACTGTATCTGCGAGATCCCTGGAGAACGCAACAAAATTATAGTTCTACAGTTTTCAATCAGTCTTCTTAATTGCAATTAATGCCTCCTCGACCAGAAGCATTAGTGTTAATGCTTCATTCAAGATGTAATTGGTGTCTAATGCACACACTGTAATCCTTCAATAATAACAAAATACAACGTCACACATATAAATACCATCTTCGTGCAGGTTATTTATCATTTATGTCTTCTGTTAATCTCTGAGTTTTACTTTTAGTTAATTAAACATGTGAATCACCAGCAGTGGGTGAAGAAGGGATGTAGCTTAATTGCTGTTTATTACATTTTAATGATGTCTGTCATGAAGCGCATTCAGGTTTCAATTAGGATCGTGATGCCACAAGCCTAAATAATTTTGAAGCAGAGAATCGCAATATGCGTATTGTATCATAACAATTATAAACCTCAACTATCCTTGTAACCATGGGCTACACATTTAATAGCTGCAATCTCAACTTCACATGTGCGTTGCAGGAAAAGTACTGAAAAATACGTAGAAGTGCATAAAACTAAGATAAGTTGTATAAATTATTTAGCAGATTCACTAAACTCTGCCAGTGCGTTTGCTAGCGCATGTTTACTTCAGTACCATGAGCAAAACCACTTTAGAAGTTTAATTACTTACTGTATATACTGTACCTCCCAAAAATCTTATCCGTACAACGCGTATATCTGTGAGCACACCTGTGAAACCTGAGACCCACTCCCAACTCGGAAATAAGGTAATTGTAATGAAATTTGTATATTCAAGTTATCTTATTACAATACAATACATCCAGCGTGTTCATCTCTATATCTCCATGTGATGTATAGATTTGGGAAGTATATAAGTGTAGCCCTGTGTAATTTTGGGGTTACATGTCTTTCTCCTCCTGTGCAATAATCCCTGTTAAAGGGCAGGTTTGCCAGGAGTAATCATGGTGTTTGCCCTCACTTCATATGCTGTGTATTATTTAGTGAAGGAAGTGACATCAGGCTCTGTGTCCACTAACTGTGACACAGGGGTGGTGCCTACTGAAGCTATATAATATGCAGCACTTCCTGAATTTAGTGTGTGTGCCTCACCATCTGAGTGAGGTGAGTCTATCAAGCAACCTGTCAGGGCTCTGGCAGTGTTTGTGGCCTTCCCTTTAGGGAGTGGTGTGGAAGACTATACCTTTTACTTCATTAGGGAGTAAGGGAAGAGCTAGACCTGCTTTCAGTGCCCTTGACTGGGAGTGTATGGTCAGGGACTTCCTTTGGGTTGGCAACCTGAGAATGAGTGGTTAGACGACCAGCCACTATGATGGGCGGCTGCCCATGTCTGCTGTTAATAAAGAATGCCAAAGAGAGAGAACGCTTCTGTCCTGATTGTGGAGTCAGTTGGGAAGAAGGTGCACATAGAGGTTCTCTTTCAGAGACTCCTCCCTACTTCGCTGGGGGTCTGGAAGAGATGGAGGCGCTATAGCATGAGTGAGTATAACTCAGCATTACCTCAAGCTAGTCCTGATGCCATTCCCCATAATACCATCAAGCGGGAGACTCAAGAGTCCTGTAAGCCAGCAGGTGCACCACACTATAGCCATGTGTAACCAGAGTAGTATTTCCCTAGGGGGCCCTATCTGCGATTTGGGGGGGGGAGGAATCTGTTACATTTTGGAGGCGCTGCTGAGATAGGCAACAGGACAGGCTTTCAGCTAGGCGAACTGATGTAGGAACATGTATGCTTCCAGGAAAGTGCTGCGGAGTGGAAGGGAGCCTAGGGGTAGTCAGGGGTAGATTGTCTGCTCGCAAAGCACACCCTAGATGCGCCTGATTGGTGTGATATAGTTCTGGAGACAAGGCTATTGCTTGGGTCACCTGGAGGAGGGTAGTTGTTTGATGCCTAGGGGGTAGCCTGTTAACTTGGTCAGGAACTCCTGGTGTGGGTCAACACTATGCATAACCGACAATAGGTGTCATGTTAAGTACAGTCGGGCTGATCCTAGGTACTTCTAGCCAGTAACCAGATTGTACACCACAGAGCACTTACACTGGACTGATATCGTGTGCAGCATACAGAGAAAGAGTTTAGCCTAGCCTGAGGTAGTGCATTACAACTGAGGCATATACACTTGAGATACATATAGATGTGCACACTGGCTTACTTTATTGCATCAGCATGGCGGCCGCCCAGCAGAGGAGCACCATGTGCGATTTCAGCAAAGAAGTAAAGATGGCGATTATATGTGATGAGGTCCGTGCGGTGCGGAGAGCCCAAAATGGCGGTTCACACCAGAAATGAGAAGCGCACGTGCTGTGTGGACAGCGGAGAAAGCGTGTGCTGTGACACCTATACTGAGTAGGCTGTGGAGTGGCGCGAAAGCTGTGGCCGCACCCTTTCTGTCCTGTCTGAATTCCCTGAGTGTATCAGAACAGGAGATTAGTGAGGACATTGCAATTACGTGTGAAATGTTGGATGACGTATCTGAGTGCCAGTCGGTGATTACCGCGCTAGTCAAAGCTGTGGTGAGTGTGGACTGTAGAGTAATCCAAGATGGCAGTTCCCGCCACCCTGGGAAACCGCGTGGGCAGTGTGCAGAGAGAAATTCTGCAGGGACTTTGCCGGGAAGTGGCGCGAAAGCTGTGGCCGCGCCCCCCTATACTGTGATAGGCTCAGAGCCGATTCTGGGTCATGATGTGCAACTGTGGGACCCTCCTCTAATCTCCACCAGAGGGAGGGGTCCCTGCACCCACCAATGGAAAGCTGATCTGAGTAAAGGAGGAGCCTGATGTGAGCTTCATATCCTTCAGTTGCGAAGAGCTGGCGAGCAAGAGAGACTGTTGTGTCATGTGTCTCCATTACCCAGCGCAACTACTAACTGTGCCATGGCGGACTTTACTATACACCCCTACCAACTTCCAGGAGGCTTCCTGGTAGTGAAGACGAGTGATCGAGAAATTCTCCGGTGTCTATGCATGCAGTGTAGACTACCGGGCGGAGAAGCCAGTACGACAGCGAGATGCCCTCAATGCGGCATCCACTACTTGTGGGCCGTGGAACCATTCGTACATGGGTATGCAGAGGTGGGAGGAACTACAGCCATGCTGACGGCCGTAGAACCGCCAAAGATCAAGACAGAGAAGTGAGATCCCTGAGAATGGGGATCGCTCCTGATGGTAGCGCCGGAGAAAGAGGGCGTAGAGGCCTGTGACCATAGCGGGAAACCGGAGCCTCAATGTCGGTCCCCTGTGGAGGTACCCTTACCCTCATCGGCATCATCCTCGTCGGACGACGACCATGGGAGCAGTGCATCGGTGGTGATGCGCCTACCGGCAGACCACTGCAGCGGTGCTGTGGAAGAAAAGTGGCTTACCTGTAATTTAGGCCCGCTACAGATCGACATCCCTCGCCAACAAGCGCTGGTGCGACCGGAGCAGCGGAAGAGTCCCACGGCCGTGGCGATTCACAGTGCGGCAGAGGGACATCCGGAGTCGGGACCGGGGGAAGTGGAAACCATTGCAAGCCAGCGGAGTGGTGAGGAACCTCCTTACTCCCCACAGGCTCCAATGGAGGAGGCCGTAGTGAAGGCCCCAACCAAGGCCCAAGCGGAGCCGAGAAGCGTCGCGGGGCATCCAGTGCCGGGCGTTGAAATAGAGGAGGAAGTTCCGGGTGGGACGACTCCACCCAAGATGGCGCCACCTTGCATGAAGAAGATGACGTCACTTCCGGGTTTAGCAGCGGAACCGACCAGGAGCATCCGACAGCGGCGATGAGCAGTAACCGTCTAGTACAGCAGGATGGAGATAAATAACTATACTCCTTGAGAAAGGGCTGCAGTAGCCTGAAACGCGTAGGAGGTGTTTTTTTGTATTTGTTTGTCACTTTTTTTTGTTTTTACGTAGTCTAATAAATAGTTTTTATACGTTCCTATCCTGGTGAGCTGTGGTTGCTTCATTTTGGGACGCGGCAGTCTCGTACCAATCATCCTTGCCCGTATGCTGTTCGTTGGATTGGGGAGACGCACTGTGGTCTGGAGGACACGCCGGATGAGTTTTTGCTACTGCACGGAGCAAGGGGAGCGTTCCCGCACGGACCGGAAGTAGGTGTACACGCCACCGGCACTCGGGAGCTCCAGCAGCTTAAGAAAGAAGCAGCAGCAGGTTGGAGACTTCGTAAGGTCTACACCAGGACCGGATCAGACGGACCTGTGGAGGTAACGGAGGCTACACTGAGGGATCCCAAGAGAGGTAACATACATTTCCTCCAACGGTGCACTCATCCCATGTAGCGATTTCCAAAGGAACTCCCACTCCACTTACTCCTTTCTCTGGTCCCATCTCCAATCAACTTATTCCATATCCCACGGCCTTTATTATACCTCATAACACAGACCACAGTTGTCATTGCTTATTATTTACTATTTTTAAGCTCTCCGTTTTAGAGCTTTGGGTAGCTTTCCTTTTGATTTTTGGAGATAAATATCGGCAGGCTATGTGAGGCCGGGAAGGACAGCGAGTTGATGATTCTGCTACCCCAAAGGCCATGACAGGTTGTGGCATCGCCAAGCTGCTGATTTCCCTGCCAAAGCATAAGAACACTTCCCCATTCCCTTTGCCTAGTGCCAAGGTCAATGCCCCTGCCCCTATCCTTACCATGTCACCTTTGGGGTCACGTTCGAGCCAAGGGTGGTCTGGGGAGTCATGGGACACATCTGATGAGTGGCATGTGTCGGCCATGGACTGGGGGGACTGTAATCCTTCGGATGAGGGATCAGGGAAGGAGGTAGTACCATATGCGAAACCACCCAAGATGAATCCTACTATTTACACCCACATTGTTAGAGGGAGGCAAAAGCGTTATGGGGCCTCTACACATTCTAGTATCACATCTGGGGTCTCATCAGGAAGGGACTCAGAAGGGCATGAGACTGCCCTGGTGGTGCGAAACCAGTTGAGGGATCATAGCACTAAGTGTTGGGCTCCGTTATATAAGGGTTACTCTGAATTGTTGGACCGCACTAGATGTATCCTGATGCGAGGAGATGTGATTGATCACTGGTGGGATGTGGGTGTGTAATCGGCTGAGGAAGGCCAAGAGGAGCTCGTGAGGAGATGGGATGAGATCTAAAAGGGGATAGTCACCCCTAAAGGGTCCTCTATTTTGTATGACGTTATTGCCCCTGAAGAACCACTGTCCTGGGTACTGCCAGGTAAAGCAGGGAACAAAAGGCTGGTGAAAGTAAGTAGGGCTGAGAGAGCCATAGTGGCTAGATGTAAGCAATCTCATGGCTTTGAGTATCCATATGTTCCTGAGTCCATAATGTAGGAAATTGAGGACAATTGGGATACCTGGTTAAGGGAAGCGGTGGAGGACTACCTTAAATCTAAGTCTAGTCACTCTGAGTACCGAACAGAGGCGAGAGTATGTTATCTCATGCATATCTGGAGTGTAGGCAGGAACACTTACAAGCACAAGTTAGAATACAGACCAGAGAGGTAAAGAAACCTGATCCCAGGCACTATTACTGAGTGGATTCTCCTAGGGAGTAGTCCTAGAGATGGGAGGGTGAAATGAATATGCTCTATATTACAGTAATAAACTTGTGTTGTATCTGTATTTTGTATTAATGTAATTTTTGAATTGTTATGTTGCAGGTTGTCTGTTTGAAGGAAGACCCAGCAAATTTAGAACCAAGTGGGGACCATTGGATCCACCAGAGGGAGATTGTAGCCCTGTGTAATTTTGGGGTTACATGTCTTTCTCCTCCTATGCAATAATCCCTGTTAAGGCAGGTTTGCCAGGAGTAATCATGGGGTTTGCCCTCACTTCATATGCTGTGTATTATTTAGTGAAGGAAGTGACATCAGGCTCTGTGTCCACTAACTGTGACACAGGGGTGGTGCCTACTGAAGCTATATAATATGCAGCACTTCCTGAATTTAGTATGTGTGCCTCACCTTCTGAGTGAGGTGAGTCTATCCAGCAACCTGTCAGGACTCTGGCAGTGTTTGTGGCGCTCCCTTTAGGGAGTGGTATGGAAGACTATACCTCTTACTTCATTAGGGGGTAAGGGAAGAGTTAGACCTGCTTTCAGTGCCCTTGACTGGGAGTGTATGGTCAGGTACTTCCTTTGGGTTGGCAACCTGAGAATGAGTGGCTAGACAACCAGCCACTATGATGGGCGGCTGTCCATGTCTGCTGTTAATAAAGGATGCCAAAGAGAAAGAACGCTTCTGTCCTGATTGTGGAGTCAGTTGGGAAGACGGTGCACATAGAGGTTCTCTTTCAGAGACTCCTCCCTACTTTGCTGGGGGTCTGGAAGAGATGGAGGCTCTGTAGCATGAGTGAGTATAACTCAGCATTACCTCTTAAGATAGTCCTGATGCCATTCCCCATAATACCATCAAGCGGGAGATTCAGGAGTCCTGTAAGCCAGCAGGTGCACCACACTACAGCCATGTGTAACCAGAGTAGTGTTTCCCCAGGGGGCCGTATCTGTGATTTTGGGGGGGGAAACCCATTACACAAGTCTCCCGCCTCTCTCCCTCGCGGGAATTTTACAAAATAAATACTCAAACTCTCAAGCACAGATTTTGGGAGCTTAAAAGTTTTATCAAACTTTTTTTTGCAAATTTTGAAACATTAAAAAAAAAGTTTGTACATCTCCATGAGACATTATTGTGTGGCCTCTTTATATATGTCCTGGTTTAGCATTTTCCAACATTTGTGAACTTCTTACTAATAGAGATATACCTTTTTTTGTTGCAAAACATGAGAAATCGCACCTGTACGCATTAACTTTTCTTTTCCTTTAGATTAGAGGCGGGGTGTCTATGTGTTTTAGCATGGCAAACAAACTTGTGCATTTTTGACTCAAAGAAAAGGAAAATATATGATGCATAGATAATTTTATACATTATAATGTGTGTCAGCAACTCCTCCCAAACTCCTCTTATTGACAATCCCTAAATTATGGGCTGATGGACACAAGACCAAAATTGGAAGGAAAGTACCATGATAATATACTACAAAGTAAAAATACTGCTCTGCATAGAAAGTTTGCTGTAAATTGCCTTGACATACAGACCCCTCTATTCTGGTAAATTTGTGTTACAACTAGAGATGGGCGAATTTTGGGGGCAGATTTGGTTCGGCCAGTTCCCTTGGTCCGCAGATTTCAGCGTATCAATCTGTAAAACGTTAATCATCCTTTGATAAATTTTTTATTAATTACAATACAATCAGCGGATTCCGCAAAATGTGAATGGATTTGTAGATTCCAATCCGCGGAATCAGCAATCCGTTGGGGGATTGTTAAGAATCCGCCATTGGATTGCTGAATCCGTCAATGGATTGCTGAATCTGCCAATGGATTGCTGAATCCGCGTATTGGATTCTACAAATCCATCTACGGGTTGTATCCAATGGCGGTTTTTGATGAATCCGCGTGGATTGAAACTGCCCAAATCCGCTTGCGGATTTTACACCAGCAAAAATCCGTGAAACCCAATTTGGGTGGATTCGCCCATCTCTAGTTACAACCTGCCGTCTTTATTAGCTGTTCTTTCCTGATGTAACAATGTATTGAAATTTGGTAGTAAGTTCATGAATTACATGTGGCAGTTTATCATTCTAATAATAATTGTTTGTTCTTATATAGCGCTGCTAGTTTTACGTAGCGCTTTACAGAGACATTTTTCAGACACAGTCCCTGCCCCGTGACAGACAGACAGACAGATGGGCCACCAACAGGGGGGAGAGTGGGCCCCTGGGCTTTGCCTGGGCTATTGCTACACCCCTGATCCATGGGAACCCGGAACTCCACTGGGAGTATGATCTTGCTACACTTGTGAGTATGCTCATTTTACACCTCTCAATTGATAATAAATGTCATCACAGATTTATGCTATGTGGCACGCGCCTCTGTTTTTCTCTCTTCTATACATACATACATACACACATACAAACATACATACAGGTTATTATTCCACTGATTAGGAAATACACAAGGACATGACCAAACTTTAGTGCGAGGTGGAGAGATGTAGTTTTTTTAATACAATGTAGCAAAATACAACTAAAAGTGTGATGTTAAAAATACAATACTTGCCAAAACGTTTTTGATGGAGACACAGGAAAGCAGAGTGAAAACAGAAACCCGCTAGGTATGCACCTATCACTTGCAACCACGGAAAAAAAGTTTGGAATGGCAACCATGTGGCGATTTTATGCTTAGGTAAAAGGAAGTATTACATGAGAGAGAGATGAGAGAGAGATTAGAGGGCTTTCTTAACTGGCTTGAGGCCTTTGTTGTCCTGGCCAGTGTGGTTGGGTAAAAGGTATTGCAGAACTGTTAAGTGCTGATTAAGTACTTAGAGACTATTTGGTCAGCTTATACAGTAACATTTATGAGGGGAGTGCCAGGTGAAGGTATGATGTGTTCAAGCAAGAAATGGTGGTAACCATGGTCCTTAAGATTTCAAAGATAAATACCTACAGATGCAGCGGCCGTTATTCGAACATTTCACGCGTTGTATACCTTGGAATACACATGTCATGGCGCGTCATTACAGCGTGTTGACTCGTGTTTTATCGAGTGCAGAAAATGGCATTTTAGTGTACTGGTTTTTAAACACCTGCATGTTTACACAGTACTGTGCTGTACACATTACAATTCATTCATTTCTGCCACGGAAACGTGAAGAATTGCACCCAAAGGAATCCATGAAATTCAAACCAATCAACCGCGTGATTGGCCACGTGGAGTACAGCAGCGCACGAAAACAGCTCCGTGATATGATCGAATAACGACCACTGCATCTGTATAGCTATCACCAATTGCTTCAGTCCTCAGCACCCGTATCCCTTTGAAGAGTTGGCTGGCAGTGCAGGGCACACTCCACAGTTGGCAGAAGAAAAAGTGGGGTGTCTGTTGGGCTCTATGAGTCATGGTCCCAGTTGTATGGATCTTGCCAGTTTTGTCACAAATGCTCTTTCTCTGAAGGGAGGCACATTTGACAGCTAGTTGCTTCAAGCAAGCTAATGGTTAGGAAATTGCTCAAAGATAGAGACTACTAAGTAGAGTGAGACTAGGCCGCTTAGTACATTGGCCGCAGTTATACATTGGCTTTGCAAATGAGTTATGGATGCTCTTTAGAAAGTTAGGGCAGGGCATTCTTTGAAATTGAAGTCCTTGGATTTCCATAAGGGAATTTTGAGGGCCAATCTGAGTAAGGAAGTGTAATTGGTGCATATGTCAGGCCACTTCTCTGACTCCCCTTTGTGGATTCTAAGACTATCTCCATTGAAGTGGTACATTAGGAGGAGCCAGGGGTTATGAGGATGGATACTCTGTGAAATACTATCGAGAAAGGGACCTGTGACATACATATTATTTGACAGGGCGGTGAAGTTGTTAAGGGAATGTGGGCTTGGTTCCATGTTGGCCAAGGCAGACATACATTGAGCCTGCATTCCGATTGCTTTTGGAGATTTCTTTGTAGACCACTATTTACTATATAAATGGAATGCTCAATCTCTTGACAATTATTTTGTGAGTCCAGATGGGTTTGTGCAGGGCAATATTAAATAAATTCCAAGATATTACAGCTCAGCTATATAAGGTCTGTGACATCACATTTGAGTGTCAAATGGTACACCCCAAATCCGATTGGCTGCCTTTCCTTTTTTGTGGGTTTTTGTTTTTCCCTGCACCCCAGAGTGAAATTTAGGGGCAAATTGAATGAAAGGGGTATCAGCCGACAAGAGAGTATTACCTGCTGAAACAGAAGAGTCCCCGGCTGTGGTGGAGACGTGGATCTTGGAGACTGCACAGGTAGCGGCGGAGGAGGTGGCGGGTGAGTGCCATCTTGGATTGTTCTGGGCATGGTGGCCTAGGTGGAAGCTGTGACAAGGATGGGTACCTGACCCTGGGAGCAGGAGGAAAGCAGCAGCAGTCGGGAGGGTCTCCTCACCCTGATAGTGGTACACAAATTCTGCTCTGGGCAAGGGGGGACTGGACTATGAGATCAAGGGCCGCCCAAAAAGCTAAGCGGCAAGGCAGGTAGCTTGGACATGGCACAGTGGAAGGCAGAGACATTAAGGGTGATGGAAGGCTGAGGATGGGGAGGGCCGCAAAGTCTGTGGGCCAGCGGGTTGGAGTAATCTTAGTTACTGCGGGAAGTGAGGAGGAGGGCCAGGAGGGCATGGAGTCAACCAGGATCTGTGTCAGGACAATCACAGGAACGAGGTCCAGGGTTCCGTAAAGTGGCCTGTTCTGGGTTATGCTAGAAAACCACAATTTGTGGTGCAGTGGGAGGCATATCTGCGTGAGGAGCTTGAAGACGAAGATTGGGATGGGATTGTGATGGCTTCGGTTAAGAGCACAATCTGCACGACACTGAAGAAAAGCACATATAAAGTCCTTATGAGGTGATATTTCACTCCGCTCAAACTACCTAAATTTGTCCCAGGTTACTCTCCATTGTGTCCCAAATGGTGTGGAGAGTCTGCGGACTTGCTACATATGCTGTGGTCTTGCTCATGTGTGGCCCCCTTGTGGGAACAAATTAAGGATTGGCTACAGAGGATTTGGGGCCTTGACATCCCCATGGACCTGTGGTTATTCTTATTGAATAGAAGAACACAAGGGCTTGCTAGAACCAACTAGTTGCCCACTTTGCAACTGCAATGAGGTAATAATAATAATAATAATAACCTGTTCTTGTATAGCGCTGCTAGTTATACGCAGCGCTTAACAGAGACATTTTGCAGGCACAGGTCCCTGCCCCCGTGGAGCTTACAATCTATGTTT
The DNA here is from genome assembly GCF_040206685.1 of Ascaphus truei. Taxonomy (NCBI): domain Eukaryota; kingdom Metazoa; phylum Chordata; class Amphibia; order Anura; family Ascaphidae; genus Ascaphus; species Ascaphus truei. The sequence continues at coordinate 205,846,450 of NC_134485.1, read as the reverse complement.
TTGGTGCCTAAGGCACAGGGAGATAAAGTGACTTGCGCAGGGTCACATGGAGCCGACACCGGGAATTGAACCAGGAATTGAACCAGGTTCCAACTCAGTGCCAGAGTCAGTCTTTTACTCAATGAGCCACTCCTTTACCATTATTAAATAACCATGCTAGATATGATAGAAACATATACAGTATTGCCGTAAAATGTTTGCTCCCAGAAGAGGTCAGACTTAGGTAGCTGAAAGATGAAAGTTGATCATCCCATTTGTCAAAGGCAACAATTTGGTAAACCAGAAGAAAGCATAAACCCAAGTGTTGCAAATATGTGTAATGATGCTCGTCTCTGAATAGGAAGTGAACCCACAGTGCTGAGGTAGGGGTATAAGATCACCGACCAGAGCCAGGGGACAGAGTGTTGTTAAAGTTGTCGTGATCCAGGCAGAGGTGAAGGCAGGTGGCAAAGGTACATGTCCGAGGTACAGGTGTAAGGTCAAGGCAGGTGGCACAGGAGCGGTGGTCAGGGTAACAGGCTGAGGTCGGCAACAGGGAATCCAAAAGAGCAGGCAGGGCTCAGGAACAGGGCAGGCTCAGGAATTAGAATTCAAGGGGACCAGAAGCACAAGGAAATGCATACAATGCTCAGGCAGGGACTTGGAGTCACTGACTGCTATTTTAAGCCCTGGAACAGGTGCAGTCAATTCAGGAAGTTCAGGAACCAAGATGGCCACAACAGCCAAGTAATGGCAAGCTCCAGCAAAACCCTGGACCAGAACCCTTACAATATGACATGTATTAGGCACATGTTTATATACAAAGGTAACAAAAAAACAAAAAACTGTGCCCGCCACAATTGCCACAGTAGAGAGTGTTCCTCCATTTAGATATAATTTACATATAGAGACATAGAAACATAAAATTTGATGGCAGATAAGAACCACCCATGTGTCTATTCATTCACCTATCTGCTGTAAAACCCCAGACCCTATTTGTTCCTTGGCTATCTTACATATTTAGCATAGCCTTATGTTTATCCCAAGCATGCTTGAATTCCCCTAGCGTATTAGCCCCTACCACATTTGTATGTATGTATGTATGAATGTAAGTATGTATGTATGTAGGTATGCATGCATGTATGTCTTTATTTATATACTGTAGTGCCATAAATGTACAAAGCACTTCACAGCAGTAATACACATTATAATCATATAAATAACAAATAATACAAATAACACATAATGGGAAGAAGTGCTTCAGACATAAAAGTAACATTTTGGAAAAGGAGTCCCTTCTCAGAAGAGCTTGCAATCTAATTGGAAGATATGAATAATGTACAGAGTCAGTAGGAGGGCATTCTGGTGAGTGCGTCTGCAAGGGGCCAAGGTTTATGTATGAAGTGTAAAGTATCAGACAAGGAGTTACTCATATTCTTCCTTAAGAAGGTGTGTTTTAAGGTGGGTCTTAAATGTGGTAAGAGAGGGTGCTAGTCAGATATTGAGGGGAAGGGCTTTGCAGAGGTGTGGTGCACTCAGTGAGAAAGGTTTAAGGCGGGAGAGGGCTTTAGATACAAAGGGTGTAGAGAGAAGGCATTCTTGAGCAGAACGCAAGAGTCGGGATGGTGTATAGTGAGAAATTACGACTGAGATATAAGGAAGAGCAGAAGAATGTAAAGCTTTAAAGGTGAGGAGGAGAATTGAGTGTGTGATACAGGATTTTATAAGAAGCCATGAGATGGATTTCAGCAGGGGGGACGCTGAGACAGATTTAGGAAAGAGTAGAGTGATTCTGGCAGCAGCATTTAGGATAGATTGTAGGGGAGACAGGTGAGAGGCAGGAAGGCCAGACAACAGGAGGTTACAGTAATCGAGACGGGAGAGAATGAGGGTCTGTGTCAGATTTTTAGCAGTGGAGCAACAGAGGAAAGGGAATCTCTTTGTAATATTGTGGGGGGAAAAACTATAGGTTTTAGCTACCTTTTAAATGTGAGCAGAGAATGTGAGAGAGGAGTCGAGTGTGACCCATAGGCAGCGTGCTTGTGCTACTGGGTGTATGATGGTATTTCCAACAATAATGTGGAAGGAGGTAGTAGGGCCAGATTTGGGAGGAAATATGAGGAGCTGTGTTTTTGGCATGTTAAGTTTAAGTCGGCGGAGGGCCATCCAGGATGATTGTAGACGGACATTCACAGAGGTACACAATTGGAGTCGTTATAATGTGAAATTATAATGGGCTTTATTGTGCCTTTTCCTTTTTATCAGGAAATTATCCAAACACAGGGGGGAACAAAGCTTCCATTCACTTGGGAGTATTTCTAGTGAAATCCTTGCAATTAGTTCACATCTCCATTAGTTAAGCATTTCTCCCACCCCAAACACATAGCATAGCATTTCCCTGCTTCAGCACATTCTTGTATCAATTTTCACACTTTTCTGCATATACTCCATTCACAGCTGGTAGTCCTATGCGGTGTGGCAACCTTTATCTGCAAAATCAGTACCACTTGTGGGTCACCATCTGAATTCACTGCTTCAGCGAAACTTTTGAAAACAACAAACACCTATCCCTTTTCAAGGGCTGACTCACTTCTTGAACCCTGACTATGGCTGGAAGGCAAAATCCCTATTTCAATGACTGTATTACACTTTGTGATAGGCAATTAAAGGTTTACCTGCTTCAGCAGTCTCTTGGGATTGGGGAAAAGAGTCCATCCGTGGTTTTTGTAAGTCTCAGTGCAGTGTAAGTTTCAGTGGTGTGTACCCCTTTAACTCTGCCTCTGCTGCATGAGAGGTTTTTTTTTTTTTTTTTCAAGTTGGGGGGGGGGGGGACGACAAAGCTTCCATTCACTTGGGAGTATTTCTAGTGAAATCCTTGCAATTAGTTCACATCTCCATTAGTTAAGCATTTCTCCCATCCCAAACACATAGCATGAAAATAAGCAGATATAAGCAGTCTCTTAATAATGAAAGTCTTATCTGTTTATCAGCTGTAGAGTAAGCTTCTCTGCTCTCCTGGAACCGCACCCGTGCGTGCACAGAAAAATACCAGCATCCAGGTTTAGAAGTCTTATTGGGTGTCTTGCAATCAGCTCTGCTGTGTGGCTGGCAGAACTCAAGACATTGTGGTGTCTCCAAAAGTCAGCTCTCAGTCAGAGCTAAAGAGAGTCACTTCCTGTCTCAAAGGCAGTCTTTTATAAACAATCTAATCAGGCAAGTGGGGTTTAGTAATTAACTACCACACTGCTAGATTAAAGGAACATTACTGAACAGGGATAAGTCCCCTGTTACAATGATATAGCAGAGAGACATTCAGAAACGTTGATCTGTACAGCAGGTGTAAAGTCAGGGGTTGAAAAGTAAATTTGTTTCATTAGCATAGAGGTGATATTTGAACCCAAGTGATTAGATTAGGTCACCTAGAGAGTGTGTACAGAGAAAAGAGGAGAGGTCCCAGGACAGAGAACTTGGGTACCTCCACAGAGAGATCGATAGAGGAGGAAGTGTTAGCAAAGTACGATGGGAGAGTTAAGAGGAGATCCAGGATTGACCTGTGTTACGAATACCACGAGTATGGAGAATGTGAAGGAGAAGTGGTTGTCCACAGAATGAAATGCTGCAGAGAGGTTGAGTAATATGAGCAGAGTGTAATGACCTCTGTCTTTAGCAACATGGAAATAATTCGTAATTTTAGTGAGGGCTTTTTTCAGTGGAGTGAGCAGTGTGGAAGCCAGATTGTAGAGGGTCTAGGAGGGAATAGGTGTTGAGAAAATGGAGCAAGCGAGAGAATACAACACATTCAAGGAGTTTAGAGGCAAAAGGCAGGAGGAAGACAGGATGGTAGTTAGAAAGATAGGTAGGGTCAAGCTTGCTGTTTTTGAGTAATGATATAACTGTTTAATGTTTTAAGGATAAGGGAAATGTACCAGAGTAGAGGGAGTCAAAAATGTGTGTGAGCATAGGGATTATAGTAGGAGCAAGAGGTTTTAGGAGATGGGAGAGAATTGGGTCAAGAGGACAAGTGGTAGAGGGAGAAGAGGAGATCAGCAATGACACATCCTCCTCTGTGAAATCTGAAAAAGAGTCAAGGAAGGCAGGAGGAGAGTTAGGAAGTGGTGTAGGATGGGAGGACGATACAGGGGGGATAGCCCAAAATTTGGATTCCACCTTTTTCTTGAAATAGTCGGCAAAGTCCTGAGGTGAGATGAAGGAAGGAGAACAGGCAGCAGAGGGTGGTCTGAGTAGGGAGCCAAAGAAAGAGAAGAGTCAGCATGGGTTAGACTTGTGTGTGTTAATTAGTGAAGAAAAGTAGGTTTGTTTAGCTTGAGAGAAGGCAGAGTTGAGTTGGTCCCAGGATACTCATTTTTCCAGAGAAAAAGTAGTATATAAATCCTCATAGATATAGCCCATCTTTAGGTCATCCAAGAAACTAAGGTATGCATTCCAAAGGTATAGATAAAGAAAACAATAATGTTTTATTAATAATAAACAACAACAACGCAAGTGATATATTTGTACAGTGATGGAGTGTTTAAAATCCCCAATGGTGAGCCGGCTGCATTGTTCAGGATATGTATAGCGGTAAATAGTGATACATATATGTATTTAATAGTATTCAGAGCAGTATGATATATCCTTAAAGGAAGTACGAGGCAAATCCACTGTATAAGTGGATATAGGTGGTGTAGCAGGGTTGTAACAAATTATATATTCCTATAGTCCAAGTGGCTGTGTATCATGGAGCGGTATCAACACATTCCAGAGCAAAATAAAGGGTCATGCAGGTGAAAATATCCTTCAATGCATCTGACATGTATATACCTCTGAGTAACCTTATGAGTATTTGGTGTGTCATATACACTAAGCTGCTTTACCAGTATTCAAACTTTTCTGTCACACACACATATGCTGCTGTGCTGTATAGGGATCCAAATGTGTTAGTACTTTTATTCTATTAGTGGCATCCGCTATGTGGTGTTGAGTGATAGTGCTCTATTGAATGCATAGAGCCCAGAGATATTATGCCCCTCAATATGGTTTTATAAATCAAGTCGTGGTAATCAAGGCTGTCTCAAGGTCTCCATAAGCATTAAAATTATATCAAACACCACCATACAACCGTGTTCCGTGGTTTACTTCCGGTTACTGGTCGGCTCACTCATCAGAGCCACCGCCGTGAGGTCACTAAAACCCTTTTCAGAAACAGAGTGGCTGTGGCAAAGGATACCTAAGCAGCCAAATGCAAGCAGAGACTTAGACATGGTGAGACCAAATGTCCGATTCCACCTGCAGTATCCACTCTTTTGCAGATCTTTGCATCATTGCATAAAGGCATAGTTATATAATTAAGACAAGGCGAAAGGGACACATTCTGCTTCATAGGGTATAGCAAAGATTTGCAATAACAAATTATGCAAATTGGAAATTTGGAATAGGTATTGGTGGCCCCATTGCAAACATGAAGAAAATATAACTTTTTGTGGGAAGTGCTTTGTTGCTCTATGTTCACTCTCCCATTTCATTCTCATAGCTCAATTTTTATTTCCACTACCTTTGCTCTCAGTTGCAGGGATTAACAGGTAAATCTCTGGGTGACTGCAGAGTCTGAAAGAAAGTCTGACATATGGTCTGCAGTAGCAATATGAATGATGTTTTGATAGGAGTATATGTCCTTTTATCCTTAATAATCATTACAGTAATTTCATATCGGCACTCTTTGAATCAGAACACTGCAATCTCGCTCTTGTATTCATATGTCTTGTATGCTGCTGTATTTGTTATAGGTGTCTTGGCACATCTTAGTGTCGAATAAGATTAACAGGAAACTGTTACTGGGGGATCTGATATTTATTGACACCTTTCCAGGATTGCTATCATTGGGTAAGTAATAACATGTACAGTATATGTAAAAAAAAACTTGGTTTACAACTATGTGCAGTTGAAATGTAGGGGATGAGTCACACAAAATTAAAATATGAATACATTCTTGAATATTGTCAAGGCTTGACAAAGTCCCTTGCATGCACTAAAACAATGGTGGTGGAATGAAGCAATACATTTTGAAGAAATAATCCCTTTATTACAATAGGGCCTATTGTGGTGTTCATCAATATTGCTTGGGCTTTCATGTGATTTAAGTATTTTTATGATTGATATACTTTTAGCTTAATAAGTGTGTATTTATATATTTGACCTAGGTTTTATCCTAATCTTTACTAAAACATGATATATCTCTTCATTGATTTAATTCATTAGTATTTTACAGTCCCTTTTAGCGCTGTCCTTCAATGTGTTTATAATTAAATATATATATATATAGTCATGTGAAAATGAAAATACATCCTCTTTGAATTCTATGGTTTTACATATCAGGACATAATAACAATCATCTGTTGCTTAGCAGGTCTTAAAATTAGGTAAATACAACCTCAAATGAACAACAACACATGACATATTACAGTGTCATAATTTATTTACCAAAAATGAAGCAAAAATGGAGAAGCCATGTGTGAAAAACTAAGTACACCTTATGATTCAATAGCTTGTAGAACCACCTTTACCAGCAATAACTTGAAGTAATCGTTTTCTGTATGACTTTATCAGTCTCTCACATCGTTATGGAGGAATTTTGACCCACTCTTCTTTACAACGTTGCTTCAGTTCATTGAGGTTTGCGGGCATTTGTTTATGCACAGCTCTCTTAAGGTCCAGCCACAGCATTTCAATCGGGTTGAGGTCTGGACTTTGAATGGGCCACTGCAACACCTTGATAATATTATTTTTCAGCCATTCTGTTGTAGATTTGCTGGTGTGCTTGGGATCATTGTCCTATTGCATGACCCAATTTCGGCCAAGTTTTAGCTGTCGGACAGATGGCCTCACATTTGGATCTAGAATACTTTGGTATACAGAGGAGTTCATGGTCGACGCAATTACTGCAAGGTTCCCAGGTTCTGTGGCTGCAAAACAACCCCAAATCATCACCCCTCCATCACCGTGCTTGACAGTTGGTATGAGGTGTTTGTTCTGGTATGCTGTGTTTGGTTTTCGCCAAATGTGGCGCCGTGCATTATGGCCAAACATCTCCACTTTGGTCTCGTCTGTCCAAAGGACATTGTTCCAGAAGTCTTGTGGTTTGTTCAGATGCAACTTTGCAAACCTAAGCCGTGCTGCCATGTTCCAAACAAACCATACACGTTGAGTCTTTTTCTAACTGTACTGTCATGAACTTTAACATTTAACATGCTAACTGAGGCCTGTAGAGTCTGAGATGTAACTCTTGGGTATTTTGCAATTTCTCTGAGCATTGCATGATCTGACCTTGGGGTGAATTTGCTGGGATGTCCACTCCTGGGAAGATTGGCAACTGTCTTAAATGTTTTCCACTTTTGAATAATCTTTCTCACTGTAGAATGATGGACTTTAAATTGTTTGGAAATGGCCTTATAACCCTTCCCAGATTGAAGGGCAGCAACAATTGCTTCTCTAAGATCATTGCTGATGTTTTTCCTCCTTGGCATTATGTTAACACACACCTGAATGCTACAGACCAGTAAACTGCTAAAACTTCGGCTTTTATAGAGGTGGTCACCCTTGCTGATGATCAATTAATCAAGGGCATTTGATTAGCAGCACCTGTCTGCTACTTAGCATCTTAATTCCTATGGAAGCAGTAAGCGTGTACTTAGTTTTTCACACATAGCTTCTCCATTTTGTCTTTATTTTTGTTAAAGAAATCATGACACGTGTAATATGTAATGTGTTGTTGTTCATCTGAGGTTGTATTTACCTAATTTTTAGACCTGCTAAGGAACAGATGATTATTATTATGTCCTGATATATAAAACCATAGAATTCAAAGAGGGTGTACTTTCTTTTTCACACAGCTAAATATATATATTGTGACAGAGTCATTAACTCAGTATGCTGGAATGGAGGATATGGTGCCTTCCAGCACTCAACCAGTTAACCTCCCGCTGGAAAACTGCCTGCACCTGCAGCTAATTAAGCAGGAAGGTCTCCTGAGAGAATGCAGGTTTAAAAGGCAGGGAGTGGCTTATACAAGTTGAGTTAGCTTTTCTCTAGGAGGGTAGAGAGGCTTCTCCCAGCTAGGAAGGACCCTGGCTGCAGTGGTTCCCCCCAGCTCTGCAAGAAGCTCGGCTGCTGGGACCAGCTGGAATCCCAACCCATGATAAAAGATCACCACGGACTGGACAGCCTGCTCCCTTGAACCGGCGTTCCTGATTGCTGTTAGAAATACAGATAAGAGACTTTCTGATTTTTAACTATGAATACATAATATGTTTTTAGTGGATAACCAAATTACTGTAGCTGACTGCCCGCTAGAAAGGGCTGGAGTGAAGTCTAGTTAGTTTCCCTAACGGGAACAGAGGTTTATTTTATTATTTGGTTTTCTTAAAGGGACAGTGCATCTGATGTTTAGAGTTAAGCTTTACTCAGTGTCCTGCCACAGGTGGTGACAGCGGTGGGATGCTACGCCTCTGGGGGTCAGTAGATGAAGATGTGTTAAGGTCATAAACCCAGGCAGAAAACCAAAAAAATAAATAACAAATTGTGCAGAAGCAAGTGAAATTGCAGCTAGCAAGTGCTGAGTGTCAAATTTGCCCTGTCAGGTGTGAAAGAAAGTGAAAATCGATTTTTGCAAATATATTGCACTAAGAAGAACCAAGAAGGTCCAAACATTGTAAAGCAGGTACAATGCACGTGTGTTGTATAAAGTCTGCCCCATCAGGTGTGAAAGAAAAAAAAACGGGGTTTTAAAATGGCCAACATCAAATGTCTGTTTTGCAATGTACGTAATCATACAAAACAGTGTCCCTTCAGGCCATACGATGATGACTCATGTGGCCCCTGGAAGAGAGCCGTACCCACAGAGGAAAGCTGCAAAAGTGACCAGCGTCCAGAGCACAGGGCCCCATAAATTAGGAACCAGGAATTTTGAGCCATGCCAGCTAGAAGGAAACCAGGTGACTTTCTAAAGGATTCAGTATGCTGGACCTGTCATGAACCTGGTCACACGGAAAGGTGTTTCCCCAAATTCTCAAATATAAACAGTGGCAACCGGAGCAGCGCAATGAATATTGTCCCACAGCTGCAAAACAAGCAACACGTTGTGAGCACAAGAAAGATGTGGAAGCTGATACCAGTGACTGTGTGCCCAGTACCACTGATGTCTCTGGAGCTAATAAAGAAAAGAGAAAGAATAAGTAAAAGAAAAGTATTTCTCAAATCACAGAGGAAGTGACAGAATCACTTGAGCCTACGATATCAGGACAAAATGCGTCAGAAAGGCACCGAGATATGCTGCAGACCGTAGTGATGGGCAGAATCATTATGGAACAGAGGCAGAGAAAAGGAGGAGCGAAGGGAAGCTGAATCCTTGATCCAGGATAAAGAGGCCTTAATTTCTGTACTCTAAACTGCCCGTCTTGATTATGAAGTCCTGCAGAGCAATTGGATAAGGAGCAAGAAGCTAACGCTAAGGTACAGAGGTGTATACTCCCAGCTATACAAGAGTACAAGGCTTTGAAGAAAACAGAGCGTCTCTTACGGGTGAGTTAGAGGAGGTGACGACAAGTCTGGAATGGGCCAACACCTCAATTACTACCATCTATGAAAAGCAGAACAAGTCTGACGGACTAATTGCTAACCTGAAACAAAAATATGGGAAGGCTCTGCAAGAGGTGCACAATCTCAGTACAGAGGTGGAACACCCACGCCAGGAGGGCCACCGGCTAAATACGGAACTATGTACACTGAAGGATGCCAATGAGATGGTCCTATGGGTTATAGAGACTGTAAAGATGGAGAACATAAACCTGAAGGAAGAGGTTTTAAACCTGACTGGTCAGGTCAGTGAAGGGACTGAAAAAACTCACCAAACACAGAAATTGAAGACGCATATGGCGCAAGAAAAATTAGCAGTGCAGGAAGCCCTGGAGAAGACAGAACGGATGCTGAAAAAAGAACATGTCTCCCTGGAGCAGCATACACAAGCAAAGCTTATACTGCAGAGTCAACTACAAGAGCTGCGGGTGCATCTACAGAAGGCCAAAGAGAAGCAGTGGGTCCTGCAGGAAGAAAGTATCCAGGCTGCTAACGAAATAAAAGTGCTACAGGAGCGTCTGACACTCTACACTTTAACTTAAAACACCTACAGTATAACTCTCGTCACCTTACTATATACTTGGTGAGAGATGTACTGAACCCACACTGGGTTCTGGGGTTGGGCATATACCGGGACCTGTAATGTAAATCAGTTCCCTGCCCGTTCTTACTGTCCTGGCCTATGCTGAAGCAGGGAGATTTGGCGGTGAGCTGCAAACTGCTTTCTAGGGAGGATTTTATCAGGTGGTCTGTGTTCCTCATGTCCTCAAGAATCTGGGGGGAATCCTGAGTACATGTTTTGGGGTAACCCACAACATTGGCCCCCTTCTACCCAAACATACCCTAACAACATTTTACCATAAAATCACCCCTGAAACTCACGCTCTGCACATCTCCGCTGGTTGGCACTCCTGGAACAGTAAAAATACACATACAGGTGTATCTTTATTACAAATACAGTTATATGCCATGATTGGGTTGAAGAGCTGACAAAAACAATTCCGCAATATGACTCAGGGGCACCACGCCGGGCCAAATACCTTTATTAATGGACTGGGTACCTCCTCACCGTCACAGGGACAGCTGCTGGTAATGTCTGAAAATAGTACAAAAGTCTAGGGAGAATATTCATCTTAACTGCAGTTATACGCCCTATCCAGGATGTACAATGAGAATTCCAGGCTTGTAGATCTTTTTTAATTTTGGAGAATAGGTCAGGGTAATTATATTTATATAATAAATTATAATCTCTGGTAAAATAAATTCCTAAATATAGTTAATTTATAGTCCAAGTGTAGTTTAAGCACCTCGACCTCTTCCGTTAGCATCAAATTTAGAGCTTCTGATTTTCCCATATTTACTTTATACCCAGAGAGCTCACTAAACTCCCAAAGGGTGGACTGCAAATTCAGAAGAGATGTCAATGGGTTAGATATAGTAAGAATAACATCATCTGCAAACAACAATATTTTATAGCACTCCTCTTTTATTTTGATCCGTTGTATATTTGGGGAGGCTCTGATGGTGGCCACTAGAGGTTCGATTGTCAGAGCGAAAAGAAGAGGGGAAAGGTGGCACCCCTGCTTTGTCCCATTTTTAATTGTTATTAGATTCCCTCCTGGGATCTTCAGGGTGGCTGTTGGCGACTGATAGAGAGCACGGACTCCCCGTAAAAAGACTCCGGAGAATCCAAATGCCTCTAATGTCTTATCCATACGATTCTATCTTATCCTATCAAACGCTTTCTCCGCGTCTAGACTCGGCAGCATAGCTTATCGTTTGGGTTTGTTTATTTGATCAATAACATTAATAATTTTTCTTGTGTTATCTGACACCTGGCGCTCGCTCACAAATCCCACCTGATCATAGTGAATTAATCTTGTAAGTATTGGATTTGGTCTGTTGGCTAAAATTTTGCTATAGATTTTCAAATCAGTGAGATTGGCCTGTAGCTACCACAACATAAATGGTCCTTTCCCTCTTTAGGGATCATCACTAGATTAGCCTTCGTCATCTGTGGAGGAATTTTTTTTCCACTGAGAAAATCATTAAATAGATCCAACAGACAAGGAAATACCATTCAAATAAAAATTTAAAATGTTTATAGTAGAGATTTGAGAAACGATCTGGGCCCAGTGCTTTCCATGGTTTCAAAGAACCGAACGCTTTTCCCAGTTCTACCAGAGTTATTTTTGCATTTAAAATCTTAAAATCTTCCTCCGTCAATTTCGGAGGGCACAATCTCTCAGATAATCCTCAATCTGGTTCAAGCCTGGGACTTTAGCATTCGGGGTTGAATTGTCTAGATCGTAAAGTTCTGTATAAAATATAGCAAATTCCTCTGCTATCCTTGAAGTGTTGTAGGTCACTCCCCCACTTTTTAATCTAATAGCGGGGACCGAGGCCCTCATCTTGATCCCTCTAAATTTGTTTGCTAATAGACGACATGCCTTATCTCCCTTGTTATAGTACGTCTCTCTAGTCCACTTAAGTGCCTTCTCTACATCCTACAATTGTAATATCTTGAATTCCTCCCTTGCCTGGTTCAAAATGTTATATACTTCAACTGGAATTTTTTATGTGAGCTTTCTAACGTTATAATTTTTTCCATTAAATATTTTTGTCTTTCCATTTTATTCTCTTTCTGTATGATGCTATTGAAATAAGCTGTCCTCTAATACTGGCCTTACAGTATGTGCTTCCAACAGAATCGCTGTTGATTCTACAGACCCAATGTTAGACCAAAAATAATTTTTAAGTGAGTCTCCAATTTGTGCGCTAATCTCTGGATAATTTAGTAAAGAATCATTCATCTCCAATGAAATGACAATCTTGGTGAATGGTGGATCAAACAGGATAGCCACGGGGCGTGGTCCGACCAAGTAATAGCCTTATATCTGAGTGGACCAATACTTCTAGAATATCTGGAGATACAAAAATATTATTGACTCTAGAATACGAATCATGTGGGGGCGAATAGAAGGAATAACCTCTCTGCCCTTTATGCGAGCAACGCCAGGCGTCCAACAGACAAAATTCTTTGATTAGCAATCTAAATTTCTTTGCTACACTGTATGTCATTGCGGAGTGTGAATGCCCTGGATGTGTGGATTTGTCCACATCCAGGTCTGGGACCATGTTAAAGTCACATCCTACAATATATAGCTGTTCTTGGTTTTTCCCCATTGACCCCAATGTTTCCCTTAAAATCAATTTGTCCCTCATTAGGCGCATATATATTCACTAATGTAATATGTTGGCCTGAGAGAAGACATGGACCCCCCAGTGACCTCCCTCCCTAGTCTCTCTTGACCTCCAGTGTCTGGAACAGGATACCCTGTTTTTATCAAAATCGCAACCCCCCTTTTCTTACTGGTAAAAGATGAGTAAAATGTGATAGAGTATGTCCTGCTAAAAGTATTTGGGGGTTCTTGGGAACCTATATGATTCTCTTGTAGAAAGACAACATCCACGTTCAAATTTCTAAATTCTTTTAGAGCCAGTTTACTATTACTGTTAAGTCCTTTACCATTCAGGGATACTAACTTCAATGGTTGTAGGGAACAAAAGGGGGTAAAAAACAAAAAGAAGGGACTTTCCCCCTCCGGGAACTTGGAGAAGAACAAAAACAACACAAATTAAACTATAGGATAAGATGAGTGAAACCAGCCACTCATCCCAAGTTTGCGGCCAGACCCTACGTGTCCTGGTGGGCATATGGCCCTGCTGGGGGCAACCGGACATCAGGCATGCAGAGCTTCCACCGATCCTGCACACTCTGCCTCTAACTGCTCTACCTCCCTGACCACACCCTCACCACAACTTAATTAGAATATAAAAGAACCTAAGAAAAACACATGAATTCCTAACCCCCGTGAGACAAATAAACATAAAACTTTTTGTGTTAACATATACGTATAGGGGTAGACTTCCTGGCTAGAAATATAAAAATATAAAACTCCGGATTCAAATTTTATCTTTAAGTGTTCAATGTCTTTTAGCATTAAAATTTTTGAGTAGTAAATTGCTCTTTGTTTCTCGTTGAAGCATAGTGTCTTTTGTATCTATAACTAAGGGACTCATGCAGAGAGCATAGATAAGGAAATAGCGCCATCTTCTGGCGAAAAAACTAGCCAGAAATCCATAAACTCGGGAGAAAATGGCGCGATTTTTAAAAGTGCTTTGAAAATTTTTCAGAGCTGTAAAACTCGCCAAACTTGTGGCGAGATCCTGGAACTCGCCATGCTAATGTAGCGTTGTATTCCAGAAGCTCCGAATCGCTGGAACACGCCAATATGTGCATTAGTATGGCGAGTTTCAAATAGCCAGGAAAAGTTGGCAATTTGCAGTTTTTTGCGGAAATGAGTTAACGACGTTCCCTGCATAACACCTTCACTAACGGCAAATCTGTGGCTATTTTACAGCCATTTTAAACTTTTTTAACGTTCCTCTCTGCATAAGCCCCTAAGCAAGAAAAAACAGCTCTTCTAAATCTTTGGGCCAAGGCCCGCTCATCCATCGCTGGGACTCTCAATCTGTGTATTCACCGGTTTCGTCCATCGATCAGCTTTAGCAAACCGACACCCGAGAATCAGGCAGCTGACTCCAAACCGTGTATTAAATAGTCCCTGTAATAGATTGAAAGTATAGAGGGAGACTGGAAGGATAGCTGAATGAAAAGGGAAAACAAATGTAGCTGCACATGCAGGATATCTTTCCCTGAGTTACCATTGGTTGCTGAGTCGCCAGTCAAGGAGATGGCCACAGACTCGTCGAGAAACCTTCAAAGCCACCGTCAGTCTTGAATCTTTTATCTCCAGGCAACCGCACCCCCAGCCGATCGATCGTCATCAGTGTTATCTTCTCGGGGTCTTCGGTGCTGACTCGTACCTTTGTTGGGAGTCAGACTCAGTGCCCAGTGCCAATAGAAAAGACGCTGATTCCTCTGGGTAATGGAGGGAGACCTGTCTGCCTCTATGGTTTACCACCAAATGGAACGCAAAGCCCATTGGTAACAAATATTCTTTTCCTGAAGCACCGCCATCACTGGGCGCAATCCTCTCCTCCTCTCAATTGTCATTTTTGACAGATCCTGGAAAATCTGGATGGAGCTGTTTTGAAATTCAATGAAACCACTGTTTCTGCAGCCTTTTATAATTCTTTCCTTGGTTGCATATTGATGGAGTCTTAGGACTACATCTCTACTTGTTCTGGGTTTTTTTAATTTCGGTCCTAGGCCTCTGTGAGCTCTGTCCATCAGGAGATCGCCATCTTGCAACTGGGGGTTGAAAAAATAATATTGCTGAATGGAAGATACTGTTGATATTATTGAAATGGACTGGGGGGGTCTCTGGAGAAGGATTTAAGGCAATGTTCAGTTTCCATTTTGTCTGAGCTGTTTTATGTTTAGTATCCATTTTGTGTGTACAGTAAAAGACAAGGCAAGGAGGGGGGCCCAGTAGCGAGGTGGGGAAACTGCAGGAGACTCGAGATAAGAGATTAGTTGCCGCGCAGCTGGGGAGCGGTGCACGTCATCACGTGAGCGCGCTACGCACAGGAGAATGTACGACGGGTCTGGAGGAGTGGAGCTAAGCTCCGGGGCACGGCTGAGCCAGCTGTTCGTGCGCTCATGCTCTGGCAGCAGAGCGGAGATGCATGCACTCTCAGGCACCAACGCGGGGGGGTGTGTGCCACTGGTGAGGAGCAATGGAGGATAGTGTCCAGCGCACAAGGTGGAGTAGAGTGCATTCTGGAGGACATCCAGCCTCCTTAAAGGCATAATGCCAGTAACAAAAGAGATCAGTAGTACTAAGTTCAAAGTAAGGGTTCTTTAGTTAAATGCTTTGGCCAAAGTATTGTAAGCCTGCTACATGTCAAGGTAAACCCTAATCAGCAGGTCCTACAGTACCTGCAACGGTAAACTAACCTCAGTATTAGAAAGAGTAATGTTCCAGTCTTCCGGAAAGCCAAAGGAGAGTTAGTAGAGGTCCAGTGGAAATCCAGGTAGAAAACAGCATGCAATGACAGGAACAGGCGGCATAGAATACTGGAGTTGTACTTGCATGACCCAGGGCAGATAGCCACAGGCTGCTATTTAAGGAGCAGCAGCAGCAGCTGATGGAAAAGAGGGTCATAGTGAGGCTTGCTTCCTGTCAGGAGGAAGAGAGCAAGGTTTGCCAGAAAGCAAGATGGGGTTGTTTGCTTCAGTATGCTTGAAGTCACTAACTGTAGAAAAAACAAGGCAGGGACGGAGCGGAGGCGCAGCCTCTGCTGAAGCAGGGCAGGGTTCAGAACACAGACAGCAGATAATCTTGACTCTCAACTAGAGGGCGGCGATCAGAGATTCGACAGGTAAAAAGGGAAACGCCACAGGGGGGGTGTTACGCGAATCATCACAGTTTCTAAGTAGACTTATGACTGTGCCTGAAGTAACGCCCACATTCCTAGTCAAAGATTATACCAGGTACCTATTAAGAGATATTTTAAGCCAGTTTTAACTAGGTTTTAATGATCTGTAAAATGATTGGTTTAAGAATTAAGGAGTGGTTAGTATAATCTGCCTATTAACACATTTTAGACAAAGGAAATTAAATTTATAAAAAAGCCTGCTTGGACACTCCCTGGCAGAGAGTCTCATTTTGACTTTTGTGTATGATCATATCATGTATTAAACTTCTCATTATCAAACGAACCCTTGTTTGTGAGTTTACAAATAAAGACAGGGTCAATTGACATCAACAGTCTCTTAATGTATGGCTGGAGGGCTTCTGCAGAGACCGACTCAGGGACATGGCGGATTTGTAAATTCTGCCTTTGCTCCCTGTTCTCTAGATCGTCAATACCATCCCTCATGGCTCTTATCTCTTCATTGAGATGCACAACCTCGTCGTTGGTATTTACCTGGTTATGTAAAGAAATGTCCATTTTATTTTCAAGCTCCGTAGTTCTTTTAGCCAATAAAGAAACTTCTGCTTTAAATTCCTTTACATGCAGTGGTGACTGAAAGCTCGCTTGCATTTCTTTCAGTAAGTTCTGGAGGTCTTGTTTGGTAATTACTATGTCTCCCTCTGCCATACTTAGCTCTCTGTCTGGAACAGCTCTACCCACTGCATCTTCTCCTGCTGCAGAGTGGGTTTTCTGTCACAAAAGTCCCCTTCAGCTCCTGCAGCCTGCCTCTCACCTTCCCTGTTTGTTGTTGTGGCCGCACGCTCCCATGCGCTCAGCTTGGTGGCGTCATCTTTAATCCATCTTCTCTCCGCTGCTGCAGGCTGTCCGTGGCTATAGTGGGAGAGATTGTGCATCCCCGGCTTCGGCGTCTTCTTCATGGCCATTCCTGCAAGTTCCCCCAGTCAGCGCAGCATCTCGCTGGACTGATTAGAGCCTGTCGGGGTTTTCAGTTAATTATAGTGGTAGAGTGCACGAAGTTCCCCTAGCTTGTGTGCATACGCAGTGACGTCATGCCTGCAGCTCTAAATGTATTGGTTCTGTCTTTCTCACTCTTCCGTGATAGAGGAGTGTCCTATCCTCTCACCTCACGGGGAGTGTTATTTAATCCAAGCTGAACCAGGGACCTGGTTTTAGACCTTCACTCCCGCAGGGGAGTGGAAGCAGCCCTCATGCTCCATCAGAGAGTGTAGGGGATTGGGTAGACCTTTGGGGCCTCAAGCCCTGGGGGTTGAGTCCAGGGGCACAGATAAGTAAGTGTTGATGTATGCTGTGTACTGTTGTGAAGAATAAAGATCAAGTTCCTGTTTTTATACTCCTGCTTGAGGCTGCAGTCTGTCAGGGGGAGGGGGAGGTGTTTTCTACAGGGGATTGCACCTATCTGCGATAGGCCCTGTGGGGATGGAGGCGCTGTACAATAGGAGAAGAGAGCTGCGGATCACCAAAAGCCTGGCCTGTTGAATCCCCAACTAACATTGGCGGAAGCTCAGGGCCTTCTGTAAACGTACATGGTGTTGTTGTGCTCACCTGCAACAATGAGATCTCCTGTCGGGAGGACACCGGTTACATTTGGAGGCGCTGCTTAGATTCTGACCTGGGGTGCCCATATAAAGTAAACCAAATTAAGTTAAGGATGATGTCACTACCGTCCTGGCAGGAGGTCTATGACTGGGCCTTGAAAACTTACATGCTACCCCAGCAAGTGCTCGCCATTGGGCAAGTCCCCGCCCACACCTCCTTGTACGATATATGCAAGGTGCTGGGGCAGTTCCCAGGCCTACAAGATGCTCATATCTTATGCCGCTGAACAGACCCAAGCGGATGCAGCGACACCGCGGAGCGGTGAGGATGCGATTAATTTCCAGGCTCCTGAAATGACTACAGCCCCGCGGATCGGCAAGGCATGTGGACAATAAGCTGCACTGGATATATTGTGTGTGTCCAAAAAAGTATGGTAAATTTCAAAAAAGCTGTATTAAATGCTGCTGGTCGTCTAGAGACTGAGACTATCACTTTGTAGTGAGAGCCCTGGTGTGACACTCACAAACATATTGTCAGAGTTGATTTTCTTATTAACAATGATCATTAGCTGCAGCACAAGAGTGGTTTTGCAAGTGTTAGGTAGCCCATCCTTAAGCATAGCCCCCTTTACAAAATGCACACTTCTAGTTTGAGATGTTTGTTCGGGAAACAGGATTTTTTTATGTTTGTGTTTCGCTAAGCACCCATGTACAAATTTAAAAAAACATGTCAAACTGCACTTCATGCATCTTTGTTTTATCTCTAATTACTTGCATTGAAATCAAGGTATGATGTGAAGTTTCATGTTGATAAATAACAACCCCAAGAAAATCCAGTGTCAGAAAATCAAAGTGGAGAAGTTGCTAGACAAGATGTAGAAAACTGCAGGAGATGCTCCATTGTGGAATTTATACAGAAAAACTTTGATTTTGGGTCCCTTGAAGATCGAAAAACACTTTATTGTATAGTAATGCTGAAACTCGAACTGACGAGTGTATATCAGTGTGGGCTGTGGTGCCAGTGGCCTTTTCCCTCTTTTTTAGTCTTGGCTTGTGCTTAGTCGGAAACAAGTGAAACCTGTAACTTACAGGCTGTAAGAGCTGCAGTTAGGGGAGAAACCGTGGCATGTGGTTCTGTGGCATGACATTGATAGGAATGGGTGTAGGGACAATCACTCCATCTATTCTGCAGAGGGAGAAGGGGTGAGATATACATGTAGCTCTGCATATGTGATTATATAAGTGCATGTGTCTGTATATGTTTATAATAATGTATAATATAATGTATATGTCCACATATTTATAGATTTGGTGGAAGAAATGTTGATATATCTTGATAATGACAAAATGCACCTGTATTTCCATGTATATATGTAATATGTGTGGTCATAATGCATTGAAGCATTTACAGACCCTTATGGAAAATATTGATCCTCATAATGGCTATGGGAGTGTATTTATCATGGTATAATCATTTTTGGCAAACATTTTCACCCAGATCCTTAAATACAGAATTCTGAGAGAGGAATTACATGAACTAAAATATTAAAAAGAGAGAAATGTATATTAAAATAAAAATATTCTCCATCAGAGAAAATGGCATAACAATGTTTAATAAATGTGAAGTGAATGGGTCATATGGTGCCTTTACGGCCTAGCACTGCTTACTAAGTATTGCCCTATGCAGGTCTCCATTTCCAGGCAGCTGACATTTTTAGCTCAAGTTCAGTTAAAGTCATTTTTAATACTAAACAAATACTATACGTGTGTGTTTTTGTTCTCAGCAATTCTATCAGCACTTGATCAGATGGAAGAAGAGACATTGATAAAGCAAAGAGGGAAACACAATACTTTCTAGAACATCTGTTTTGGAATCTGTGTACTACTGTACATGGAATTCTTCAAACACAGAAGACATTTCCTAGGACAGGACTGAACCACATAATTGATATTGTCCCTCTTCAACTAAGTCAGGCACAGAACCTGAATTAATTCACATTACTTTAATTGAAGATGTGCTTACTACTTCTTGTACAGTACAGTAGCTCTCACAGAAGTAGCTTTAAATTAGCTTGCTTTAGGACATAATGGTAAGGTACATTTCAATTCCCACTTCAAATTTATTTAACAATATGAAATAAAGTAATGTGCTCTTACAGAGATCTCTAATTATTTTTACCTAAAAAAATCTGTTCTTCCCTAGGTAGTTTAGAAACACTGAGCTAAGGTTTGCAGTCATACTGTACAGTATCTTTATTCATCGCTAAAAAAAAGAGCAGAACGAGATATATTCAATGTTTTTACGCAGATGTAATGAACACATCAACATTTTCAAAGTATAGTAATGTGTCTGAAAATCAATTATTTTGACTGAATGAAAATAAATGTTGCTGCAGTAGAAGAAACTGGTTTGTACAGTTCCCCAGGCCTGCTGGATGCAGGGCCTGCAGGGACTGCCTGGGATGCAGACCCAGGAAGAGACACCACGACGAAATTGTACAAGCCTGCTGGATGCGGGGCTTGTCTTCAGGGAACCAGCATTCTATAAACTGCTGAGGGAGCAAAGCTGTACTGTCAGGGTTGCTGTATCCAGAGGGATTTCCTGTACTCTCTTGGGACAGAGTCCCACAACTAGAGATGCAGACTTAATATTATATATTTCTATGCATGAGTGTATTGTTTAAAGCTGAAAACTGGGCTTAGCCAGCCAGTATGATAGTCAGGCACTGTTGTGTAGTTAGTCTCCCAAAGGGGAATAGGTTTTTATTTTATGATTCGGTTTGCCTTAAAGGGAAAGTGTGCCTATTTGTTTTGATGTGGAAAATAAACCACCGAAGGTTAAAGCCTAAAAACATACCGTTTGAACTCTTACTGACCCTACCGTGAGGTCGTCCTGCCACACAACACTTTTCTGTTTGTGATAATTTGTTTCCAATATTCCCAGCCTTTTGAGCTGCAAACTGTAACAATAGATGATGTTCCCTTGGTAATATAAGAATACATTTTAGCTGCTGAGTTAAACTGACTGAAGGATTGATTGAAATTGAAAGGCAGCCATTTAGGGAACCCTAGGAAGTAGGATCTTTGCTGATCGATAACAGGAGAACGAATACATGTATACATATATACATATACACACGTTTGCAGAAGTATTCACCTCCTACCAATAATGTCACAAATTGTTGAATTACAAATAATGTATGCATTTTTTTTCAAACAAACTGTTTTATTTAAAGCTACAACGCTGTGTGGTTAAACTGAACACTAATATATCAGGAAGAGGTTGCATGTCAGCAAAGGGGAAAAAAATGAAATGTACTGGTTGCATAAGTACCCCCCCCCCCCCTCCTTAAATCAGTACTTGGAAGAAGCACCATTTGCAGCAATTACTTCTATGAGTCTTTTTGGATAGGCCTCTACTAGCTTTGCACAGTAGGATGGTGATAGTTTTGCCCATTCTTCATGGGAATATTGATCCAGTTCTGATAAATTTGTTGGGGATTATCAATGGACTACAATATTTAAATTTGCCATAAATAATTGATTGGATTAAAGTCACAATTTTGGCAGGGCTCACTCAGAAACATTAATTCTCTTCATATTCAACCACCCCAGTGCGGCTTTGAATTTGTGATTTGGGTCATTGTCCAGCTGAAATGTGAATTTCCTCCCCAGTTTCAGAGTCTTGACTGACTCAAACAGGTTTTCCTTTTGGATTCGCCAGTACTTTGTACAATCCATTCTCCCCCTATCCTGACAAGTTTCCCAGACCCTGCTGAAGAGAAGCATCCCCATAATGTGATGTTGCCACCACCATGCTTGGCATTTGGGATGTTGTTGACTGGGTGATGTGCAGAGTTGAGCTTGTGTCAGACAGAACGCTTTGAATTTAGACCAATAAGTTATGCTAATCAAGTCCTACATGCTCTACGTTACTTCCATAAACGATAATTCTCAATATGGACTCCGTAAGCACTTGTGCAAACGGAGTACAGAGTCACTAGCCCCGATCGGATGTTACACAAAAATGGACGTAAATTGCATATTGCAGGACAAAAAAGTGCTTTAACAGAGTGGGGTAATATATTATGCGAGAACACGATAAATAAACCAAAACTGCCTTAATAGCAGCTCTGCTTAATCTTTTATTCAGAGGTGGAAATACAATGGTACTATTTCTCAATTGATTCAAAAGTTTAGAGTTTAATAGAATCAAGTACTGTATATGACATGACCACTATTTTTTTGCAGCACTTCAACCAGTGACATTGAAAAATACCATTGGTATGATTAATTCCTACTTCGAACAGCTTATAATATAAATGTTCTTGCTTTACGTATAGGCACATCACAGGCAGCGGCAAGAGGTCTGGATTAAAACTGGTGCCCGAAAAATTTGCTCTTTTTCCTAGATTTCAATTTTTTTTGCGCGATTTACATGAAAATTTGCATTGCTCAAAATGTCAATGACATTTGTCAATAACAATCATGCCAATTCTGCAAAATTGTGATGGAATTTGACCACCTAATGCTTTTCACCAGATATTGGCTAAAATCTTTAGTATTTGAAGGTCATGTGGCCTTACACATTGACTTTTAATGCTTGGTGAATTTGGTTTCCAAAGGTAGCTGATTTTCATAACGTTTGCCCAAAAAATAGACATATTGTGCCTGGTTTGTGAACACTACAAAAAAGTTGCTCTCTACAGCTAGGTTCATATACTTCAGATGTGTATCTACAGTACCACAGAGTTATTCTCTGTCTATTTTGTCTCGTTTCTATAAATATAAAATAACCTACTTTTATTTCTGACTTATGCTGATTTTTTCCTTTGCAATAGAAAATGCTTTCCTGCTATCTTAATAAAGTCCTCAGAAATGTTGATTAAAATGGTCACCTTTTAGTCTTCTCATCATTAACGCAATTCAAACACCATGCATAACAATGGCCCATTGTTATTCTGGTAATATGGATATTTTTCAAAATGAATAAGTGCTTTAACAAAACAGTTTGCAGATTCATTGGCTCTTTGTGGTTCTGTCAGTCAGCATTTCTACACTCTTACTGAGAAATCCATTTTGGAATCAGTTTTCTCAAAGGGGAAACTGACTTGAATTAAACATTACTGTCCGTTGAGCCTTCACTTAGATCATACTTTTAAGAAATAAATAACAAATTCTACTTGCAAAGACTACCATTATTTTTTCTACAGTGTAGAGATGAAACACATATTTGAAGCACACTTAAAAAGGTGTAGTTCTTCGTCAATAAATTGCAGTTCCATATATAACACAGAATGTTGGAACTTGGAAGGGGACTTTTATACTGTATTCCACTACATGAAAAATGGCTCAGCAAACATATTTCTTATATTTCTCAGTTTTCATTCTTTAGTACCGACTAGAGCTTTTGGTTAAATTCAACTTTCCACGCATTGTAATATTTGCACTCATAAATCGGCTATGTTCCATTCATGGTACGGTTCCTACTAGGTTTGGGCAATAACAAAACATTTCCCATGATAACAATATTAAGAAATGTCTCATGATAATAATCTTTTTTTGTGATAAATGTTGAATAGAAAGCATAGAAAACAATACTAAACACAATAAAGATAGAAGACATGGACAACTGAATGTATTTGAAAGCATTCTTTATTAAAAAAATGTAAAAAAATATGTGGGAGGTATCTAGTTTAATTTTCATTTTTTTACAAATTGGAATGTGTTTTCTAATAAACCACATTTTAAAATAAATGACTTACCCCTATCTCTGGACATCAGAGATAGAGAAAGGAAGGGAATTCAGGCAATAGGATAAACATGGGATAAAGCGATCAAGGTAAGGGAGGAGTGCTACAAACCTCATGGAAGGAGGCAAGGAAGGATTTCCACTATCCTATTTACACTGGCAGCAGTGTCTTCATTAAAGCTGGTGCTTCCTAAAGCAGCAGTTCAAGCTGCCGTTTAAAAAAAAAAAAATGCAATCTATGCACTAACAAGTAATTAGCCAAGTTGCTGATCGATCCATTCTCCTGTGATTGATCGGCGAAGATTTGGCTTGTGGGTTCACTAAATCCCTGTCCGTGTAGCAGAAGAGGACCAAAGATGCAAAGTTCTGTGTGGAAGATCATGTGACCAGGCAGTCACTAGATATATTTGGTGCCCTGCTAGAGAGGGCAGGGCTCAAACAGGGGTGTGGCCGAGTCTTTTTCAGAAGAGCAAGCGGATATGATTTAGTAAAATGGTTGCTATAGAAACAAAAAATGCTTGTCACATTATAATACATTAAAAATTGTTTAAAAAAATGCTACAAGTATTTTCTCATAGTACTGAACTGATTTCTTAAATAAACACACATATAGGACATTGCTTGAACTGCAGCTTTAAGCAGCAGTTCAGTCTGCTGTTTTTTAAAAATGTAGTTTATATTTTTTCCCCTTCAGAATGTCCATCAATACAATCTACAGTACACACTGACAAGTGATTAGCTAAGTGGCTGATCTATCCGTTCTCCTGTGATCCATCAGCGAAGATTCGGCTCGGGGGTTCACTAACTTCCTGTCAGTACAGCAGAAGAGGACCAAAAATGCAAAGTTCGCTGTGGAAGATCATGTGAACCGGCAGTCAATAGATACAATTGGTTCACTGCTAGAGAGATGGCAGTGTTCAAACAGGGGTGTGCCAGAGCCTATTCCAGAAGAGAAAGGGGATGTGACTTTGTAAATGGTTGTTATAGAAACAAAAGATGCTTGTAACATTATAATACATTAAACATGTCTTTAATGCATCCAGTGAGGAATGTTGGCTCCTTAAAATTTTTACCTACCAATTTGTGCAGCCAGGCACAATTTTTCCCCCCTAAAATAAATAAATATGTAAGTGAACGTACAAGCACATACAAATCATGTACTGTTGGGATGCGGATGCAAGTGTAAGGCAAACAAGGCAAAATAAAAAATCAGCTTCATGGTGACATTATGGGTGTACCTGAAAGTGAAAACAGTTTGGAAATGCAGAGATCGCTTACATTGTACGGTGTATGTAATAATACATTTGCATGGATCAACCTACACCAGCTTTCTTTGGAACATTTTCAGATAGATTTTTGTTTTGAATTCGTAAAATTAAATTAAACTCTGTTTCTGGGTTGTCCTGAAACATGGTAAACTTTTTAACCACCATGTGCAAATCATATATAACAGATGCAACCCAAAATTGTATTTTGTGTTCTTGCTTTGAAGGTTTTCTTATTATTGGGCACCTTTCCATTCCTGTTCCCCCAGTTAATGTGGACCCCTCACAATATTCCAGCTGGTTGATTGACCGCATGACAGAGAAATACACTGCTGAAGAACTACTTTTACCAGCAGGAATGGAGAAAGCTGCCAGCGAGGCATAGTAAAACCTGTATTGTCTGGTGTTTTGTATGCACAATGATCACTAACAGTTGATTACAAAGTATTGGTATAATTACCACAAACATTGCCTACAAATCACTGCTGAACAGCAGTGCTTTGGCTCCACCCTTTAAATAAAACATTATAAATTAATGTCATTTGGTTTTCTAGCAAAATGATAAAGACTATTTTTACCGCTGTTTAAAATGTCTAAAATCTGCACTTAAAACTCCTGTGTTTTTATGTGGTGCTGGCATTCTAATCTTCCCACTTCAATCTGTAGTGTCTCTAGCATCCCTTCTGAGTCGATTGAGTTCATGGCACAGTCTCTCCTCCCTCCTCATTTCTCTAATCAGGCGATATGTCCATGATTTTTTTCTCTTACTTATAAAGGGGTGGCTTGTAAATATGCATATATTTAAATCTCTATATTTTAATTAGAGATGGGCCGTCATGTCTGGAAAGAGGAGGGGAGGGGTTCCAATTTAGTAGGGTCTTCAGTTGTGTGTATGTGTGTATATATACATATACAAATATACAGTATATATGCTTCTGAAGAGTGATGTGAGCACTTTTGGGATTCCTGCTCAACGGACAAGCCAGGCTTATACAGTACCTCAATCAGCTATCTTCCACTCTGTGACCAGCCTATCACTCATGAGGACATGAAACTCCCTGATCAATACGCTGTATTACAGTACATCTACTCAATTACACTCCCTGATCGATACACTCAATACAATACATTGGATGCAGTGAGACTTGTTTGCCTTGTTTGTGTGAGTACTCTGTTGGTGCACATATATAACGATACCTGCCCAGTGCGACGGCACCTGGGCTTCAAAAAGGATCCGCCGATCTCCTGCGCGACGTCCAGGGCTCACCAGCGCCGGAGTTCATCAGGGGTGATCCCACCCTGAATACAGTCCTTTTCTGTGAAGAATAGACCTGGCCCCAAGCCTTTCTCTGGTAGCGCAGCGTCTGCTGTGACCCTACTTATAACTATGCAACTCTAATGGGGCAGGGTCCCTTATCTAGCACCTGTCCCTACAACAACCACAATCTGCAGGTGACAAAGGACACTATCTGGGGCCTAGGGGTATCTGGCCTAGTGCATTGGGTCACTCACCCCTGTGCACCACCTCCTATCCCTAGGTCTTCCTGGTCCCAACTGACTAGCGTGGGCTCAGCACGTTAAAATGTATCAATATCAGTCTGCCGAGATCACTGCACTCTTATTGGCTCCCTGGCATCATGTGGCGTGCTCCTGAGGCTCATGGGACTTGTAGTCCATGCTATAGCCTCCTTGCGATTGGCTGCCCTTCCGCGCGCATGTACTGCGCATGTACTGCACATGTGAGAACTAACAGGGGCCTCCCGCCGCATCTCTACACTACGCATGCGCGAGGAACAAACATGGCGGCGCCCTGTGCTGTCAGGCCGCCGCGGAGCCTCCGGAGCACCGGAGCGCTCCCTGCTCGGCCCACACCCTCCAGTAACGCCGGCGGGTCTGCTGCTTGGCTCTAGCAGTGCTCATCATCGCCCCGGCAGCGGAGGTAACGAGGTGGGGGGGGGGGGTCACAGTGCACAAAGGGGCCCAGGGCTACACACTCCCCCTGGTAAAACCCCCAAAGTCCTCGCTTGGGACAACATACTTATACAACTATACACATCAGTTATATAATAAAAATGCATAGCATACTTATATAATAAAAATGCAATGATTAAATACAATCTTACATATCGAATGGGCTTTAAACGATATTACATAATTCGGTCAGCATCACAATTACAGATTGTATTTTGCTACGAGACCACTGCTGAGCCTCATAGTGAGGTGCCCCAATTTGATCATAGGTTACCCGGTTGGGAGGGTACCTAACTCTTTGGCTCCTTTGGAGCTGTTCTTCAGCCACTCCCTCGGGGGAGTAATAGGTACAGTCCTGAGGCTCATGCTCTTCCCTTGAGGGGAGAAATGTCTCTGAACAGTCTCTGTTTGGTACAAAGCACAGGCTTTGAGGGTCCAAAGGCTGGTTCTCTGGAGCCACCTTAGTAGGTGTTGACCTATGGGGCCCCTTACCCATAGCTCCTTTGGGAGATGCCCCTTCAGGGGAAGAGTCCCTTTGAGAGGGCCTTCCATAGGATCTTCAGGAGTGTCAGAATTTGTATTTTTATTTACTGTCTCTGGACCAATCTCTGATGAGTCTGACTCAACGTTCAGTGGTGTGGCCAGTATTTCTGCCTCCTCATCTCCCATTTGTGGAATAGGGAGAAGATGATTACGGTGCCAGACCTATACCCGACCTTCAGTGTCTTTGATACGATATACTGGGAGGCCCGGCATCTGTGACTCTACTTCGTATACACCATTTCTCCAACGGTCAGCTAGCTTATGTTTTCCTGGGACTCCCAAATTGCAGAGCAACACAGTGTCCCCAGGATGAAGTTCCCGATACTTGACCTTATGGTCATAACATCTCTTATTGTCGGCATTTAGTTTGGCCGCGGACTTCTCGGCTTGTTGATAAGCCTATTGCAGATTGGCTTGAAGTCTTTGCACGTTTTTGAAATGAGTAGCATTGTGTATCCCATCCGTTGAAACTCTAAGACGCACACCTACAGGCAATCCCGCCTCTCTCCCAAACATAAGGAAGTATGGGGAGAATCCAGTGGACTAGTGGTGGGTACAGTTGTACGCGTGTACCAGAGCGTGTCGACTCCATTCGGTCTTCTGAGCACCCTTCAGTGTTCCTAGAATGTCCAATAAGGTTCGATTAAACCATTCTGGCAAAGTGTCTCCTTCAGGATGGTACGGAGTCATCCGGGATTTAGCAATGTTCAGCATTTTGAGCAATTCCCGGATCAGAGTGCTCTCGAAATCCCGGCCTTGATCGGAGTGAATGCGGTTTGGGAGACCGCAGTGAATGAAGTACTTTTCCCATAGAATTTTGGCCACTGTGATGGCTTTTTGGTCTTTAGTGGGAAAGGCCTGGGCATACCGTGTGTAATGGTCCGTGATGACTAGAACGTTGCTATGTACATTAATGGCACTATATAATTAAAGACATACAATACAATACAGTGCAGTTATCCCTGTTCAGGTAATGTGCCTCTAATCCAGCAGTGTGGTGGTTAACTGCTTGTAGTCATTTAGCAAACACCACCTGCCTGATTAGATTGCTTAGAAAAGCCTGTCTTTTGAGACAGGAAGTGAGACTCCTTAGCTCACACCTGAGCTGAACTTGGAGACAGAGCAGAGATTCCTTAGTCCACAACTGGGCTGAACCAAGGAAGGACAGATGTCTTGAGCGACAATCTGACCACAAGACAAAGGGGACAAGATTCTAACCTGGAGCCTGACATTTCCTGTGCACACAAGGGTGCGGTTCCAAGAGAGCAGAGAAGCTTCCCCTACAGCAGCCCAGCTAACAGATAAGACTTTCATTTATAAGACTTTTTATATCTGTTCATTTCATGCTATATGTTTGGGGCTGGGAGACATGCTTATCTAAAGGGAGTTGTGCATTGCATAGTATTTCACTAGAAACCCTTCCAAGTAAATAGAAGCTTTGTTTACCTCTTGTTTGGATGGTTTCCAGATGTTAAGGAAACAGGTGCAATAAAAGCCTTATTTAATTTCAACATAACCAGTCTGACTTGCATACCTCTGTGAGCGTCCGCCTACAGTTGCATATCCCTCTGGTAAATGGCTCAATGCACAGGAAGTTCATACACACTAGATCCATTGGACCAGAACTTTTCAGATGACCCATGGGCGCTGCTCGAGTGGGCAGGGTCTTTCGTTGTATACACCGGGAACAGCGGCAGCAATGTTGCTCTTCTGCTTCTCGCATCTTGGGCCAGAAGAAGCGGTCTCGGACCAACCCAAAGGTCTTCTCCACACTGAGATGTCCATGCTCGTCATGGAAGGATTTCAACACCAGATGTTGCAAGTTCCGAGGTAGGACTAGTTGTCGTCTTTCCGGGTGGTTGTTGTATTGCACCACCCGATATAGCAAGCAGTTGTCGATTTCAATCTGCCCACCTCCCACATTAGCAAAGCAACCATGTCTCTGGGGGCACGTTTCAGGAGAGCCAGATTCTTTCTTTGAACAGTTTGCCGAATGATGCTGATTACAGGATCTCTTAGTTGGTAGTCTACCAAATCCTTCCACCGTATTACTTTGTCGTGAGTTATATTCATCCACTTTGGATCGCAGTAAGCGGCGGTAATAGCCTGTGACTGGCATCCTAAGGAGTCCGCAACCCATAGTTCCGAAAAGGCCACTCAATCATTGATAATGACGACGGTGCTACACATAGCTCGCATCCCGGGTCCTGGGATCTCTTCCCACTCATCATCATCTGGAGTAGCACTCAGTCCTGGTCATCGGGATAGAGCGTCGGCTCCAATGTTCAAAGGACCCAGTTTATATTTCAGTGAAAACTGCTAATTGTTCAAAGTGGCCAACCATCTGTGCCCGATTGCGTCTAATTTAGCGGAAGTGGTAATGTATATGAGGGGATTATTATCTGTCCTTACCTCGAAAGTGACCCCATAGAGGTAATCATGGAGTTTGTCCACTATGGCCCATTTGAGCGCGACGAACTCTAATTTGTGTATGGGGTAGTTTTGTTCGCTGGGGGTCAGACTGCGACTAACATAGGCCACAGGCCGAAGACCCGCTGGATGTTTCTGATGTAAGACTGCGCCTAGTCCATTGAGCCTTGCGTCCACGTGCAAGACGTATGGCTGTTCTGGATCAGCATAGGCAAGAACCGGTGCTTCAGTCAGACATTTTTTCAGGGCCCAGATAGCCCGTTCACACTCAAGCGTCCACTTATCACCAACCGGCTGACGGGTTGAGGTGGCCCTTTTCCCCGTATCGTCGGGATATATCTTCAAGAGGTTATTGAGAGGCTTGGCCCTGCTGGAGTATCCCTCCACAAACCGACGGTAGGAGCCACAGAAGCCGAGGAACGATCGTAGCTCCATGACATTCTCAGGGCGAAGCCAGTTCACGACCGCCTCTACTTTAGCCGGGTTGGTGGCAATCCCTTCAGCTGACACGATGTGTCCCACATAGGTCACCGAGGTATGACAGAACCGACACTTGTTGATGGACAGCTTCAGCCCTTCCTTACTAAGCCAGTCCAGTACCTTGAATAGTCGCTATTCATGCTCTTCTAAGGTCATCCCAAAGACAATGATGTCGTCTAAGTAGACCAAACACTCTCGCGGGTTCATGTCGCCAACAGTTTTCTCCATTAAGCGCTGGAAGGTCGCAGGAGCCCCACATATGCCTTGGGGCATGCGTGTAAATTGATAAAACTCTATGGGGCAGACAAAGGCTATTTTCTCCTGGTCCTCTTCGCTCATCTGCACCTGGTAGTACCCAGATCGTAAGTCGAGGACACTGAACCATTTGCTGCTGGTGAGTGCATTTAGAATCTCTTCTATGCGAGAAAGGGTGTATTGATCGGGTACCGTGCGATGGTTCAGGGTCCGACAGTCAACACACAGTCACACAGACCCATTCTTCTTCCTTACCACCACAAGGGGGAGGCGTAAGGACTCTGAGACTCCGTCACATTCCCAGCTGTCTCCATCTCTCGCAAGATGTTCCTTACATCGTCCACATCTCTTGAGGCGATACGACGAGAGCGTTCACGGAAGGGGGTATCATCTCGTAGCCGGATAGTGTGGTGGGCACTTCGGCTACAGCCCACGTCCATCTCTCTATAGGAGAATACTGCTCGATATTCGTTCAACCTTGCCGTCAATCGATCCCTCCATTCGGCTGGCAGGGTGGAGTCACCCAGATTAAAGGCCAACTCCGTCGGAGGTTCGGCCACATCTGCAGTGTTCACATGGGGCAGTGTCTCTACCAGGGTGACAGGGTATATTCTCCCCAATCCTCAACTTTGATCAAAATCCATAGGGTACGGTGAGGTATTGTGAACCCATACATCAATTCGTTCTGGAATCGCAGAAGGCAATTCCTGCAACTTGGTATCATCTTGTACCCACGCTGAGTATCTTCTTCCGGCGTGCTTTCCATAGAGAAGATATGGTCTGCCTCCTCGCGATCGGGATAGCAGCACCAGGCAGCCATGAGTTGCACTCCCCCTGGTAAAATCATCGTCAACCCTGCTCGCCGGTTGAAGAGAACCCCATGACGGTCTAACGCTGCGATCCAGTGGCACTCATCCCTCAGGACCGAAGGGAGATTTTGAATGGACATAGATAGTTCATTTGTTTCCCGCAGGTAAGCCCGGATCACTGCTCTCACAATGTCCGTGTTAGTTTCCAGGATGACCGGGTACTTGGACTGGTCTTGGGGCTCAGGACATACCATAGCTTCCATATCCATGAAGTGTGACTTGCCTGTATTCAGCTGAACTATCGCCACATGTTCTCACACGATCCCATCAATGGGGTAATCCTCATTGCTCAGCCCCCTCACCTTCATGCGTTCTGCTGACTGCAGGGGGCAGTGTTTGAGATGCTGGTCATAGAACTTTCGGTATATGATCATCACCTGTGATCCAGTGTCTAACAAGGCAGCTGCATAGACCCCCTCTAGTAAAACTCGCACGATGGCGGAAGGGCCCACCCGACTGTATTCGTCCAATGGTGGAGTGACATCCCTGGGGCTGGGTTCTGAAGGGGCCTCCTCAGGTTCAGACAGACTTCTGGAGATTTCGGTCTCGGCCGTCTGCACGTGACAGACCATGACCTAGCTGAACTTCTTCTACTGGGAGGTTTTTCGTCTGGGTCTTCCTTCTCTGGACAGTCCCGGGAGAAGTGGCCTCTTCGACCGCATCCATAGCAGACGACTTCACGGTGTTCACCACCCGTGTACGGGGAAGATGCTCTCCCTGATGGTCGGAACTTTGAGGCCGAGGTCTTGGGTGGGGCCTCCTCTTCCCGACTTGGAGATCTCTTGACTTTTAGAGCAAATGCTCCCTGAGTGTCACTCTTTGGAGACTCTTAGTCTTCTTTGAAGTATGTAAGGCTTCATGTTCTTTTACTTCATCCACTAGCTCTTCCCATGTAGGGGGATCACCTTTCATCAGAGAACGTCTGACCATGGTCACAATATGATGAGTGGGCAGAATTGAGTGCGGTGGTACTCATTCACATCTGCGGTGGTAATAACTTTACGCTTACGTAGCTCCCCTAAGACCATGAATCCGCTGTAAGAAGTCAGATAGGTCTTCTCCCTCTTTTTGGTAAAGGTTGTAGTATTTCTTCATCAATTGTCCTACATCTTCTTTCCGACCGTAAGCCCGCGCAAGGGCCTACATCATCTGTTGAGCAGTAACGTCAGCACGCTGATCTTTACATATCTTTATTGTCGTGGATGCGGGAGGTCATAGACATTCCATTATGCATTGCCATTTCACCGAATCAGGGCATGTCCATTCTTCTTGGACCTGGGAGGTGTATTCCTTCCAGACTTCAAATGCTTCTTCGCCCGTCGGGTAGGCTGGACCCCGGAAAAGATCTTTAACTTGCAATATTGCTGAGGAGGCGGGGATTCGGGTTTGGACGCCCCCAATTGCAGGATGGCCTTAGCTAGCATTCGGATATCATCCCCATGTTTAGAGGAAGAGCTGGCTATACTTAAAGGTGGGCTGTAGCCAGTAAGAGCACCCCGGTCGTGTCCACAATAACTTTCAGGGGGAGAGGGTGACATTTGCATAGCAACCTCTTGTAAGTTCGTGTGAGAGCTGCTCGGCTCTGATTTTATAGACATTTCAGGGTAGATAATAATAAAGCAGGAACCTGTCGGTCTTGCGAGCTTCAAACTGTACGGGCCCCCGTCTTCGGTTATGTCTTACCCTATACTCAGTAACACGAAGCAACATTCCTGGTCGGCATCTTTACGTCGTTCCAACATTTTTATTTTTACTGCATCCTGTATGTTTGGGTGCTGCCTCAGGGCCATTTGTATTGCAGAAGAAGGGGTGTCAACAGGGACTTGGCTCACCGCCAGCGTATGAAGAGGCGGAACTTGCATCTCCATGGCCCAATCATACACCTCTTGGCGTGACGGTGACTGTAGCGGGGGTGACATAAATAATAACTGACCAAAGAATGTTCAGTCCGTGCTCTTGCTTCCTATGATGATAGAAAGTAATTTTTCTCCTTCCTCTTGCAGCTCCTGTAGCTCGAAATTTATCCCCCCACTTCAAAGATGAACTCCAATCGATCACTCCGTCGGCGAACCAGACAACCAAAAAAGAAAGCACAGGAGCGCACCAAGGTAAGAGTATAATATTGTGTATTAAACAACAAAGAATGTAGAAACTTACATACAGTATAGATAAAAGTTAGTACGTGTCCAGGTCAAGCGAAATCCTCATCACATCGGCTTCACTGCTGGTCAGACAAAGGGGCGATTTGAAATCCTCTCCTGTGGCTGTCCCGCATGCTGGGACTAGCTCCGTGGCACTCACTGCAGGGTTGCCTCGGCGTGTATGCGGCTGTTGGCGTAGTGTGCAGTCTCTGTGCGCATGTGTGGAAAAAGGCCCCCTAAAGCCGTTCGCAGATGCCGGTTAGGTTTGGGAATCACGACCGGAATAGGTACACTAGAGTGTATGCCAGCCCCCAAGGGGGGAAGCTGGTATATAATCAATATACTTCATCTGCAAAACTACACTTGCCTAAACAAGTGAAAAATACCCTTATATAACTAGTACTCATAGGAGGATGATATGATGTGTACAAAGTAAAACTTAACCTTTAATGGTTTATAAAATAATGGATGTGAATAAACACTCAAACACAGACACACAACACTAATCGTGAAAACAGTATTAAACTGACCACCTCCTAATCAAGATCTACAATGATAGGGGTGGTAAACAGAGGAACTATGACGGACTGGCATCTAAAACTATTATGGTCTTAGTGTATATGATGCCTCAGGGTGGTGAATATATTTACGTATGGGAAGGTGTGGTATGTATATGTAATGTAAATGACACTCACACCATCCAGACCACTCCTGATAAATTGTCACTAGAGCTGCGAAACTCATTTAAACTCTATTGAAATTAATTTGCAACAGCTTAATTACTATCACCTGTTCCATACTTTGGAACTGTGATTTGTCCTGCATTACGAGGCAGATATTCATTGACACTGTTTCATACAACTAGAAACAGTGTGGAGAAACTGTATTACAACTAGTTTCATTTTGTGAAGAAACAGTGTCTAAACTTTATAACTGGTCCCATACTACTAAGATGGCTGTTGATACAATATATCGGCTAGAATATTATGTTTGCACACCACTCGCTGGGGTTATACATTATAGGTAATCACCTCTACATACCTGAATAAATAAGACGTATTCACTTATAAGTTACCGCTGCCATCATAGAGTAACTGAGTAGCAGTTTATTTCACTATATACTGCCTCTATTAGGCTCTGGTGTTTTGATGTATTTATATACCAGGACCAATATGCTGAATGGATATTTTGAACGTAGCTATATACACAATGAATCTTGGTCTCTCCATTCACCAAGCATACATCCTTAGCCACTTTGCAGTTTATTTTTGATAGTATGTAATTTTATCTGTGTTGCCGTAGGACTATTTGACAATGTCATCTCTTCTGATCATATCAACAGAGTGACAATTTATCAGGAGTGGTCTGGATGGTGTGAGTGTCATTTACATTACATACAGTATGCATACCACACCTTCCCATACGTATATATATTCACCACCCTGAGGCATCATTTACACTAAGACCATAATAGTTTTAGATGCCAGTCCATCATAGTTCCTCTGTTTACCATCCCTATCATTGTAGATCTTGATTAGGAGGTGGTCATTTTAATACTGTTTTTACGATTAGTGTTGTGTGTCTGTGTTTGAGTGTTTATTCACATCCATTATTTTATAAACCATTAAAGGTTAAGTTTTACTTTATACACATCATATCATCCTCCTATGAGTGCTAGTTATATAGGGGTCTTTTTTACTTGTTTAGGCAAGTGTAGTTTTGCACTTTACTTCTTTACCCCTGGCACCATCTCAGACTGTAGCAAGAGCGAGCTTTCTTCCCTCTCTCCACCATCTTTCCCACTCTCTCAACATTTACCAATATACTTCAAGCCTGATGAAGTATATTGATTATACGAAACGCATCGCGAATTGTGTAACCAGCTTCCCTATCCCTTGGGGGCTGGCATACACTCTAGTGTACCTATTCCGGTCGTGATTCCCAAACCTAACCGGCATCTGCGGACGGCTTTAGGGGGCCTTTTTCCACACATGCGCACACAGACTGCACACTACGCCAACAACCGCATACACGCCGAGGCAACCCTGCAGTGAGTGCCACGCAGCTAGTCCCAGCGCTCGGGACAGCCACATGAGGGGATTTCAAATCGCCCCTTTGCCTGACCAGCAGTGAAGCCGATGTGATGAGGATTTCGCTTGACCTGGACACGTACTAACTTTTATCTATATGTAAGTTGATAATTAATAACTGAGTTTGGGCACCCCAGGTCTGGATCTCAGCAGCACCTCCAAATGTAGCACGGTTTCCCTAGGAACACAGAAATCTACCCGTGCTGTATAAACCTGTGGGCTCACAGGAGCCTAAGCCTCTGCTACAGAGAGCCTGGGGTAATGATTACAATGATGCAGCGCCTCCACCTGTGAGGGATCCCAGCAGTGCGGAAGCAGCCCTCACAGGACACAGCTAATGAACACTGACACAGTAATAAAACACTAAAACCTTTACTGTATGCATCACACACAATGAACATGAATACCTTATATTACTGTTATCTTATTACTTTATACGTCCCCAATGTCAGGCACTCCACTTAAGAGTACGTACCCCACTCCCAAAAGCATGTACCTGCACACCGTGTCCACAGTATTCCTCCAATCCCGTGGGTAGCGCTGCCACTATGTGTGAGTACTCTGTTGGTTCACATATAACGATACCTGCCCAGTGCGAAGGCACCTGGGCTTCAAAAGATCTTCAAAAGGATCCGCCGATCTCCTGTGCGACGTCCAGGGCTCACCAGTGCCGGAGTTCGTCAGGGGCGATCCCACCCTGAATACAGTCCTTCCCTGTGAAGAGTAGACCTGGTCCCACAGTAGACCTGGTAGCGCAGCGTCCGCTGTGACCCTACTTATAACTATGCAACTCTAATGGGACAGGGTCATTAATCTAGGGCCTGTCTCTACAGCAACCACAATCTGCAGGTGACTCAGGACACTATTTGGGGCCTAGGGGTATCTGGCCTAGTGCAGTGGGTCACTCACCCCAGCATACCACCTCGTACCCCTAGATATTCCTGGTCCCAACTGACTAGCGTGGGCTCAGCGCGCAAAAATTTATCAATCTCAGCCTGCTTAGATACCTGCACTCTTATTGGCTCCCTGGCATCATGTGGCACGCTCCTGAGGTTCATGGGACTTGTAGTTCCTGCTATAGCCTCCTTGCGATTGGCTGCCCTTCCGCTCGCATGTACTATGCATGCACGAACTAACAGGGGCCTCCCGCTGCATCTCTATACTGCGTATGCGCCAGGAACAAACATGGTGGCGTCCTGTGCTGTCAGGCCGCCGCGGAGCTTCCGGAGCACCGGAGTGCACCCTGCTCGGCCCCCACCTGCCACAAACACTGGCGGGTCTGCTGCTTGGCTCCGGTAGTGCTCATCATCATCCTCGGCAGCGGAGGTAACGAGGGGGGGTCACAGTGCACAAAAGGGCCCAGGGCTACACTAATAAGCCTTTTGTTACATTTTTGCTACTTCAATTGCTGTTGCGATTTGTAATTATTACTAGTTACATTTGTATTAGTTTTAGGAACTGGATTGTGCTACGGGACTAATACTATTCTAGGGGTATGTATCCAAAACTCAGGCCACAACCTCTTCCCCCTCCCCCCTCCATCTCCACCCATCTCACCTATTTCCTGTTTGGATTTTAGGCCCTGCTGGCCCCACAAGGTTTCCACCTGACTCATGACGTCACCAAGGGTTCAATTAGTCAGTTTTTCATGGGTTATATGGGGGTCACTTCAGGTTATAAATATGTTCACTGAGGTATCACTGTTGGTGCTTTTGAAAAAGGCTCCGTTGGGAGCTGAAATGTTGAGGAATACATTTCACCTTTGGATCTTGGAGTTCCTGTCCTGATTTCTTCTATCAGATGTGCTGCCTTGCAGACACCTGGATGGTTTGCACCCTATTACCACCTGTATCTCTACACATATGTGACTACCTGGTTTTCTAGTCTGATTATAACCCTGGCTGTGCTTAAAGCTGTGACCATGCAGCAAGCTTAGCCTATAGGAAACCATGTTTAAAATGGTTTTGAAGCAAAAAGTAGCACTGTGTGCTCATTTGCATATATATATATAAAGTGGCAGGACGGCCTCGTGGTGGGGTCAGTAAGAGTCTTAGACAATGGTTTGGCCTTTAAGCTCAGTGTTTTATTCTCCACAAACACAAACATTTGGCACACTGTCCCTTTAAGGCACAACACAAACCATAAAATAAAATCCTACTCACCTTGGGAGACTTAATTGACTGCACAGGCCCTATCTACCTTTCTGACCAGCTAAACCAGTTACTAGCCCCAAAACATACAACCCAATGTCGAGGAACAACATTAAAGTCCTTATCTGAGTCTGCTATTCCGGCATCCTGCTTCCAGGACGTCTTTGAGGTCCACTCCTGCCCTGTTTCTTCAGTTTGATTCTCAGATGGTCCCAAGATCCTGCTCTCTGTAGGCCTGGGGACCAGACCAACCAGTATCCTCCTGGTTGGGGAAAGTCTCTCTTTTTCTGGCAGCTTCTTGCCTGCCTTTTAAACCCCCTGTTCTTTCAGGAGTTCTGTCTTAACTAGCTGCACCTGGAGTTAGATTATTAAATTAGGGAGGGATGCCTGTGCTGAACAAGGTGCACACTTTAGGTATCCTGGGAGATATACAAAGTATATTTAAATGAGTCACATTCCATACTTCTTAAAAGGCTGTCCATAACAACTATATTAAGTTGACAAGCCTAAGGCACCTAGTGATTGGAATGGTGTACTGGTGTCCTACTCTGGGCATCAGCTCTAGCAGTGTGAGTTAACCAGCTGATCTATTTGAGTGCAAGTGTAAATACTACATATTCATTCCAAGGAACAGAAGAGAATCAGTAGAGAATCAGTAGATAACAATACAAATAGATTTATCTGAATGTAATGTAATAAATGATGTGGCATACTCGTAAATGTTCATTATAATATCAATGTACTTACTCTTCTTTAACGCTGTATCTTGATAATGCATTTAAAACAGCCGAGATGTAGACAGAAAAAGGATTTTTCATAATGTATGAATCCAAAAGCTGTGTGGTAGATTGTAGCCATGGTTTCTCCCAGCAGTGGGTAATCCTCCCCGGTGTGTGATCCCATTCTTAGTTATGTAGTGCTGACATCTGTGTGGGATCTTTATGACACAGTCTTCTAGGGTTGCTAAACTTACAAAGCGTTAACACGTAGCACATTATTGTATTTTTATTTATTTATAAAAATGTTTTTGCAGGAAGTAATACATTGAGAGTTACCTCTCGTTTTCAAGTTTGTCCTCGTTTTCAAGTATCATTCAGGCTTCTGCCTGTTTTTTTCCATCCCAGTAGGGGACTGCAATGTTAACGGATATACATTTGAGGAATTCTATCCTTAACTTTTAGTGGGTTATACTTCATATCAGTGACTGACAATACAACTCAGGCACATTGTCCCTTTTAAGGAAAAAAAACAAAGCATAAAATTAAAGCCTACTCCACGTTAGGGAAGCTACCTATATAATCGTGTCTAGCTAACACACTGGTTGGCTATCTCCAGTTCCAGTTTCCAGTTTCCAGAGCACATTGTAACGTACAATAGGAATAACAAATTGTCCTTATCTGTAGTTCTGGGAACTCTGTCCCAAGAGAGTCCAGGCAATCCTTCTGGATACTGCAATACTTCAAGGGGGCGTCCTCCCCAAACTGGATGCAGGGAGCAGCAGTACCCCAGCCTCCAGGCTCTTGGAGAGAGACTAATGCAGCAAACCAAACTGCCATAAGTCTCTGTTCCTCAATTAGGAGAGCACTTGAGGGGAATTAGAACCATTGTGAACTGTGGTCTGGATTTCCCATCCACCAGCCTCAGTAACTGAAGCTTTAGGATGGATCACTTTTACACTATGTCTGCACTTTCTGATCTAAATCAGACAGAAAGCTAACTAATATCCTGGGACTATGTCAAAGTATGTACATCCTCTGATGACTCACTTGCTTCATTTATAGAAAAAGTTAAAGAGGAAAGCGTTCTTAAAAGCATTAAACTTGCATATATGACAACATTTCTTCCCTAAATAAATTACTGACTCTGCCCTAAGCTTCTACTAGGCATGCCCCCATAACATCACTAGAACCTCCCGCTTCCTGCCCAATATAGCACAAAGTGTCTCTGTGGAGTCCCTTCTGTCCTCCTACAGGCAGGTATAATCTGTCATTTGGAGATAACTAAACCTGCCTGGCATCACAAGGGAGGAGAGTAAAGTGACAGATTTATTAATTTATTTTGTCCTTTTTTTTTTTTAGAGGAAAACTACCTGCAAAATTGGAGGTCTCCTTTCAAAATAGGGAGGGTTGGCATGTATGTTAAAGAAAAGAACTCTTGTGTACAATAAATATATAGTTAAAACTGACATCTAGAACATAAATCCTTTTGGACAGGGGTGAAAAATTATTTTGTCTGGGGGCCGAATTTTGGTATGCTTTGGGTGCCACACACGACTGTCATGGCACTGTCTTGCCATGATAAAATGATGCCATGACATCATGGCACTGCAGGAGGAAGACCCGCTGCTGACATGCCGCCTTGGGACCCGCCAAAGGTAAAGCGTGCCTTGAATAACGTGATGTTACCTTAAACATGTATGGACAGAACAATATGTACCGTGAGGTTAATGCTGTATCTACTAAGCATATACATAAATCCATAAAGTCTGTTCTAGAGCTCATTAGCATAGGGTTAATGTAATGTTATTCAGGATAATGTGATGTTATGTAAGTCTTGGTGTTACTCCCAGCCAGACAATGAAATAGAGCTTGTGGAGGAGAGGAAAATAATGCAGGGAAATAACATTGTTATTTAAGTCATACCTAAACCTGGTGTTACCTAGCCACTCACTGAAACAGGGCTTTTGCCTATTGCTTTGTCCTATTTCAGTGTCTGGATGAGAGTAATGCCAGGTTTAGGTACTGTATGACTTAAATAATGTAACATTTTATGGGGGTGTTAACATTAACCCAGCTTTGTGAGAAGGGTTTTCATATGCTAGTGGCTCATGTGCATATAGTCCGTTCTTTACAATACTAGGCTTTTAATGTGATGTTGACGTAAGTTAACGTTTCTTTACTTTCTTTGGGGAGTACAGCATTACCATTAATATTACATTAACTGAGTTTAACATTACAGAGTTTAGTGTGTCTGGGCCATTGTTGCCCTGTGTCCAACTAAGGAGGAATTAAGGATCAGTTATGCTTTTCACATATTACAATATGATGTATTATATCAAGATCTGTGGGGCCCTCTAGTAGGTTTGATAACTAACTCACCAAGCTTTTTGAGCAGTTACCCAAAGATTTTGGCCAGTTTGCAATTCAGAAAGCCTCGATAACTTGCCAACTCGTTCGGGAAATGCTCCTTCCCGAGTGGTCTTGATCCTGCTCAAACACACCAAGCGGGAGCTGGAAAAAGAAAAATAGCGCCATTTTGAGAAGATCACACTATTCTAGTAGCCCCGATTATCTAATCGGAGCTCTGAATTAGCGAGTTTATCACAAATCTCATCTCGCCACCCTTGGAATTTGAGAGTACGACTTTGAATTTTTTGTTATTTTTCCTGCATTGGATTGATGCCAGGAGTCTCCGCAGATGATACACATTAATTCCAGCTCTGGAGATCCCTGCTTCAATCCAATGCAATACAAATACATTTACAAGCAAACTTCATTGCCTTAGCAGCTAACCGCTAAGGCAATGGAGGGGTTAAATACTAGAGTCCGGTTTACTGTGGGTAGCGGGGGTGGGTGAAGGTGGTATTTGGACACGGTGGGAGTTTAGGCCTTGCGGGAGGCTATCGGGAGGAGTTAACCCCTTTATTACCTTAGCGGTTACTACGGCTATGGTAATGAAAGAGTTAACCCCTCCCGCTACCCACACGGAAGACATAAACACCCACCATGGGCCAAATACCACCTTCACCCACCCCTGCTACCCATAATAAGCATTAAAACACAATACAAACACCAATACTAGTCAATACACCCATTCATTGCCAGTGTGGTTACCTATACCCTCAATGGGAGAAAAGAAAACCCCAATGGCAATGAATGGGCACTCCCTCTACCCTAATTACCATTATCCAGATCTGGATAATAGCTCATTTGCCCATTAAAAATTAAACAGTATCAGCCAGAATAAAGTAAAGGCAAGTTCTACTTATCCCTGCAAGGATGATGGACGTCATCATCACCTTCCTCCTCATCCATGTCCTCTGTGGGCAGCAACAGTACAATAAAAAACAAACTAATGGCCACTAACCTCTTAATCACCTTAGCGGTTAGTAACCGCTAGAGTAATTAAGGGGTTAACCCCCTCCCCTGCAACCTACCCGGGTGGCCTAATCACCCTCCCCAGGGCAACTTCCCCCACCCTTTACCCATTGATTGGCACAGTAGTACATCATGAAAAAAGAGAAAAAATGTGTGACTAGTGTTAATGAACAAACTAAAAATATAGTGTGATCTTACACAATAATGGTATGACCATAAAAACTAATACATAAACGTGAGGCTGCCTAGATGAAAATATATAATTAACCCGAACAGATTAACTATAACACAAATGCAGAAAACAAATAATCTGGCGCCAAAAACAACAATGTGATAGTCCAAAGTGAATGATTACATCTGACCATATATAATAGTCCAATCACGATAAGATGAGAACCTCCAATGATATCTTGAAAGTAGTCTCACGACATGTGGGAAAAACCATAAAAACCAATCATAGTGCACATCTGTAACACTAGAGAAAAAAATAAATAACACTATGTAGACAAAACCTAACAGACTTAAAAAAACAACAATCACAAAACAAAACTGCACCTAATTAATGAGCAAGAAGCTAATTTAATAAAAAATATATGTAAAATGCAAATATAGCACACACATTGGGTTAAGGACTGATAACTGACTGTTCCAGGGGGTAAAAATTAGAATCCTACTTACTGTACGACAAGCAGGATTAAGATGAGCATTCAAAATAATATCTGAATCACCAGCAACGGACTCAACACGGGAATGTTTGCAAGCAGGATCAGCGACGCCGTCATAGATAACGGGGCTCCACACACATGTCCTAGATGGTTATTGTGGGGCGAGGCAATCCTCGATGTTCACCGGCTCCGCCGCCGCAGACACCCCCGGATCCGGCTCTGACGCTCTGTCAGCTGTTCCTACACGGCATACACGGTCACGTGGTCCTCATGTGTTGTGCCTCCCCACGCAGGATACGCGGCTGCACACGCACACGTGAATGTCCTGGCTTACCGCTGACCTACCACAAACGTCCCACAGTGCGGAATAGCCCAATCTCCACCCGGAAATACAGCCACAGTCTGATCAATAGTCCCCAAGTGTTAACCCTGGCTGCAGTCTCACACACAGTGTGTATAGTGTTATTTATTTTTTTCTCTAGTGTTATAGATGTGCACTATAATTGTTTTTTATGTTTTTTCCCACATATCGCGAGACTACTTTCAAGATATCATTGGAGGTCTTCAGCTTATTGTGATTGAACTATTATATATGGTCGGATTTAATCATTCACTTTTGACTATCACATTGTTGTTTTTGGTGCCAGATTATTTGTTTTCTACAGTGGTACAGCATGCCCATATAATAATGGACAACCTAAAAATAAAACCAGCATCAAAAAGACACAACAATTAAAAAAAAACAATCAGCAAAAAGAGACAACATTGAATAAAACCAGCTCAAAAATGTACAAAAATAAAATAAACCAAGGATTAAAATCACAAAGCAATTAAAAAAAATAATCACCAAAAATAGAAAACAATTAAAAAGAAACAATCACCAAGAAAACACAACTAAACAAACCAAGCAACAAA
Organism: Ascaphus truei; assembly: GCF_040206685.1. NCBI lineage: Eukaryota > Metazoa > Chordata > Amphibia > Anura > Ascaphidae > Ascaphus > Ascaphus truei. Next base: position 205,803,257 of record NC_134485.1, on the reverse strand, counting down.
AAACCCAATTAAACAAACCAATTACCGAAAAAACAAAAAAACAATCCAAGCAACAAAAATACACAATAAAAACAAAAACAAGAGTCAAAAATACATAATAAAATAAAAACAAGCATTTGCCCCAAAAATGCATTGCTTGTCACTGTATTTATCTAAAGCCCTAAAAGGGCATAGATAAACACATTAACAGTCAATGGGCAACCTAAAAAAAAATACACAATGAAAAAAAATACAATCAATGTTTTTCTTACTTTTGACATCTTCACTATCCGATTCCAAGTCCAGCAGCAACCTCTTCATCCTCGACACAATGCTGCTCAACTTCTGGCAAGTCCTTCTTTTTTCTTCTTTATCTTCATCTGTACATTGTAAACCAATAGGCAGATGTTGTCTCGTCGGCCTCTTAAGGTCAAATGAGATGGGACAGGCCTTATATAAGGCCTTTGATGTCACATTTGAGTTTCAGATGGTACAGCCCCAATCCGATTGGGTGCTGTACTATGTGACAGGGTTCTTCTTTATTTTTTAAGGATGTGACGTCATCTTCAAGGGAGGTATGTCACATCCTTAAAACAAAATGGCTGCCATCACATGGTACTGGAGTGTTGTTGCCGGAGAATTTATTATGTGAGTTCATTTATTACTCTTTGTGTGAATAAGTATTATTTTTAAAAATATTGTCTCTTCAATGTTCCTGTTAGTCTGAGGGAGCGGGTGTAGACCTAAGAACACAGACACAGCACTTACATCTAAGCTGTCTACCGACAGCCAGTGAGAAGTGCAATCGGGAAAAGTACATCCCTAAATAAACCTATTTTTCCTGTGTACTCACACATAGCCGTGTGAGTGTGATTAGAATTATATGTGATCATTCCTTTGCTACCCACTAGCATTGTCTCTGCTGATATTCACTCATAGATACACTGGGACTATTTACCAGTGCTATACTGTAATAATATTTGCACAGCTTGACAGATGTTTTTTTTATTAATCTGTGTTTTTTTTTATTATTCTGTGTTCCCCGTTTTTTTCTGTTTTATAGCAAGCAAATGAAAAAGACAACAAAATAAAACATATGCTGAGTTTTTTCTTTTTCTTCATACATGTTCTACAATTCATTTTTACATCCACAATTTTGCACCCACAGGTGTGGAATTATTTCTGGGAGAAATTAAAATTTTTGTGATATAAAAACCTTATTTCTTTCAATGCTCCAGGAATGTCCCTTGTGCTTCCTAAACAACAGCTATGGCATTGAACCGTCTCAGTTATTTCCATAATTCATAATTATCCCGGTTCTTCAGAATGTAGATGTATATTTTAAAAGCATGATTCAATCTGATTTGATTGCTACCGCATTGTGTTCAAAGTAATTACCATTCATTTGGCTTTTGAGGCTGTTGAATGAATTTTCCACATGAGATGCCTTAATTTGTACGTGTTTTATTGCTGTAAAGTAGGTATTGGCAAGCTGCCTAAAACTGCAGAGGCCAGGAATTCTTGTTGCTATGTAATAAAATAATAGATCTCGAGTAACCCAAAATGGAATGATTAAAATTCATTTTAGACACTGTTAGAGTTGCTGTGCCCATACGGACCAAAAATGTTTACATAGAAATGCGGCTGAAAAGTAATGGCGCTATACTATGGTTGGTTCTACACATAATTCATAAAAAATGTGAAGCACAAGGCCATCTATAAGTTCACATTAATGCAGCCGACCATGCTGCTATTTTGGGGGCGGGGGTATGTGGGTGGTATTTATTTTTATACTACCTGTCCCCTTAGAGTTGATCTTTGGCCCCCCAAACATCTGCAACCCCCGAGACGGTGAGAGGGTGAGAGAGACGGTGAGAGAGACGGAGAGAGGGTGAGAGAGACAGAGGGAGGGTGAGAGAGACGGAAAGAGATGGTGAGAGGGTGAGAGAGACAGTGAGGGAGACGGAGAGAGGGTGAGAGAGACGTAGTGAGGGTGAGCGAGATGGAGAGAGGGTGAGAGAGACGGAGAAAGAGCGAGAGAGATGGAGAGAGGGCGAGAGAGACGGAGAGAGGGCGAGAGAGACGGAGAGAGGGCGAGAGAGATGGAGTGAGGGCGAGAGAGACGGAGAGAGGGTGAGAGAGACGGAGAGAGGGCGAGAGAGACGGAGAGAGGGTGAGAGAAAGAGAGAGGGTGACTGTGGGGGGATGGGGTGACTGGTTGGGATGATTGGGGGTGTGGGGTGACTGGGTGGGGTGATTGGGGGTGTGGGGTTACTGGGTGGGGTGATGGAGGGTGTGGGGTGACTGGATGGGGTGATTGAGGGTGTGGGGTGACTGAGTGGGGTGATTGGGGGGTGGGGTGATTAGGGGCTGGGGTGATGGGTGGGGTGATTGGGGGCATGGGGTGATGGGGTGTATGACTAGGTGGGGATTACTGACTGTCTGACTGGGTGGGGTTACTGGGCAGGGGGTGGTTTTTTTTTGTTTGTTTTTTTTCGAGCAGGGGATTTTGTTTTTGCAGAGCAGGAGAAAAGCTACTGGCCACGAGCCAATATCCGAATCGCAGCTGGCGAGTTGGCGACCGGGTTTGTCGAGCACTATATATATATATTTATATATATATATATATAATAAAACAGAGGGGCAGCTGGCACTCCCATCAAAGTGAAATTGTATAGTGCCTGTCCTATAGAAATAAACAGAGAAAGCAGTCATCCCTAGCAAGGGAAGACAAAGGACAGCACTCAAGGATAAATAGTAACAAAAAAACCTGTATTCAGATGGTACAGCACAAACAAGACCAACGTTTCGGTCCTTGTAGGACCTTCCTCAGGGTGGTGCAGGGCTTTTGTGATTGTAGTGTCTGGTAGTGTCTCAGTACCGACACCTCTGTTTCCCCTGCTGCTGGCTTTTCCCCTGTTTGCTGAGGGGGCGGGACCATCACTCCACACAACCAATCTCTCCTCCCCTGCCTGTTTCCCTGCCCCCGCATGTCTGAGCTCTACAGAGCAGCCCCAAAACCCCCTGCCCTCCCAAGTTATAATTCTTAGGCTGCGTTTATAGTGAAGGCGTGCGCGACGGAGTGCAAGGTGTCATGTGCACCTGTTGCCTGAGCGATACGTGAATTTTAATAGGGAGGCATGGCTGTGACGTTACCAGGCTGGTTCACCCTCGTTAACTGAACCGCTAACGTGACGTTGCGCGAAAAAACAAAATTATTTGTCGCTTGAATTCTCCCACGCAGTCACTCTTTCTCATGTGCGCTGACACTCGCACTATGGTTGGCCTGATAGAGGCACTGTATTTTGTTTGCGCCGCATGCACCATTGTGCGCACTATAAACACAGCCTTAAAGGGGAGAAGAGTTTGTTTTTGTGTCTCTCTGTCTCTGTGTGTGTCTCTGTATATTTTCTCTCTTTGAACACCCCTTTCCCCCAAACCCCTTCCATTTCTGCTCCCCCTCTGCAAAAAGTTTTCAATACTGTCTATGTATATATAAAGGTGATACATGTTTATCTTAATACACATCGATTTTACAGTTATTAACAGTAAACCACCCCCGAGGAAGTCACTCACGTGACAAAACGTGTTGGGACGTTGGCTGACGTCATCACGTCACAGAGTTAGTGTGAGGAGGTCTGAATTCTCTCTGCATGAGAGGAAGATACTGCAGACTCTGGATCTAATCAACTGTGGCATGCTACTGGATCGGAGGTGTTGACTGTCTACATATGGTCCCTATCTTGGAAGGTGAAATCACCAGGAGATACGCCAGGACGGACCACAGACCCGCTTTCCTTGCGCCCAGATGGGCCAGCTCCAGACCCCGGCTCCAATCTGGTGACGCCATCCGTTCAGAGATTATAACTCACATGCCTGTTTTCTTTTTACTTCTTGTGAGTGCAGGTCCAAAAGACCCTGTTTTCTCGCCTTTTACTATTACTAGTATGTATATGTAGCCCTGTGATGGAGCGGCCTGTAGGCGAGGGCAGTAAGACGCATAGAGTGAGGGTGAACCTTAACTGGAATGGTTTATTAACCAAAAGACAACTAAAACATTGGATACACTGTCCCTTTAAGCAAAAAAATCATAAACAAAATCCTATTCCCGTTAGGGAAACTAACTACACAAGCAGATCCCTAGCTAACGGACTATCATCTAAGCTGGTTGTCTGCAAACAAAACAGTCTTTAGGCATAGTAGTATAGTTTTAAATCTTATCTGGTATGTCGCAGGGATTCCTTCACATGGTTTCCATGTTGCTCTTTCACTCCTATATGAACACCAGTTCTGGGGAGCAATTTTTATCCTGGGTGTGATTCCCAGCTGGAACATACCGGGCCGGTTCCTTCAGTCCTAGGGTCTATAACAGCCAGGCTCTCTGCTGGCTGGAGAAGTCTCTCTACCCACCTGGGCAAAAACCTCGCTCTCTGTCTTTGAGCAGCTATAAAAGGCAGGAAGTTGCCAATTAGGTGTTCATTGTCCACACCTCCCAGTTCAGGTATGAAATCCCGACACCCGGGCAGCTTGGATAGGGAGTTTATTTCTTCACACCCTTACAATCCCCCTTTCCCTATGACTAAGGAAACTACGCATGCTGATTACCTGTTTGCTCACAGGAGGCCTAATCCTCCGCCACTGGGAGCCTAGGGTGAGCTCTTTCTTCCTTGGGTACAGCACCTCCACCTATGAGGGATCCCAGCGTGTCGGGATAACCCCTCACAGGAACCAACACAGTAAGTAATAAGAGATACACACAAACAGGTATATAACTAACTTATATTTACTGACACACATATAACCATACGCTAACAATAACAATGTATTAGCCCAATGCAACAACACAATATGGTAACCCAATGTCCCCCACAGTACAGAGGGTGCCCTGGGAACCTTTGACCCGGGGTCCACAAGAGCAGGCCCACCCAAAATGTGAGGTAGTGCTACACCCCCCCCCCCCCTTTGTGTTGTGGTGCTGCACTGTGGGTACCTTTCTGGCTATGACCAGGGTATTATGGGAAGGTGGGTATCTTCCTGGCTATGAACAGGGTATTATTGGGATCCATGGTTATCAGGACCGCATCTGTGATCCCACGATGTGGGGTCTTCAAAATCCCCTCTCGCCTTAAAGGGGATGATCCAACTCATGGGGGAGCTCCAGCAGGAGTGCCTCCCGTATTGTCTATAGGGCCCTGAGCCTGGTCCCAGGCCGCATGGTACCGCGTGTCAGTCAGTCCAACGGCATGGTAGCTGCAGCTGCAATACTAAGGGGAGGATCCCTACCTACGGCCTTCCCTGCAGCACTTAACTGTTGTACGTTTCGGGGACTAACTGGGGCCTGTGAAAAAGAAAGTACACCCTCTCTGAATTCCATGGTTTTACATACCAGGACATAATAACAATCATCTGTTCCTTAGCAGAACTAAAAATTAGGTAAAAACAACCTCAGATGATCAACAACACATGACACATTACACCGTGTCATCGTTTATTTAACGAAAATAAAGCCAAAATAGAGACACAATGTGTGAAAAACTAAGTACACCCTTACTGCTTCCATAGGAATTAAGATGCTAAGTAGCAGACAGGTGCTGCTAATCAAATGCCCTTGATTAATTGATCATCATTTAAAACCAGAGACAGAACATAAAACACAGAAAGAGCTCAGTTTTAGAACATCCAGTGAAACTCATACACGGTACAGTGCCTAAATATATATGTATAAATATCTATTAAGTAAAATGGTCTTTTAGTTTGACATTTTTGGCCAAAATTGTTGTAAGCCCCTGAGCCAACGGCACGGCAGACCACATTTCAGGGGTCCCTAACGCTAATATAAATTCTTAATAACCTGTGTAATAACAGGAAGAATGATTTATAGTAAATCTGTCAATATTAGTTGCAAAGTTCTAAGTCTGATTGAAGCTTTTATTAACCTGTACATTACCAGGAAAAGCACTCTGTATTAGAGTTGTCACAACCATACTGCAAGCAAGCCAGTTCCCCTGAGTGGAAGATGCTATGGAGTGAGCCCTTAACCATTTAAATGTGAGAGGGGGTGAGCTTCAATTAGGTAGGAGGTTGCCACCCTCCAAACAGCCAAGACTAGCTGAACAAGAATTGTAAAACATACTGGACACCTAACAAGCTCCTATTGAACCCCCAAAATAACCACAACATATATATATAAGCATATGAGTGTCACAGAGGAGTGCTACTGAGCATGGCAATATATATTTAAAACTAGAGACAGAACATAAAACACAGACAGAGCTCAGTTTTAGAACATCCAGTGAAACTCATACACGGTACAGTGCCTAAATATATATGTATAAATATCTATTAAGTAAAATGGTCTTTTAGTTTGACATTTTTGGCCAAAATTGTTGTAAGCCCCTGAGCCAACGGCACGGCAGACCACATTTCAGGGGTCCCTAACGCTAATATAAATTCTTAATAACCTGTGTAATAACAGGAAGAATGATTTATAGTAAATCTGTCAATATTAGTTGCAAAGTTCTAAGTCTGATTGAAGCTTTTATTAACCTGTACATTACCAGGAAAAGCACTCTGTATTAGAGTTGTCACAACCATACTGCAAGCAAGCCAGTTCCCCTGAGTGGAAGATGCTATGGAGTGAGCCCTTAACCATTTAAATGTGAGAGGGGGTGAGCTTCAATTAGGTAGGAGGTTGCCACCCTCCAAATCGCCAAGACTAGCTGAACAAGAATTGTAAAACATACTGGACACCTAACAAGCTCCTATTGAACCCCCAAAATAACCACAACATATATATATAAGCATATGAGTGTCACAGAGGAGTGCTACTGAGCATGGCAATATATATTTAAAACCAGAGACAGAACATAAAACACAGACAGAGCTCAGTTTTAGAACATCCAGTGAAACTCATACACGGTACAGTGCCTAAATATATATGTATAAATATCTATTAAGTAAAATGGTCTTTTAGTTTATCATTTTGGCCAAATTGTTGTAAGCCCCTGAGCCACTGCACGGCAGACCACATTCTCAAGGGTCCCTAACACTAATATAAATTCTTAATAACCTGTGCAATACCAGGAAGAATGATTTATAATAAATCTGTCAATATTAGTTGCAAAGTTCTAAGTCTGATTGAAGCTTTTATTAACCTGTACATTACCAGGAAAAGCACCCTGTATTAGATTTGTCACAATCACACTGCAAACAAGCAAGTTCCCCTGAGAGTGGGAGATGCTATGGAGTAAGCTTTTAACCATTTAAATGTGGGAGGGGGTAAGCTTCAATAATAGATATTTATACATATATATTTAGGCACTGTACCGTGTATGAGTAATTATAACAAATAAACAAAAGACACCCTGTGGGCAGCACTCGTTGTAAGCAAATATGAATTGGTGATAGATTTAAAATTAAAATGCTTTAATCGTATAATTTAAAATAGATGTCAAAATTGTTGAAAAAATGGTCAACTGACTGTGGTGACAAAATACAAAAAAAAAAACAGACAAAAATATATAAAATACTATAACTGAGGTCTAGGGGGGGAGGTGGAGTGCCCACCTAACTGCTAACTAGCAGAGATCAACAATCAAGGACTAAATAGTCAACCCCCTAGTTCAGCAATAACAAGGTTAAAAGGCCTGTAAAGTAGATACAGGTGACGGAGAACTACCCATGCAAAGGTATATACCAATGTGCTATGCACAATAGATTGAAAGCTCACTAATGGCTATTTGATAGTCCACAATGAAGATAGTGAGGAATACCCTAAATAAAGGGTTAAAGCAAGCCTAACTATAGAAAGGTTGATATGGTAGGCAATGTGTTATATAATAGTGTGCACAAGAGCTCACAAAGTGTGGTGCTTAGCTCTGGGGCACGGTTCTAGTCCGTATCCAGTTATAGCCCCCTAACATAAATGTGCCACTTAAACATGCTTAATAATACCTCACAATATACACATAGGTCAGTCAGTGACTATCAATAGCTAAATGTACAAGAGCTTACAAAAAATGTATTTTACAGCTCTGGGGCACGGATCTAGTCCGTATCCAGTTATGGCCCCCTAATACAAATGTGGCACAGTAACAGATAGGTAAACAGACTGTGATAACATAGTGAGCAAACACATAAATGAGCCGAGGGGAGAGGGAATGCACGCAATGAAAAAAGTAGTCAGCAGCAATTGCATTTACACGTGCTGGGTAAGGTGAGGAAATTGAATATATACCGCATCTCTGTGGGTTTAGTTAAGCCCTCGTCAGGGTTGATATCGCGGAGTAACGCTGACATAAGCAGTTGTACCTGTGGTTCCTGTTCAAGATACTGCTGCCATAAGATACCACATAAAGTACCTGGTGTCTATGATGTATGGACCCAGACTCCCTTAACACGCGTCTCGGCTCTGTACAGAGCCTCTCACCCTCTGCTCGGCATGGGGACGTCAATGCGTGATGACGTCAGTCCTGTAGCCGCCTCCCCTAGTAGGGGGTTGACTATTTAGTCCTTGATTGTTGATCTCTGCTAGTTAGCAGTTAGGTGGGCACTCCACCTCCCCCCCTAGACCTCAGTTATAGTATTTTATATATTTTTGTCTGTTTTTTTTTTTTTGTATTTTGTCACCACAGTCAGTTGACCATTTTTTCAACAATTTTGACATCTATTTTAAATTATACGATTAAAGCATTTTAATTTTAAATCTATCACCAATTCATATTTGCTTACAACGAGTGCTGCCCACAGGGTGTCTTTTGTTTATTTGTTATAATTCTGCTCCTTCCCCTTATTGCACCGTTGTTAATTCTTTTTTGATTAGAGGCTGATGCGAGGGTTTCCACCCCTTTCCCCTTTCCCATTGTTGTATCCGTGTATGAGTAATACAGAGTGCTTTTCCTGGTAATGTACAGGTTAATAAAAGCTTCAATCAGACTTAGAACTTTGCAACTAATATTGACAGATTTACTATAAATCATTCTTCCTGTTATTACACAGGTTATTAAGAATTTATATTAGCGTTAGGGACCCCTGAAATGTGGTCTGCCGTGCCGTTGGCTCAGGGGCTTACAACAATTTTGGCCAAAAATGTCAAACTAAAAGACCATTTTACTTAATAGATATTTATACATATATATTTAGGCACTGTACCGTGTATGAGTTTCACTGGATGTTCTAAAACTGAGCTCTGTCTGTGTTTTATGTTCTGTCTCTAGTTTTAAATATATATTGCCATGCTCAGTAGCACTCCTCTGTGACACTCATATGCTTATATGCCATGTTGTGGTTATTTTGGGGGTTCAATAGGAGCTTGTTAGGTGTCCAGTATGTTTTAATTGATCATCAGCAAGTGTGACCACCTCTATAAAAGCCAAAGTTTTAGCAGTTTACTGGTCTGTAGCATTCAGGTGTGTGTTAACATAATGCCAAGGAGGAAAGACATCAGCAATGATCTTAGAGAAGCAATTGTTGCTGCCCTTCAATCTGGGAAGGGTTATAAGGCCATTTCCAAACAATTTAAAGTCCATCATTCTACAGTGAGAAAGATTATTCAAAAGTGGAAAACATTTAAGACAGTTGCCAATCTTCCCAGGAGTGGACATCCCAGCAAATTCACCCCAAGGTCAGATCGTGCAATGATCAGAGAAATTGCAAAATACCCAAGAGTTACATCTCAGACTCTACAGGCCTCAGTTAGCATGTTAATGGTTAAAGTTCATGACAGTACAATTAAAAAAAGACTGAACAAGTATGGTTTGTTTGGAAGGGTTGCCAGGAAAATGTCTCTTCTCTCTCAAAAGAACATGGCAGCACGGCTTAGGTTTGCAAAGTTGCATCTGAACAAACCACAAGACTTCTGGAACAATATCCTTTGGACAGACGAGACCAAAGTGGAGCTGTTTGGCCATAATGCACAGCGCCACGTTTGGCGAAAACCAAACACAGCATATCAGCACAAACACCTCATACCAACTGTCAAGCACGGTGGTGGAGTGGTGATGATTTGGGCTTGTTTTTGCAGCCACAGGAGCTGGGAACCTTGCAGTCATTGAGTTGACCATATACTCCTCTGTATACTAAAGTATTCTAGAGTCAAATGTGAGGCCATCTTTCTGACAGCTAAAGCTTGGCTGAAATTGGGTCATGCAACAGGACAATGATCCGAAGCACACCAGCAAATCTACAACAGAATTGCTGAAAAAGAAAAGAATCAAGGTGTTGCAATGGCCCAGTCAAAGTCCAGACCTCAACCCGATTGAAATGCTGTGGCTGGACCTTAAGAGTGCTGCGCATAAACAAATGCCCGCAAACCTCAATGAACTTAAGCAACGTTGTAAAGAATAGTGGGCCAAAATTCATCCACAACGATGTGAGAGACTGATAAAGTCATACAGAAAACGATAACTTCAAGTTACTGCTGCTAAAGTTGGTTCTACAAGCTATTGAATCATAAGGTGTACTTAGTTTTTCACACATGGCTTCTCCATTTTGGCTTTATTTTTGTTAAATAAATCACAGTGTAATATATCATGTGCTGTTGTTCATCTGAGGTTGTATTGACCTAATTTTAAGAACTGATGATTAGAAACAGATGATTGTTATTATGTCCTGATATGTAAAACCATGGAATTCAAAGAGGTGTACTTTCTTTTTCACATGGTAGTAAGTTTTAACAGAGTTATGCTATGGAGCTTGCATTTCTTTTTGTTCTTTTTTTGTTCTCTCTCTCTCTCTCTCTCTCTCTCTCTCTCTCTCTCTCGTGGGTATGCTTCTTCAGCTACTTCACTAGGTTTTTTAACAGGAGGGCTGAGTGCTCCGCGATGTTGTGGGGAGAAACAGGACAGGATCACAGGTTACCTTTGTTCTTGCTTGGTGCAGCACCTCCAATCAGCATGGATCCTCTGTGATGGCAGGGGATGACCCATACTGACACCCATACTGAATCACACTCCGTTATATTTTCTTGGTCTTTATTGCATGCAGATCACATACTGCACCGACACACTTTATTCGAGCAAATACCCAGTATGTACCTGGCAGATACCTGGAATGCGCCGCTCCTCACCTCTGACAAGCCCCGTTGCGTTTGCCTTCCCAGCCTGGGTTCATGCCTGGCTGACGGGCGGCTGACATGTTAAATGATAATGATTAGGATTTAATAGGCTGCAATGCTTCGCGTGTCTACCAGATGGCATAAATTCATGAATTGTAATGCAGTATATATATATACTGTGCAGTATTGCAGCCAGCGGGAATAAAATGCTTCAATCCCTGCCTGGAAAATAACCCAATGCACTCGGGCAGAAAACAGTCACAAACCTCAATACACCCGGGTATACCCGAATTCGTAGGACTAGCCGAGCTCGAATAAAGTGTGTCGCCAGTGTAACAGAGCAATTACATTCTTCCCTTCTAGCTGTGTCCTGACTCAGACTTTAGATCAGGCCTGTTTGACCTCTCCTCACATTTCCTTATGAGATGGAGAGCAGATGTTGCTCACTCCACAGAGGGAGGAGAGAGAATGACAAGGACCACCCAGAATTTGGGAAAGTGACAATATTTATATCATTTGGGGAGTGGCTGTAACTCTGACCCATAACAAGCCAGATCTGGATACTTATAGGCCCTCACATCCAGTGTGTGATCCAATCAGTACCCACCCCTCAAGTTGGCACTCTCTGGCTATTGCTAAGGCCCGCCCTTGGATACATATCCAAGTCTGCAAATGCACACAAGGCCTTAGGAAGGAATTATCCCATCCATTGCCTGCACCTAAAAGGGCTTACATTGATAGGGCCCAGGAAAAAAAACATAGCGGCTGGAAGGCTATGCTATATTCTCCCCCAGGTGAATTTCCAACGCCCCCGCTTGGACTACCATGGTATAACACTACCTTACGGTGCAACAACCCATAATCACTTAACATGAAATGCAATAAACATTTGCACCTTCATGGCAACACAACAGTACAGTGCAATACATGCAGGGCTACTCAATAATAGTGGGCTGGATGAGGCTTCTTCACCATATTACCATGATCATCATACACATTGACCAAATAACACCTACTCCTGCCAGACTCTGATATGTACTCCATCCGGTCTAAATGTATATTACGACCCACCACCCATACTTTGAGCAGATGATTTGCTCTGTCAAGATCGCGATACATAGGGTCTCTAGCCGAGTGCTCTAAATGTGCCAGAATAGCCTCCTCCACCCACTCCATCCTATGCTCCTCCGCAGTCCTCATAAGATTTTCTGGGAAATAAGGATATTCGTAGCCCATCATACGGAAACGTAGTACAAGCACCCTTTCTGCCCTACTGAATTTCATCAGGCTCTTATCAGTAGCAGTGCCCGGCAATACCCAGAAGCTAAGACCCTCCCATAATGGTGCTTTTACTGTTTCCTCCCTAACCGGAGCTATTCCAACCACTTGTCCTGAGGTTGACTTTTCCTCCTCCTCCACCTGATCCCCCCATGGTACAGACTTAGCAGATATAATATGCGCATCATCACATTTTACCAGGTTACTCGGGACCACAGAACTCACGGTGATAAGGACCAGTGGGCGGATCACTCACCGGAACGGCAGCGGTGTCAAGCAAGCCCATCCGGCCGGGCAGCTTTGCGGCCTTTTCTTCTCCTGGTGGTGGAGCAGCAACTGGTGCGATGGTACTGGCATCTGGAGTAGTGCCGGACGGCACTCCCTGAGGGAATTCTTCCAGCAGCCCCAGCGCGTCATAGTGTCGTTCCGTCACCTTCACATATGTGACAGCTCGTGCGCGGGCCTTACATATCTCTTGGCGGCGTAGTTCTTTCAGATCTGCCGCCCTCTGCACTGGGTCCAAGTGTGGGACCACATGGAGGAACTCCCGAGGCTCACCCGCCATGACCTCTGGAACCTGCAGCTCTGCAGCAGACTCAGGATTGTGGAGGTATCGGCCAATACCTCGGTGATGTCATCAGCCTCCGACTCATTGACAGTGGTCCCTTTCGCAGGTCCCTGCCTCCTGGAGCAGCTTACCAGAGGAGCAGCCGCAGACAGCACCTCACAGTATGGTGGCAGGGTGGTTCCGCAGGGCTCAGACGGCAGACCACTAGGCCCAGATGTCACGCCGACATGGGGAGGGACAGCTCCGTAGGTGGAGAGGCACCAAGTACATTCTGAAAGGCAGTCACCCAGACGGTAGGACCCAGTAGAGCCTTCTTTCCAGCCGCCATGCCTCACGGAGGGGAACTCCATACTCATCATGGATGCGGGGTAAGTGGACACTACTTGTAGGTCAGGATAGAACAACTCATTGTCCATGGCAATATAGTGGCGAGCAGCATCGTTCTAATAGCGACAGCTTGCATACCAGTTGATACAAAGTGCACAGCTCTGTAGTGTTCATAGCCAGATCATAACTTTGGTAGCTTCAGGCCTAGTCCTGAGATAAGGGACATGGCAAACCGGGCATCTCCCCATCATCTGTAGCCGTCTGCCTGGGTAATTGCACAGCGGACAAACCCCTAGTAGGAGGGTCTCCTGTGAGTCTTTGATTACCAGGACTCCTCCGGTCACTTCGTAGACTTGGCCACGATTCTCCATGCTGGAACAATTTGAGGCAGCTTGGTAGGCACAACTGGTGTGGCTGAAGTGCAAGCGTATCTGGCTCCTCACATCCTGTGTGCTCTGTCAGAGCACACCCAGCTCCTCCCCCAGGTGGATAGCATAGTCCAATCAGGAGCAAGTAAGGGGGAGGGGTTTTGGCAGTTTGTGCTGTTTCTTGCAAACTGGAACCCAGCAAAATCTTGCAACTGGATGCAACTTTTTCAAAACAGCACACGGCTTCCCTGGTGTCAGCGGGAACCGCCATTTTGAGGTAGTTAGAGTTCATGCAGCCCCCAGTTCTCTGGAACCGCCATTCTGTGAACTTAAGTCCAGCAACCATGCGATTCTCCTTTCAGGAAAAACCACCATCTTGTGAGCTAGAAAGTACATATGTAACTCCTTTTTCTTCGTTAAGGAGCCACACAAAACAGAACACTTCTTGAGTACCACGCACCCTGGTAGAGCCTCAGGGAACACCTCACTAAATATTGCAATAGTCCATTATTGCATGGGTACACAGGGGTCCCTGGTGACGCCTCAAAAGCCCTGTCCCCTTGCTGCTTATTTTCTTGTGTGGGTTACAGAAGGGTCCCCACTCCTCCCTGGTGAAGCCTCAGGTAGTCTCCCCAACTGCAGTGCCTGGACAATTGGTTGCCAGCTCCCTGGTGTCGCCTCAGGAACCGGCTCCCTATTTTCTTCTTGGTATTCTGATATGCAGGGTACCCACTCCTCCCTGGTGAAGCCCCAAATCATATTTTTAGGATTTTCGAATTTAAATGATACAGCTTAGGGTTATGTATCTATGTGAACAATACTTCGAATATAAACACATTTCCTTAACGTTTTTAGCGACAGCTTTAAGAAACACTTATTATTAATAGGAGGTGCAAGCTTTTACAACTTCATATGATTCAGTCATTTTTCACATCGTTGCCAGTAATTCTGGTTGCGCAGAACCTATGTATTTTCCAAGGTCCAGAGGGAGCAAAACAAAGATCACCCAAAAAAGAAAAGAAAAATGCAATAGTACAATAATGGAATAGATGAATGATCACTAGGAAATCTTGGCTCTTATAGTGTGCCTACTCACAGTGTACTTAATCCAAAAAGGCATGTCTCCAAAACTGTGGCAATTTATCCTTCTTTTGGTGGTTTGGTTCTGTGTGCTGGTTACCTCAGGGTAAAGGGATAGAAGAGAACATAGTGCAGACCTGTATGAAAAAGACTGATCTGCACTATGTTCTCTATCCCTTTACCCTGTCATATACGAGGTCAGCTTCTCCATTACTGTTACATTCCATATCTCGCCTTTAAAAAAAAAAAATTCTGAGTGAGGAATATGGGTACAGAAAAGAGGGGGTGGGGGTGGGGCGATGGGGGGAGAGGGAGGGGGGTTTGATTGAGAGGATACATAATAAAGAAGTCAGGTTTAGTAAATACATTTAGTTGCAACGTTTCCATTTCAAAATAACTTTGCTAGTCTTTATTTATGGTACTGTTAAGCTTTGCTAAAGTATCTTATATATTTTCTTTAGAATCTGTGTGGAAGTGCATTACCCTTTCTCCTGGTATGTGAACTCATTTTTTGGGTAGAAAGAAGGAGAGGGGACTTTGGTCTTGGAGATGCGTCAGAGTGAGCCTGTTTCACTAATGTTGGACCTTGGTCTCTCTCTTTATTTGTGGGAGGGGATCGATGGGCTCAGTAGGTGGGGAGGAATTCCTGAATTTCTGTAATACTGGAACCATGGCTGCCATGTTCGGTTAAATTTAATGAGAGTGTCATTCACTAGGGCTGTACATTTTTTTCATCTGACATGAAAACTAGATTCTATTTCTTTTTTGTGATAGTGGGGGAAATGTTGTTTTTTTTCTAATAGGGTGCTATACCCAATCTGGTGGCTGTGGCCACATGGGAGAGAAATTTATTTTCTGGCCTGTTTATTTTTTGGATTGGTCTGAACAACAGGAATGTCCAGGAATTCAGTGTTAACATAGAGCTAAATATCCTATGCGCCATGTGTTTACTGTTCGCCTTAAAAAAAGGCTTCCATCACATGGTACAGGAACCAATGGGATTGTGAGTGTACCACGTAGTATATCTCACAATCCCATTGGTTCCTGTACCATGTGATGGCAGCCTTATTTTTTTAAAGGATGTGACATTAAAGATGATGTCACGTCCTTTTTTTTAAAAATGGAACATGTCACATGGCACTTCAAACAATCGGATTGTCACCAATGATGACAGCCATTTTTTTTAAGGATGTGACTTACCTCCCTTCGAGATGACATCACATCCTTAAAAAATAAAATACAAAAACATGTTACATGGTACAGCATCCAATCGGATTGGAGCTGTACCATCTGATCCTAAAATATGACATCACAGGCCTTAAATAAGGCCTGTTCCGTCTCATTTTAGCTTAAGAAGACGACGAGACAACATCCGTTGGTGGATTACAATGGATTACAAGTAAAGAAGATTGAAGATTGAAGAAAAGAAGAAGATTAAAGAACCAGATTTACCTGAAGCTGAGGATCATTGTGTTGGAGATGGTGAGCTTCCAGATACACCAGGAATCGGAGGATGAAGACATTGAATGTGCTGTATGTAATTTTTGTTTTTATGTATTTATCTGTGCGTCTTGGTATAGATAAATACAGTGACAGGCAATGCATTTTTAGGCAAATGGTTGTTTTTAATTAATTATTGTTTTCTATTTCTGTTTATTGTTTTGAGTTAATTGTTATGTATTTGTAGGGCTTTTTTTATTACATTTTTGGCATTTGATTTCTTTAATTGTTGTGTTGTTTAGGCTTTTGGTTTATTTAATTGTTTTGTTGTTTAGGCTTTTGATTTATTTAATTGTTGTGTTGTTTAGGCTCTTGATTTATTTTACTGTTGTGTTTAGGCTTTTGATTTCTTTAATTGTTGTGTTGTTTAGGTGATTGGGTTCTTTAATTCTTGTGTTTACGTGCTGTTTTTCTTAGGTTGCTCATTAACTGCTATAGTGGCTCATCATGTCCATATTATATGCCAATCAATGGGTAGAGAGTGGGGGTATTGAACTAAATAATAACCACATATGAGCTTCAAGTGGTCAGCACTATGGCTGATGAACCGAACAAACAAATACAGTATATAGGGTATATATAAATGGAGCAAAGTCGGGTAGAAATGAAATATCTGTCGCAGTTATATCAAATATAATGTTTTTTTGTTTTATCACCTTAGTTTTTTTGATTTTTTTTCTTTTTACTTTCTTTTCCTGTTTGTCAATAGTAATTGACATCAGCTGTCTTTTTTTACCTGTGCTAGAAGGTATAAATAAGATACAACTACCCCAACTCGTTACTCCTTGAAAAAGCGCCATCGGGGGGTGTGAAATGTGCGGGAGGAGTTTTTTTCACTGTCTGTTCATGTTTTTTATGTAGTTTAATAAATCGTTTTTAATTTTCCTTGCTGGTGAGTTTCCCTATTTTTTCTACTTTGGAGCAGCTGTTATTTTAATTCTCTTTTTTGTTCTGGTGGGGTAGTTGCCCTGCTGTGGATGGTTATGCCACCCAGGTGGGTAGCAGGGGAGGGGTTACACTCCTCCCTCTCCTCTCTCAGATCTGCTACAGACCCTGACAAACTGGTCAGGAACTACAACTCTGCCTTGTCCTCCTCTCTTGATCTACATGCCCCGCTTTCTCTCTGCCGCACTCGCCCTTTTAACCCTAGACCCTGGTTAAATTCCCACACGCGCATGCTGCGTTCCTCCACTCGTTCCTCTGAACGCCTCTGGAGGAAATCTCATACTCTCGCAGACTTCCTTCACTACAAATTTATGCTATCCTGTTTCAACTCTGCCCTCTCGCAAGCTAAACAAGCCTACTTTTCTTCACTAATCAACATGCACAAGTCTAACCCACGCCGACTGTTCTCTGTCTTTGATACTCTACTCAAACCACCCTCCGCTGCCTCTCCTTCCTCCATCTCCGCTCAGGACTTTGCTGACTATTTTAAGGAAAAGGTGGAATCCATACGTCAGAACATCCCCTCTGTTTCTTCCTCCCATCCTACACCTCTTCCTAACTCTCCTCCTGCCTTCTTTGACTCTTTTTCCACTGTCTCAGAGGAGGATGTGTCGCTGTTGATCGCCTCTTCTCCCTCTACCACTTGCCCTCTTGACCCCATTCCCTCCCATCTCCTAAAACCTCTTGCTCCTACTATAATCCCTACGCTCACGCACATTTTTAACTCCTCCCTCTGCTCTGGAACCTTTCCATCCTCCTTCAAACATGCAACAGTCATACCATTACTCAAAAACAGCAAGCTTGACCCTACCTGTCTTTCTAACTATCGGCCTGTCTCCCTCCTGCCTTTTGCCTCTAAACTCCTTGAACGTCTTGTATTCGCTCGCTTGCTCCATTTTCTCAACACCTATTCTCTCCTAGACCCTCTACAATCTGGCTTCCGTACTGCTCACTCCACGGAAACAGCCCTCACTAAAATAACTGACGACCTCCATGCTGCCAAAGACAGAGGTCATTACACTCTGCTCATATTACTCGACCTCTCTGCAGCATTTGACACCGTGGACCACCCTCTTCTCCTTCACATTCTCCATACTCTTGGCATTCGGAACAAAGCTCTATCCTGGATCTCATCCTACCTCTCCCATCGTACTTTCAGTGTCTCTTCTGCTAATACCTCCTCCTCCTCTATTGATCTCTCTGTGGGGGTACCCCAGGGCTCTGTCCTGGGACCTCTTCTCTTTTCTCTGTATACACTCTCTCTAGGTGACCTAATAACATCTTTTGGGTTTAATTATCACCTCTATGCTGACGACACACAAATATATTTCTCAACACCCGACCTTACACCTACTGTACAAACCAAAGTTTCTGAATGTCTCTCTGCTATATCATCCTGGATGGCCCTCCGCCGCCTTAAACTCAACATGGCTAAAACAGAGCTCCTCATACTTCCTCCCAAACCTGGCCCTACTACCTCCTTCCACATTACTGTTGGAACTACGATCATTCACCCAGTAGTCCAAGCACGCTGCCTTGGGGTCACACTCGACTCCTCTCTCACATTTGCCCCTCACATTCAAAACATTTCTAAAACCTGTCGCTTTTTCCTCCGCAATATAACAAAGATACGCCCTTTCCTCTGTTGCTCGACTGCTAAAACTCTGACTCAGGCCCTCATTCTCTCCCGTCTTGATTACTGTAACCTCCTGCTGTCCGGCCTTCCTGCCTCTCACCTGTCTCCCCTACAATCTATCCTTAACGCTGCTGCCAGAATCACTCTACTCTTTCCTAGATCTGTCTCAGCATCTCCCCTCATGAAATCCCTCTCCTGGCTTCCGATCAAATCCCGCATCTCACACTCCATTCTTCTCCTCACTTTTAAAGCTTTACACTCTTCTGCCCCTCCTTACATCTCAGCCCTAATTTCTCGTTATGCACCATCCAGACTCTTGCGTTCTTCTCAAGGATGTCTTCTTTCTACCCCCTTTGTATCTAAAGCCCTCTCCCGCCTTAAACCTTTTTCACTGACTGCCCCTCACCTCTGGAATGCCCTTCCCCTCAGTACCCGACTAGCACCCTCTCTATCCACCTTTAAGACCCACCTTAAGACACACTTGCTTAAAGAAGCATATGAATAGCACTGTGGCTATTCTGAACACATGGCACATAAAGCTTGGCCCCCTGCAGACGCACTTACCAGAACTCCCTCCTACTGTCTCTGTACGTTCTCCCTACCTACCAATTAGACTGTAAGCTCCTCGGAGCAGGGACTCCTCTTCCTTAATGTCTAAAGCACTTATTCCCATGATCTGTTATTTATATTATCTGTTATTTATTCGATTACCACATGTATTACTGCTGTGAAGCGCTATGTACATTAATGGCGCTATATAAATAAAGACATACAATACAATACAGGGGGATTAACCGCTTAATTACTTTAGCGATAACTAACCGCTAAGGGGTTAGGGGCCATTTACTTGTATTTTTTATTGTTGTGTCCCTGCTAACAGAGGACACGGACAAGGAGGATGGTGATGAGGCCTTCATCCTGCAGGGGTAAGTACAAGTT
Source organism: Ascaphus truei (assembly GCF_040206685.1). Lineage (NCBI taxonomy): Eukaryota > Metazoa > Chordata > Amphibia > Anura > Ascaphidae > Ascaphus > Ascaphus truei. The sequence continues at coordinate 205,783,584 of NC_134485.1, read as the reverse complement.
GTATTTACTTTATGCTGGCTGGATAATGTTTTATTTTGAATGGGCAAATGCACTGTTATCCATATTTGGATAATAATCATTTTGCCCATTACCGTACTGTATGTGTTGTGGGGTTTGTTGGGGGTAGAGGAGGTGGATAGTAGGGTTGTTATGTTTGTTAATGTTTATTGTGGGTAGAGAGATTGGGTGAAGGGGGTAGTTTCCTTAAGGGTGGGTGGCTAGGTCTACCAGGTGGGTAACGGAAGTTGTTAACCACTTCATTACCATAGCAGTTCCCACCGATATAGTAGTGAAGGGCTAGCCACTTCCGCTACCTTCTCGGCAGGCCTAACCACCCACCCTGGAGTAACTACCCCCTTCATCCAACCCCTCTGCCCCAATAAACAGGCTATTCGTGTTTAACCCCTTCATTGCCTTAGCAGATAGCCACTAAGGTAATGAAGCTGTTTTTATAAAAAAAAAAAATAATACTTGTGTGCCTGTTAGAATTGTTCAGGGAGATGCGGCAATCTGTGTGCAGCTCAGACTGTGGCCAGATTGTATGGGGGAGCAGGGCTGCCGAAAGGGGGGGGGACAGCCAGTACTCCTGTCCCAGGCCCAGGTGAGACAGGGGGCCCAGCCTTATGGCCAAAAAGTCAGTGAAAGAAACGTAGCTGTAGAGCCAATCAGGGCCTTCCTGGTGTGCTGGAACTAGCAGCCGATATAAGTAACTGCACAGGCGAAAAAAACATGTTTGAAACTTTCCGGCTGTGCAGCTGATTGTTTCTACGCCTAAACTATCCCAGGGCCCACTGCTGCTGCCCAGTGATCTCTCTCCCCTCTCATAAACCCCTTTAAAGGGCCCCTCTGTGGGCTGTCTCAAAGTCGCTCTTTGGGCCATTGCAGTTCCCTTCACAGCCCCCTCCTTTAGCCTCCACGGGCTCACTACCCATATGTTCCTGCTTCCACCTCCAGTCCTCCAAGGTAATGTAAAACTCCCCTCTGCCAATACCTCTTTCCCTCACCCCTTACCCCATACCTCAGCCTCCCATGCCCCATACCTTGGCCCTCACCCACTTTCCCCTCCACCTCTCCCCTAGCCCCATACCTTTTTTTCTGCCTTTCACCCCCCTTACCTCATACCTTTCCCCCCATACCTATTTTTCACCATTACCCCATACCTCCACCCCCTTAACCCATACCTTGTTTTCCCTCCTCGCCCAGGCCAATACCTCCACCGCTTACCCCATACTTATTCTCCCCCCCCTTACCTCATACCTATTTTCCCCATCCACCCTATACCAATTTTCCCCTCCCCCTTACCTTATACCCCCTTACTCTATACCTATTTCCCTCCTTACCCTATACCTATTTTCCCCCCTTACCCTGTAACTATTCCCTCCAATCCCTTACCCTATATCTATTTCCCCCCATTACCCTGTATCTATTTCTCCCCCCTTACCCTATACCCATTTTCCCCTCCACTTTGTCACGCCTGTATGCCCGCAGACCTGGCAAGACCCCAGCACATGGGGTGGGAACGGTATTAGACCACACACCCACAGCAGTGGGAGCAAGCCCGGAGTGTGGTACAGCGTTGCTGGGCCTGTAGAGAGAGTGGTTAACGATACTTGCAACGTCTGATGGTGTAAGCGTAAGAATGGTCGTGTCTGTGTGCCAATGTCCAGGGGTCCAGAGAGTAGAGTCGTCAGGGTACAAAGCCAGGTCCAAGGATTCCAGAGGTCAGCAAGGTCAAGTTCGTAGCAATGTTCAAGGGGTACAGAGAGCAGGGTAGTCCAGGACGAGCAGGGGTCAAAGCCAGGGAAATCCAAAGTAAACACAGGAGCAGGATACAGCAGAGACAGAGAGAGGGAGCACAGCATAGGTCAGCACACAGGGAAACAGGAACTATGCAGAGCGATGATAGAGAGGACAGACAGGGATTATAAAGGGAGATACACCAATAGGAGAGAGGGGAGGAGCAGAGAGAGAAGTGGAATACAACAGGGATAGGTCAGGAAGAGAAGAGGAGGAGACAGAAGGGGCAGTAAGGGGAATGGCCTGTAGGGACTGGGAGGAGGAGTCAGGAATGTGGCAGGCCCAATAAGAGGAGCGTGTACACGCGCCCTCTGTAAGCTGAGGGTGCGTGCGCACAGGCTGCAACAGGAAGTTGGCACGCAGGTCTCCGGGAAGAGGAACTAGAAGGGCGACAGGACCCATATGAGGAGCGTGTGCGCGCGCCCTCCGCAAGCTGTGAGAGCGCGCGCACAGGCCGCGTCACCAAGGTCGCGGAGCGCCGCGGGTACCCCGATGGAGGAAGGCAGAGGAGCGGACGGAGCCGCCAGGGAAGGTGAGGCACTGGCCGCGGGCATAGCGGGTGTCTGTGAGCAGGGAGCGTTAATGCAGGGGCATGGGGTCCGCGTGGGCACGCGAGACCTACGGGGCATGCGCTGAGGCAGTGGGGTAGAGAGAGTGGTAGACAGAACGGGACAAGAGTGGGAAAGGGTAGGGGGATTGGAAAGAGATGGGACAGAGGGAGAGAAAGAAGGTGAAGGAATCCCCTGAACCATCACAGTATCCCCCCCTTGAGGATCGATCTCCGAGCGATCCAACCAAGGCTTGAGCAGGAACTTTTGGTGGAATTGAAGGAGTAGTCTCGGGGCATGGATGTGATGTGCTGGTACCCACGAACGTTCTTCCGGACCAAAGCCCTTCCAGTGGACCAGGAACTGGAGTTTGTTTTTGGACCAGCGGGAATCGTTGAGTGATTGGACTTCATACTCCTGTTGTCCTAGGGTGGAGACCGGATTGGGTTTCCGAGATGGGAAAGGAAAATGAGGACTAGGAATAAAGGGTTTAAGAAGGGAAGCGTGGAACACGGAAGGAATCTTCATAGTGGGAGACAGGTCGAGGCGGTAAGCCACAGGATTAATTTTCTCCAATATTTTGAATGGACCTAGGAATCTAGGAGACAGTTTGGGTGATGGTGTTTTAAGCCTTATATTTTTTGAGGATAACCACACCCGGTCGCCAGGTTTGAAAGAAGGCCCAGGTTGATGATGACGATCTGCCTTGGTCTTTTGTTTGGCAACCGCAGATTGTAAAGTCTTGAGGATCCCTTCCAAGATTCTTGTAGATTGGCAACATGAGAGTCGGCCGCAGGAACGCCCGAAGGGGAAGGCGAGAGAGGAAGGCTACTGGGGTGGAAACCGAAGTTAATAAAAAAGTGAGACTCCTGAGTAGACTCGTTTTTAAGGGAATTTATAGCAAATTCGGCCCATAGCAAAAGGTCCACCCAGTTATCTTGTGAGTGCGATATGAAGCATCTTAGAAATTGTTCAAGAGTATGATTCATCCTTTCTGTTTGACCATTGGTTTGAGGATGGTATCCAGAGGAAAACAAGAGAGAGATACCGAGTCTTTGGGAAAATGCCCGCCAGAATTTCGAGATGAACTGTGATCCACGGTCAGAGACAATAGAAATGGGAATGCCATGTAACCTGAAAATTTCTTTGGAGAAGACATCAGCCAAAGTGGCAGAGTTAGGAAGTCCCTTGAGGGGGATAAAGTGTGCTTGTTTAGCGAACCTGTCTACTACGACCAGAATGGTGTTCATCCCTTTGGAAATGGGCAGTATACCAATGAAATCCATCGAAATATGTTTCCAGGGTTGTTCCGGAATGGGGAGAGGCAAGAGAAGTCCATAAGGTTTGTGATGGAGTGTGTTACTCTGGGCACATACAGGACAGGCGGTGGTAAAGTCGAGAATGTTTTGGTTCATCTTGGGCCACCAAAAATCCGTTTAATGAGATCTGCTGTCCTTTTGAAGCCTGGATGACCGACTGCTCTAGAAGAATGACCCCAAAGTAAATCTTTATGGCGAAAGCGTGGAGCTGCGTATAGGCGTCCTTCTGGTACCCTGAACCTGCTGGGAATGTGAGCTTGAGCTTTGTTGATTTCGTCCAACACATCGAAGTTGTTAGCGGAAATTATACATTTGGCAGGAAGAATAGGCTCCATGGTTTCGTTAGCTTCGGTTTCGGTGGCGAACTGATGAGAGAGAGCGTCCGCTTTGACATTTTTGGTACCAGGAATATATGAGATGGTGTAGTTAAAACGGGAAAAGAAGAGTGATCAGCGAGCTTGGCGGGATCCCAGACGACGAGCCCCCTCAATATATAACAATTTTTTGTGGTCAGTGAGAATAGCAACTGGTTCTTTGGAACCCTCCCAAATGTGTCTCCATTCTTGAAGAGCCAGTTTGATGGCCAAAAGTTCACAATTACCAACATCATAATTCCTTTCCGCAGATGAAAATTTCTGTGAAAAAAAACCACAGGGGTGAAGTTTCTCTAGGGGAGAAGTCCTCTGGGAAAGGACTGCGCTGGCTCCTACGTCCGAGAGGTCGACCTCCAAAGTGAAGGGGAGGGAGGTATCCGGATGACGAAGGATGGGTGCAGAAACGAAAGCCTTCTTGAGAACCTCAAAAGCAAGAATAGCCTCTGGAGACCAGAACGAGATATCGGCGCCCTTCTTGGTCAATGCGGTGATGGGCAGAGCAATAGAAGAATTTTTTTTGAGGAATTTCCTGTAGTAGTTGGCAAAGCCGAGAAAATGCTGCACAGCCTTGAGTGAATTAGGCAGCGGCCAATCGAGAACAGCTTTCAGTTTCTCTGGATCCATGGAGAAGCCTTGGCTGGAGATGATATAGCCTAAGAAGGCAGTAGAGGTCTGGTGGAACAAACACTTCTCCATCTTGGCATAAAGGCGATTAGAACGGAGTCTAGAAAGCACAAGTTTGGTATGTTGAATGTGTTCCTCCAAATTTTTAGAAAAAATAAGAATGTCGTCTAGGTAGACTATGACAAATGTTCCCAATACATCGCGGAAGATGTCGTTCATGAACTCTTGAAAAACGGCAGGAGCGTTACATAACCCAAAGGGCATAACAAGATATTCATAATGTTCAGAACGTGTGTTAAATGTTGTTTTCCACTCGTCCCCCTCCCTTATGCGAATGAGATTATAGGCACCTCTTAAGTCGAGCTTTGAGAAGATAGAGGCCCCCTGGAGATGATCGAACAGTTCTGAGATAAGCGGAAGAGGATACCGGTTCTTCACCGTGATCTTATTGAGTCCGCAGAAGTCAATGCACGGCCTAAGTGATCCATCCTTCTTCTTCACAAAGAAGGAGCCAGCCCCGGCAGGGGAAGTAGAGTTGCAGATGAATCCCTTCTCCAAATTTTCCTGAATGTAGGACGTCATAGCCTCGGTCTCCGGGACGGAGAGAGGATATGATTTAGACTTCGGCAGGATGGTCCCAGGAATGAGATCGATAGGACAATCGTACGGACGATGGGGAGGAAGAACCTCTGCTTGTACCTTGTTGAACACATCCAGGTACTCATGATACACGGTAGGCAGGGTCAATAGATTGGAAGAAACGGAATCCAGGCCGGCAAGCACCGCAACAGGAGACTCTGCAGGAACGGCATCTGCGGACGAGGGCCACTGGAGAGGCAGAGTACCGGACCAGTCAATGTGCGGATTGTGGAGTTGAAGCCAAGGCAATCCTAAAATAATTTGCACTGTGGGAGATTGAAAAATATCAAAGATGATTACCCCCTTATGACCATCAGCCAAGGTCAATGTAAGAGGAATAGACTCCCAAATGATAAATGCCGGCTGGAGTGGTTGGCCGTCGATGGCCTCGAGGCCAATGGGGTTCTTCCTTCTGACCATGGGGATTTGATTCTCCAACGCGAACTTCTGGTCCAGGAAGTTACCACCCGATCCCGAATCGACGAAAGCTGAGTACGCTGATCCATGCGTACGCTCAGGGTGATCAACTCCTCCAGGGAAGAAGGCCGGGCATGAGTAGCTAGGTCGTCTTTCAACGTATCTGAGAGTCCGTGCCAGTACGCGGTGGTGAGTGCCTCATCATTCCATTGGACTTCAGCGGCCAGCGTACGGAACTCGATGGCAGCCAATCTTCGGGCCTGTGAAATGTGAAAAAGAGAGAAGGCGGCTGTCTCGCGCCGTGCAGGAGTATCAAATACAAGTTGAAATTCGTGTCTGAAGAAAGAGTAATCTTGCGTTACTTCGCTTTTGCGCTCCCATAGGGGGAGGCACAGGCGAGAGCATCTCCGGTGAGCAAGGCATATACATATGCTACTTTAGCATGACCAGTGGGAAACAGGGAGGGGGACATCTGAAACTGCACCTCACATTGGTTTAAGAAACCGCGGCAGACGAGGGGGTCCCCATCGTAGCGATTCGGAGAGGGAATCTGAGGCCCAGAGTTGGCGTAGGTTGTGGCCATCGGTGGCGTAGGAGCCATGGGACTCTCCTGAAGGGAAAACTTGGCCAATTGCTGGGAGACAGTAGACAGCTGGTACTGACAAATTGTAAGGCCACTATGGAAATACTTGTACCCACCTCAGGGGGGTCTGCGTTTGTTGGGCTCTGCATAATGTCACGTCTGTATGCCCGCAGACCTGGCAAGACCCCAGTACTGAGGTGGGAATGGTATTACACCACACACCCACAGCAGTGGGAGCAAGCCCGGAGTGTGGTATAGTGTTGCTAGGCCTGTAGAGAGAGTGGTTAACGATACTTGCAACGTCTGTTGGTGTAAGCGTAAGAATGGTCGTGTCCGTGTGCCAATGTCCAGGGGTCCTGAGAGTAGAGTCGTCAGGGTACAAAGCCAGGTCCAAGGATTCCAAAGGTCAGCAAGGTCGAGTTCGTAGCAATGTTCAAGGGGTACAGAGAGCAGGGTAGTGGGTAGTCCAGGACGAGCAGGGGTCAAAGCCAGGGAAATCCAAAATAAACACAGGAGCAGGATACAGGAGCACAGCATAGGTCAGCACACAGGGAAACAGGAACTATGCAGAGCGACGATAGAGAGGACAGACAGGGATTATAAAGGGAGACACACCAATAGGAGAGAGGGGAGGAGCAGAGAGAGAAGTGGGAGACAACAGGGATGGGTCAGGGAGAGAAGAGGAGGAGACAGAAGGGGCAGTCAGGGGAATGGCCTGTAGGGACTGGGAGGAGTCAGGAACGTGGCAGGGAAATAATAAGAGGAGTGTGTGCGCGCGCCCTCTGAAAGCTGAGGGTGCGCGCGCACAGGCTGCGACAGGGAGATGGCACGCAGGCACCGGGAAGAGGAACCAGAAGGGTGACAGGACCCAGATGAGGAGAGTGTGCGCGCGCCCTCAGCAAGCTGTGGGAGCGCACGCACAGGCCGCGTCAACAGGCATGCGGAGCGCCGCGCCGCGGGTCCCCCGATGGAGGAAGGCAGAGGAGCGGACGGAGCCGCCAGCGAAGGTGAGGCACTGGCCACGGGCATAGCGGGTGTCTGGGAGTGGGGAGCGCTACTGCAAGGCTCGGGGACCGCGTGGGCGCGCGAGACCTACGGGGCATGCGCTGAGGCAGTGGGGTAGAGAGAGAGGTAGACGGAACGGGACAAGAGTGGGAAAGGGTAGAGGTATTAGAAGGAGATGGTACAGAGGGAGAGAAAGAAGGGGAAGGAATCCCCTGAACCGACACACACTTACCCTAAACCTATTTTCCCCCTCCCCTTACCCTATACCTATTTTCCCCCCTCCCTTTACCCTATACCTATTTTTCCCCCTCCCCTTACCTATACCTATTTCCCCCCTTACTTTATACTTATTTCTCACCCCCCTTACCCTGTACCTATCCCCCTTACTCTATTCCTATTCCTCCCTCGCCTTACCATATACCTATTCCCCCCTTACCCTATAACTATTTTCCCCTTACCATTTCTCCCCCCTTACCCTGTACCTATTCCCTCCCCCTTACCCTATACCTATCCTTCTCTCTCCTCTCCCCTCCATACCTATTTTCCCACCCTTGTCCCATTCCCTTTTACATGCCTAAAGTCCTGCGGTTTTCAAAAAAGTTTTCTAAAGAAAGTATAAATCTAATAAATATAATAAGTGTTATTGGCTTCTTTAGAAATATGTAATCACTCTTCAGGTAAAAGTAAGGTGGGGTAGAGGATGTATATGGAAGGGAGGAGAGGGTATATGAGGCGGAGAGGGTGTTGTTATTTATTTGATTGTCACGTGCATTACTGCTGTGAAGCGCTATGTACATTAATGGCCCTATATAAATAAAGACATACATACATAAATACTGTACAAGGGGGAGAGAAATAGAGGGGGATGAGAGCAAGGGGGGGAAGGGTAAGAGTGGTGAGAGCAAGGCTGCTGACATGGGGCTCCATGAAAGCTGTCGGCATTAGTTAGTCTTGTGCTGGGAGGAGAAGAGAGCACAAGGGCTGTCAGTCTTCCCCATCGGGGGAAAGCATGCCCACCGCAGGCCGAAAAGCCTGCGGACCATCAAGACTCAAGGTCCCATGCTACCAGGGTGAGCACCATCCAGAAGTCCTGGGACTTTGGACATCAACATCTAAGCTGCAATAAAGAGTTGCAGTGATGCACAATAAATCTATCTGTTCACTATACCTCTGCCTTGGTCTCAGTTCCTGGGGAGGAGGGGTAAGGAGTGTTGTGGTAGGAGCTGACGTCCTGCACCCCAGGAGCCCATCACAGCTGGAGGCTCTGAAGCACAGAAGATACAGAACCAGAGAACCCCAAAACCCTGTCCTGTTGCCCCTTACGATTGTGTCTATACTCAGCTCTCCTGAACCAGCAGGTATGCTTCAGCACCACACTAACATTAGTAACTTCAGTGGTTCTCCCAGAGGGGGAGGGGAAACAGTGTTATTATAGAGTGCTGGCTGCTTCTGTGGATTATATATATATATATATATATATATATATATATATATATACAGTGGTTGACAAATCACCAAAAAATCTACTCGCCACACAAAAAAATCTACTCGCCACCTAGTACCAAACGTGTGCTGCTTGGGCCAATAGGAGCTCGCCACGATGTTAAATCCACTCGCCTGGGGCGAGCAAATGTATAGGTTTGTCGAACACTGTATATATATATATATATATATATATATATATATATATAATCAAAAAATAAATAGATGATACCGTTCTGTGGCTAACGAAATGCTTTTAATTGTGCGAGCTTTCGAGATACACTGATCTCTCTTCCGGCGATATTGAAGCTCGGCTAACACGGTGCTGATACCTTTACATGGATATATATATATATATTATATATATATATATAGTTGAATGTTGTAAACTTTCTGTCACTTTTTATTTATTTTAATAGAGTTATTTGCAATGTATTTATTAGATTGTGCTTTTGGTGTTAGTGGGCCTGCTCCCTCACATAGGCATGCCACCTGTGACTTGTTAATGATATTGGGTCTGGTGCTCACTCCGCTGGCCTCCATCCCCGGTTCCTCTTCCTACATGTTTGATGTAAGTTAATGTTGCTTTGGTCCGCTCGAAAGGAATGTTCTCTGATTTATTTGTTTGTGTGTGTTTCTCCCTGACTCTCAGGTCCTGCTTACCAGTTCCTGTCATCTTATTTGGCTGCCTGTTCCTCGGATCCCTGGCCGGGTCCGCAGAGTGTGCCGACCTAGATCTCCCTTGCAGCTCCAGGGGCCATTTTGTTGCTGCTCTGTGAGGTGGAGGATGGCCTTAGTGTAGGAGCGAGCAACCGCTCTTTTCTCCCTGTTAAGTCTCGCAACATCTCGTGTCTTCCCCTGCTACAGGTCATCTTGAGTAGTAGCTCTGTGAACCTGTGACTTTCCTGCTCCACTGCTAAGCCACATCCCCCATATTTTGCCTTTTATTGAAGAGAGAGTGGAGATGCAGGATTTTTCCAACTTCTCGCAATCATGCATCTCCCAGTTTCAGAGGCCTAAGATAGGTTGGTCCAGAATGGCTGTCCAAGGGCTTTTAAGAATTATTTTACATAGTATTTGGTCTAGTACAGTAAATGAAAAATCCTGCCCCATAGGCATGATAATTTGGAGAAAAACCATCATATGTCGTACATCGTACCCAGGGCTGTCTTAAAAGCATTATAGGTCCCCGAGCAAAGCAGTGCACTGGGCCCTGCTTACACAACCAGTCACAGGAATAAAAATGTAAATTATTGAAAAAATTAACTTATATTTATTGGTACTTCCAACAAAATCAGTGTTTTGACATTAAAAAAAGAGATTTGAATGTTGAGGCGGGTGATCGGAAAATTAGTGTTAAATTCTGGTCTGTGCATAGATTAGCATGGGTCCCCTATGCTCGTGGGGCCCCCGGGCAACTTCCCAGCGTGCCCATGCGTTAAGACAGGACTGATCGTACCCCACTGACCACATTGTCTCCAGCACAGTTGCAATGTTGTTGGGAAAATCTTATTCAGTTTGCTCGGGTAACGTATCATTGGTATAGTAATTTATAAGATTTCTTCTTTGAGGTTATGCATATGGACGATCTAGCTGCATCCTCCCAGATATCAGACCATTCCTCAACTGTAAGTCCATAGTCAACCCCAATTCCCTCTCTCAAGTCAACGTGACATCTTTAGAATTATCGGTATTTGATATTAAAGTTTTATATGTATTGGAAGTTATGCCTTTTACTGCCTATCCTATGTCTCAGAGGTAATCAAATTGAGACAAAGTGACGTACAGTAGCTGTAGATATCGTAATAATTTTTTTCTGTGTTTAGTGGTTTTGATCTGTGTTTTTAAATCTTTAGATAGAGTGACAGGTGTGACAGGCACATGAACTAGTATTAAATATATTATTCCTTATTTCTGACTGCCACATGGCATTGGGAAGCCATGAGTTCCAAAAAAGGGCAGAAGAACATCAATTTGAACCCCAGTCATATTTTATAATCAGAATGGAACAGTTAGAGCTGACACTGCTGAATTGGTTTGTAGCAGTCATGATAATATAAAGCCTGCTGCACCTGCTTCTTTTGGCACTTTTCTTTGTGGACTCTTCCCGCTTATGGGCTATTAATCATTGGCAGCAGGGGAAGTTGCAGACCAATGCACTTTGGATTGCAGACATAATAGAAAGAACATAGCTTTCTGGATGTCTTTATTGTGATGAGTAGTTTGAAATGACCATAGTAGTATTATGGTTAACCACATAATTGGGATCTATTCCCACAAATCTGCAATGAAGCGTAAGAGAGCCGTATGGGGGAATAGTTCACTCGCTACATTTAGTATTGTAGTTAAGTTTAGTGGAACTGATATTACCCTTGGGAATAATGCAGAAAAAGGAGTTGAACATCTTTTAGACTTTGGAAAATCTTTGCACAATTTCAGTAGTAATGTTTTTACTAAAATATAATGATAATTTTGTACAGGACAACATAATTATAAATTGTGAGGTGTGATTTTATTTTAACTGAAAGAGAGATTAATTTGCTCTATCATCCAAAGAAATGGTAACAATACCATTTTTATTATGTATTAATTATTCATAAAACCATAGAAATGGTAAAAAAATTAATCTGCATTTTCGTGTATATAAACTTTGCAATGACTGTGTATAAATGCACAAATGGACTTGATGTGTAATGGTATTATATACAATTATATATATATATTGTATAAACATACATTACCCAAACAAAGATAAAGAGCAAATGAAGGAGCAGCACATTGCAGAGTGTTGAAATAAAAAACGTATTGAGTGAAAAAAGAACACCAATAATCCAACGTTTCTATCCCTTACAACAGGATCTTCATCATGGTGGTGAAAAGACATGGACAGTACATAAAACATTAAATTCCCCAAAATCGGAAGTGAAGATCAAGCAACAAAGCTTGCGAAACAAGAGTGACGATTGGGGCATCCCCTGCTGCATAGCAACCAAGCTGTTGGTCAGGCGGCTGTCCTTTGCGTGTACAACATTACGTGATGCCAGAGTAACCTGCATAGAGAAGAGGAGGCTCATGCACGCCCATCTGATGTCCAAGAATCATTTGTTCCCTAGTAACCCTGTAACACTGTTATTGCTACCCGTGCTTGCGGCTTCTCTTTGGAACATTGACAGTTCGCCGGGTGGTCGCTATTAGTGACGCGATCTCAATGCATTGGGAGCCTATGGCTTGCATCACTAGTTCCTCAGCCGACAGTGTGGGAGTTGTAATACCGCAACTACGGACATGCCAGACCTCCACGGACTGAATAGCAGCTGTCGCAGCACATCCCTCGACGCCGTCTGCGAGCAGGTTGTTTGAAAATGGATGTCTATACTCACCTGGCCCGGGAGACAATGATGTTGGTCATCTACAACATGTTAGATAGCTGCGTGCTGTTGTCATACCCTTAACATGAAATATCTAAAATATTTTATTTGATATATGTGCAATACTTACCTGCTTCACTATAGCACAATACAGTATATTATTTACTACACTATGAGAGTTGCACGCTAGCTCCTTTTCTCTTCTACTGTTGCCTAGTAACCCGCCTATAAATAAAGCGGAACTACTGTGCATGTGAAAAAAAGTCAAACGGTAATAGACCAGCCAGGAAGCACAGGGAATGTGAGGCATACCAAAGTGCTCATGCATAAAGGGCACACACAGCAAAAAGAGAGGAGTGTGTGTAGTGTACTAAAACTCCATGACAAATTAACACTAAGGCTTGGAGATTAAATCAATGACAAGTGTGACAGTTCTTACTGACCATAGCTACTCAAAAAGAAAATTGGACATAACCTATGTTAATATGGGTAGATAACAGACAATCCACTGTGTGATTATAGCTAGTTTGTTACATAGGCATTATAATGAGACATGTATACAAGATACAAGAGGAATATCCATTGTGGGCAGCATGTTAGTTATTAAACATAGCAGTGTAGATCATAAAAGGACATATGTGTAAATATCCTATATCCTAGTAGTCTATTCAAAGTCGTAAGCAGACTCTCCCCAACAATATCATAAACAGAGAAGGCTGTAATAAACACTGTTGTTCTATGGTAATCGGGAATTGAAACTATGTTATAAATTCACCGTCTGTGATCCAGAACTTCTATTGGAAGGTGTAAATAAATTGTATTTCAGTATAGATGGTTGTGACAGGGTGAAGTCAACCCCTATCAGTTATGCCTGGGAGACATATGTCTGAGTGCTTCATCCAGCACTCATAAGGGTTAACTCAGGTGGATGCTAGGTAATCAGGATGTAAGCTGACACCTGAGAAGCAGCAAGGTATAAGATGATGTGGTTACTGGCAGTAGCTGCCTGCCCTAGACCAGAGCACATGGCTATATGTGCTGCTAGCCAGACGGATACATCAAGCTAACTACTGCAACCAAAGTAAGAGACTTGTTCATTTGTTTTTCCTGACTGCTTAAAAGACACTTACGGTTTGGTTATGGTTTAGCCAGCCAGCCTGCTAGATAGGCCTGGTGTGTTAGTCAGTCCTCCCAATGTGGAGCAGGATTTGTTTTGTTTAAAGGGACAGTGTACCCGCATGTTATTTTGCTGTGGAGAAATAAAGCCACTGAATGTTTTCATTATCCTGAAACTATACGTGTGGACTGTTCCCTGACCTCGGCTACAGGCCGTCCTGCCACAGGTGATGTCAGAAGTGGGATGTCGGACGGCCCCTGTATCTGAAGGGCCACACAGAAAAAGAAAAAAATGAAGACAATTTTTTCTCAGTTCCTTGAGCAACAGCTCCAGCTAGCAGAGAAGCAAGCTGAACATCAAGCTCAGCAAGCTGAGCAACAAGTCCAGCAAGATGAGCAACAGGCCCAGCAAGATGAGCAACAGGCCCGGCGAGAGGAAAAGCTACTCCAACTGCTGGCCGAAGGCCCAGCCCCAGGCAGACCAGGGATTCCAAATAACCCACCGGTGATGCTGCCTAAAATGAAGCCAACCGACGACACAGAGGCATTTCTCCTCACTTTTGAAAGGGTAGCCACGGCCCACGGCTGGACAGTTGAACGCTGGGTAACGACTCTGGCTCCCCTCCTCATAGGAGAAGCTCAGGCAGCCTATCAAGCTCTTCCAGCAGATGAGGCCATGGACTATCAGCAACTAAAGGCTGCTATTCTGGATCCAGAGGCCTTACTCCAGAGACCTACCGTCAGCGGTTCCGGACAGTCAAATATACAAACAGAGACAGACCCCGGGTCGTAGCCCACCGCTTAGTAGACTTATGTACCAGGTGGATACAACCGGAGAAGCATACCAAGGCAGAGATCCTTGAACAGTTTGTGCTCGAGCAGTTCATACAGGTACTGCCCCCCTCCTCCCGCTCCTGGGTAAAAAGACATGCTGCATTTTCCCTGAATTCAGCGGTCCGCTTGGTGGAAAACTTCCTTGGTGACGACACCCAACAGGATAGCTGGGAACGGTCCGTGCAAACACCAGTTGCTTCCGGTGATACCAGAGGCAGGCGAGCAGACAATCGAGGGGTCTACAACCCGCCAGCTCGGGAGGTCCAGTCAACCCGATCGGAAGACCCTTTCCCCTCTCGGAGGGTTCCTGGTACAAACTCCCGCAGAGACGTCCATCCCGGGTCAGAGGCCATTGGATCACTCAAGGGAGCCCGCCACCCACAGTATTCCCCGAGAACCTGGACTTCCGTCACCCAGCCGGTGGAGAGGATACCTCCACCAACCAGAAGGGAGGATCCCAACCAACAGTGGAGAGGTCCAAACACCGAGCCCCGTCGAGAGCTTCCGCTGACGACCGAGTTTGCGGACTCAAGAGATGATGAGATGGACTGTTCATATGGCAGAACCACTGCCACAGCTTCTCTCCGAGGGGACCACAATCCATGGTTAGTCCCAGCATCTTTGGAGGGGAAAATAGTAAAAGCCATGCTGGACTCGGGATCTGGAAAAACCCAATCCTAGAGGGCCTAATTCCAAGCAACAGACTATCCTATGACTCTCCTTGGAATATCGAATGTATCCATGGGGATACAAAGAGATACCCGACCACGAACATTCTACTGCGTATCAAGGATCAAGAGGCTAGCCTACCAGGGGGAGTTTCTCCCTGGCTACCTGCTCCTGTTCTACTTGGCCGAGACTGGCCCTACTTCGAAACATTGTTGGCCCCTAATCCTACGGAGCCTACTTCTCTGGTTCCGGAGAAGCCCGGAGACTTGTTTCCTTTTTCCCCAGAGATTTTTCCCCGTAGACACCACGTCCCAAAGACACGTAAACAGAGACATGCGGAAAAAGAGAGCTGGTTAAGAAAGGCTGGGACTCTTGGTAACATTAGTCAGCCCAAAAGACTGCAGGTCATGGCCGGAGATGACCAGGGTGGGGAACAGATAGATACAGAAATTTTGCCAGACCTGGATCTTCCTGACTTCCGTCAGAGGCAGGGGGAAGACCCAGCTCTGGCTAGACAATATGAGAAGGTGGTACAGGTCAACAACAAGATAATGGACGAACAAGGTGTAAGAGTGTTTCCACATTTTTAACTGTTAAATGACATTCTATATCGTGTGAATAAGGTTACACAAACAGGGGAGGTCATTCGACAGATGCTAGTCCCTAAAGGGTTGATTAAAACAGTGTTCACCCTAGCCCATACTCTCCCATGGGGTGGTCATTTGGGCAGAGATAAGACCACGGACCGCATCTCGTCCCGGTTTTACTGGCCAGGCATACATGGTGACATCATGAAACTATGTGAGACATGTCCTGAATGCCAGTTAACTAGCCAAAAAGGACAGAAGCCGGCTCCCTTGGTCCCTCTGCCCTTGGTAGCCATCCCATTCGAGAGAATTGGGGTAGATCTGGTTGGACCTTTAGAACCCTCTGCGAAGGGACATAAGTTTATACTCGTTGTTGTAGATTATGCCACCAGATATCCTGACGCCTTCCCTCTGAGATCAGCCACTGCTAAACAGGTTGCTCACAGGCTGTTAGAACTGTTCTCTAGGGTAGGACTGCCCCAAGTAATGTTAACTGACCAGGGAACAAATTTCATGGCAAAGTTAATGCAGGATGTCCTGAAGTTATTGGAGGTCAAATCTGTCAGGACCTCAGTCTACCATCCTCAGACTGATGGATTGGTAGAGATGTTTAACCGTACTTTAAAAACCATGCTTAGAAAGTTTGTGGACACTGAAAAGCGAGCTTGGGATGAACTTCTCCCTTTCCTGTTGTTTGCGGTATGAGAAGTTCCCAATCATCCACAGGCTTCTCCACTTTTGAGCTATATGGACGCCAACCTCGGGGTATTCTCGACCTACTGAAGGAATCCTGGGAGGAGAAGTCCTCCCCCTCCAAGAATACCCTTCAGTATATCATGGACCTTAGAAACCGCCTAGACATGATAGGTCGGTTTGCTAAGGAAAACCTCCAATCTGCTCAAGAATGTCAAGAAAGGCAGTACAACCAAAATGCTCGCTTGAGGGTCTTCCAACCTGGGGACCAAGTGATGCTACTACTACCGACATCTGAGAGTAAACTCCTTGCGAAGTGGCAGTGGTAAACCTCCTGAAACCCTGGAAAACGATGAGATCGCTGTTCATCCACCCTCGGGAAGGAGAGACGGATTTGGGTCCACAGCTTCCAAAGGGTAGTACGTACAATGACCATCAGGTTCCCATGGGAGGGCAGTTAACAACGGAACAAAGGTCAGACCTACTAGAATTATGTGACCAGTTCCCAGATGTTTTTTCTGAACTGCCAGGGCAGACTGATTTAGTGTCCCATAGGATTGAGACAGAACCTGGCGTAAAAGTACGGTCACGTCCCTATAGATTGCCAGAGGGCCGAAAAGACCTGGTAGAGAGGGAGATAATAGACATGTTGGAATTGGGCGTGATCGAGGAGTCCCACAGCGAATGGTGTAACCCTATAGTGTTGGTCCCTAAACCAGATGGGAAGGTGAGGTTTTGCATGGATCTGCGAAAGGTAAATGCTGTATCCAGATTTGATGCATACCCAATGCCTAGGGTGGATGAATTGCTTGACTCGGTTGGTAAAGCAGAGTATATCTCCACCCTAGGTCTCACGAAAGGATATTGGCAGATACCTCTAGCGGAAGAATCCAAATGCAAAACTGCCTTCGCCACCCCTCTCGGTTTATACCAATTCGTCACTATGCCATTTGGGTTACATGGGGCTCCAGCCACGTTCCAAAGATTAATGGAAAAGGTACTACGACCCCATAGGGCATATGCCTGTGCCTACTTGGATGACATTGTCATCTATAGCAGACACTGTCAGTCTCATATAAAAAGGTTAAAGGCAGTCCTAACATCCTTAAGAGAAGCAGGGCTCACTGCAAATCCAAAAAAATGTGCCCTGGGTAAATCCACTACAAAATACTTGGGCTATGCCGTTGGGGGTGGGATAGTAAGGCCACTAGCTAGCAAGGTGGCCGCCATAACGGAAGTTCCCACCCCACAGACAAAGACACAGGTCCGCTCCCTTTTGGGGTTAGCAGGGTATTACAGGCGGTTTATCCCCAATTTTTCTGAAATTTCTGCACCCCTGACAGATCTGACAAAAAAGAGTGCCCCGACCCAAGTTAAATGGTCTTGGGAGTGCCAAGATGCCTTTGACATGCTAAAAAAGTGCCTGTCAGAGGGCCCCGCTCTTCGGAGCCCAGATTTTAAAGAGCCCTTCATCATCCAGATGGATGCCTCAGAGGTAGGACTGGGAGCAGTGCTGTCCCAGCATTTGATGGTGTTGAACACCCCATACTGTTCATCAGCCGGAAGCTGTTCCCAAGGGAAGTGACACATACAGCAGGACTGTGGTGGACTAAAGGCTTGGCTCAACGCGTTTCGCTGTTCTCAAACAGCTTCCTCAGGAGCAGACTCCAGCGTGTTCCTGTTTGTTTGCATCCAGCCTTAACTTCTGTCTGTGACCCTGACTCTGATCCTCTTTCACTTGCCTTGTCCCTGACTCATATGTACTGTATTCATTCTCGGTTCAGGTTAGGTAAATGTTTATTATTTCCAGACCTGTGGGTCTGCTTCCTTTTATGAGATTAGCATCTCTCATCTTACATTATTCTCTGGCCGAGACAACCCTCTCTGTGCTAAGAAAGAGAAGTATCAATTTGAACAAAAAAAGATCGTAATTCTGGGTTATATGCAGTCCTACAATGGTCTTGAAATGGACCCAGTCAAAGTGGCAGCAGTCCTTGAATGTCCTTTACCAATAGGTCTCAAGCCCATACAATGCTTTTTGGGGTTTGCTAACTACTACAGACCCTTTATCTAAAATTTCTCATGTGGTAGCTCCTATCAGGATGCTTAGCAAAAAAGGGGTTGATCCCTCCAAATGATCTCAGGAAGCCCAAATTGCCTTAAAAAAAACCTAAAGTGCCTTTTGTTTCTGATTCATCCTGATCTAGCAAAATCTTTTGTCCTCCAAGTCGATGCCTCCCATGTTGGGGCAGGATCTGTTCTCTCTCAACAAGAAGACTTTAAGGGCAGATTGCCCACCCTGTGCCTTCTTTCCTAAGAAATGTTCTTCAGGGGAGAGCAATCACAACATCGGGAACTGAGAGCTTCTAGCAATCAAAATGGCACTCGAAGAATGGTGCCATCTTTTTCAAGGAACAAATTCACTGATAATAATTCTCAGCGACCACAAAGATCTTGAATACCTAAAAGGAGCCAGGAGACTTGGGCCACACCACGCCAGATGTAACACCCGGTTACATTTTAAAATATTTCATCCAGGGTCAAAGAATACTAAGGCTGATGTCTTGTACAGGCAATTCTCCACAGAAGACACAATAGAGACAGATAAAGGCCCCATCATGCCCCCTGTCTGTATCATATCCTCAGTCTCATCTCCCCTGGTAAGAAAAATTCTTCAAGCACAGACAGAAGTTCCTGTTAAAGCACCTGTATCTCCTTCGAGATTCAAGGTACCAGCATGCCTCCTCAGAGGTTCTAAATTGAGAACATCAGTCCAAGTTTGTTAGCCACCCTGGAGTAAATAAATGTCTGAATTTTTATTGCGCACCTTCTGGTGGCCGAAGATTCTTAGTGATGTCAAAGCTTTTGCAGCTGCTTGTGCTTAAACCAAGGTGCTTCCCTGTGACCTACTCCAACCACTGCCAATCTCTGATCGGCCTTGGAACAATTTGGAAATGTACTTTTTTTTTAACGTCCACCTTCTCGAGGAATGACTGCAATCCTAGTAGTGGTCAATCGCTTCACTAAACTGGTCCATTTCCTTCCTCTGAAAAAAATTACCTTTTGCCGCAGATCTCTCTGAAATGTTCATTAAGGAAATTTTCTGCTGGCACGGAGTACCTTCAGAGATTGTCTCTTACTGAGGATCACAATTTGTTTCCAAGTTTTGTAAAATATTCTGTAGCAGAATAGGAATTTCTCTCCATTTGTCCTCAGCTTACTATCCACAGTCTAATGGCATTACAGTGATGTCCAACCAGTTGTTGGAACAGTTCCATCGCATTTTAGTATCTGAAAAGCAGGATAATTGGGCACAACCTGGGAGACTGCCTCATACTGTCTGACCCCATTAGTAAATACACTACCCAACCTCAATGGTTATCCAAGATAGCCATGGTTGCCATGGTTGCATCAATTGCTAAAACATAATACCATGGAAAACATATATCCACATGATGCTACTAAACTAAAAATCCAGTACTACATGGATTTTCAGAGACGGCATATTGTATACTTCATCAAATGTCCATAACTTGATTGATTTGCTTTGCCCGATATCATATTCATTGCAGCTTGGGATTTTCCTCACATAGTTCTGCAGTAGGTCAGCTGTGACACTGTATACTCAGCAGTTCTCTGACCATGTAAATATACTTTTTTTGGTCACCTTTTGGATAGCACGGGCCATTATGAGGAGTGCCTGTATCTTCAGACATTACCATTGTCTTCTTTCACAGTTGCCATTATTGGTGATGGACATATAGATTAGAATCCCATTTTACATGCCTATGCCTTTTTTTTTACAGGTATTCACGATAGACTGTCTACAGTAGCTGACTGAATGCCAACTATTTAGGATCCAAATTGCTGCATTTCTACTATATAGGATCCTCCTGGCTCACATGGTATACAGATCGGAAATCCCACTCTCTGTGTTGGCTCTGGTGTAACATTACCCGATACGCACTCGATTTATGGTATTTTGAACGCGTTATTATTTTTGGTCCCAAGGATGTTCATGAAGACTATAGATGCATATGTGACTACAATCTCTTTGTTACGATTGGTGGATATTTCCATACTAAAGTCAACTGTACATATCCCCATAGCTTTGTCGTGCCCTAGTAGTTATGATGCTGTGACTTTTTGATAACTAAGGATCAAAATGCTTTGGATAGGACCATCTATACTGAAATACAATTTAATTATACCTTTCAATAGAAGTTCTGAAGACCACAGAGGTTGTTGGATTTATAACATACTGTAGGTTCGATTCCCGATTACCATAGACCACTGTGTTTATTACAGCCTTCTCTGCTTATGATATTGTATGGCTTTAATAGACTACTAGGATACAGGATATTTACACATACAGTATGTACTTTTACTGCTCTGTTTAATAACTGACATGCTGCCCACAATGGGCATTCCTCTTGTATCTTGTGTACAAGTCTTCTCATTATAATGCCTGTGTATCCTAAAATACTAGCTATAATACCGCATTAGATTGTTTGTTATCTACCCATATTTACATACAGTAGGTTTTGTCCAATTTCCTCTTTGAGTAGCTATGGTCAATATGAACTGTCACATTTGTCATTGATTTAACCTCCAAGCCTTAATATTACTTTGTCATGGAGTTTTAGTACACTACACACACTTTTTGCTGTGTGTGCCCCTTATGCATGAGCACTTTGGTATGCATCACATTCCCTTTGCTTCCTGGCTAGTCTATTACCGTTTGACTTTTTTTCACATGCACAGTAGTTCTGCTTTGTCTATAGGCGGGTTTCTAGACAACGAATGTCATATGGGTGCACGTGAGCCTATGCAGGTTACTCTGACATCACAAGCAAAAACTCCAAGAATCACTTCAAGGAAACACTGATGCTCCAAATTGTGTGCCAGTAATACCAATCATCCAGAATAAACAGATAGTATGTATATGAATAAAGCAGACTTCCGTTCAGAGTCCCATTGAGTTGTACATCTAATAAGTATATAATCACCCCACTTGATCGAGTGTTGTGGCTTCACACGGGTAGGGGCTGTGTCGTGGTAAGGAGGCACTGTGGTAACAATACCGCGTGTCCCCTGAGAAGGAACAAAGCGGCTAAGTATGCCGCCACCCTCCGCCACTGCCTCTCTACTCCCGGCGCCTCACCAGAACAAGAACCCCAGGTAAATACGGGGGATAAATGGAAGAGGAAAAAGCACTCACTTTCTTGACACGAAGAGTCTCTGATCCACGCTCCGCGTTCGGCGTCCACCATAAGCCAATGACGTCAGGATACTCTGAACCGGAAGTGACGTGTAGCGTGCTCCAAGCCGGGGGAACCAAGCAAAAATAGAACAGGTAGGCAGTGCACTGCTGCCGTCAGGGTTAAAGGGAAACGAAGTCCACACGCAAGTAAATAAATAAAAGGGTTGTTTATTAGAGTGCATATACACTAAAAAAGTGCTACAGAGCGAACTCTGACGCGTTTCGTCCCTGCCTGGGACTTTGTCAAAGTCCCAGGCAGGGACAAAACGCGTCAGAGTTCGCTCTGTAGCACTTTTTTAGAGTATATGCACTCTAATAAACAACCCTTTTATTTATTTACTTTGCGTGTGGACTTCGTTTCCCTTTAACCCTGACGGCAGCAGTGCACCGCCTACCTGTTCTATTTTTACTCTGACATCACGTAATGTTGTACACGTGAAGGAGAGCTGCCAGGTCAATAGCTTGGTTGCGATGCAACAGGGGATGCCACGATCGTCACTTCCGGGTTTTGGAGTATTTAATGTTTCCTGTACTGTCCATACCTTTTCACAACCCTGATGAAGATCCTGTTGTAAGGGATCGAAACATTGGATTATTGTTCTTTTTTCACTCAATACATTTTTTTTTGATTCTACACTCTGCAATGTGCTGCCTCTTCATTTGCTCTGGAGCTTGGTTTGGGTAATGTACAGAAAAAGCATAAGTTATGTTAAACTGCCCCCAAAAAGTGGGCACCTCATATGTGGCCTCATCGCACTGAGCATTCACAGACCTCATTTGTGGTCAGACAGAATTATTATTTATGTTGTTTCAGTTCAGTGTGTGTCAGGCAGGTGGCACACTAAATATCTTTGCCTATGATACTCTGAATGCTACAGTGCAAACTCTGAAGCAGGTTCTTTTGACACCTTACAGATGTAGCCCCGCCCTACAATGAATGCTACCCCTGTGATGTTAGCAATTCTGCATATAAAGCTCACAGAAATGGCATTGCCACACTCTGATCTTGATCAGAAGCAACTCTTGTTCTCTTCTGCTCTCAGATACTATATCTTGTGCTTGAACAATAGATCAATACAGCTTCTACGATCTTAAGAACCTGCTTGCTGCTGTCCCAGCCAAAATCCAGAGAAAGCAAAAGATGGCAGCTGTACCCAAGACCCCCAAAAACAAAAGGCTAAAATGGGGGAAGAAAATTGAGCAGCATCCAAAACTCAGAGACAGATGTGGAGAAAGAAGATAGACAAAACCCTTACTGGAGACTCTCCCAGCTGCCACCAGTCTAAATTCTTTCAAAAGAAAAGCGGTCTCACATTTTAATCTGGTCTGTAACTGTATCTATCATCCTTAACTGTGCATACAATGTCTTCTATATAATGTGTTACCCTGTTAACATAATGTTACTATGTATTTGGAACCATGTATTTGTCATCATAACTCAGGACATACTTGAAAACGAGAGGTAACTCTCAATGTATTACTTCCTGGCAAAACATTTAAAAAAATAAATACATTTCCACTCAAGTTTTTTGGGACGGCTACCTAATGCTGCGCCCGGCATTCCCATCACTCCCACCTCCGGACCCTGCTCACCTCGCTCCAGTTCCAGCACAACACAAGCCAGTCCCACCTCCCCTCACACCAGATCCAGCTTGTTCAGACGCATGTTGGAACTGTTGGGTGGATTTGGAACACCTGTCCTAGCACAGAATAAGGACAGAGTGGAAGGACAGAGTGGAAGCAAAGAATAGAGAGAATGGAAAGGGACATCACGGGTCTCTATTCTATTCTATGACCACAGCAGCAGGAGAGAGCGACAATCTGGAAGTATGCTCCCCACCCCCTGTGTCTTCATGCTATACACTAATTTTACAGAACATCACAGATGAGGAGGAAATTTGGGCTAAAAGCACCCCTGACGTAGGGAGTGACCTGCAGGGCAGTGCCGTCCAAGAGCAGATCCCAAGACCACAGATGATTCATGGGTGTAGGTGACACCCTGCTTTCCATTATACCAACGAAAACTCTGACAAGATATGCAACAAACTGCGCTGACAGCCGCATCAATTTGCTGTGCTAATTTTGAAAACCCATGTCACTTTTGAGCAGTATTCCCAGTGGTGCCAACAAATTAACGTTGACAGCTCAAGGAGGAATAGGGCGATTCCCACCAATTTGAGGAGAGACATTATAGACAAACTAAAAAAGCAGTTTAAAATGAACATTGCGCAAATCAAGACAGTCAAAGACAGCATCAATGCAATTTTGTGGCATCACAAGGCTCTGGGCTGGAGTGATCCGGGCTAAGAAGACGAACTTACAGTATGAACTAAATAATTAAAGTTTTACATAAAAGTTTTTTAATCTAATAAATAAAGTTCTATAGAAAATGTTTTTAATTAAGTACTTTATTATAGTTATTGTTTAATTATTTTTTTCATTCTTGTTTTTCATGTTTGACGAGCTGATGACAACCCTGTGTTCATGCAAGAAACACATCCAGCGATACTGCCAGGTAATGCCCAGTACTGTAATTCATGCATCTACAGTATTTTCTTTTCTAAACTAATCTCACAATTATTTAACATTTGAACATGTAAAAGACACAGCATTAGTTGGCGGTTGATGAAGAATGTATTATTATATTATTGTAGTTTTTAAAAAATGCAAACATTTATATTACAATCATTTTTAATTCTTGTTTTCATTTATGTTGATTTATGGTTTGCAGGTGACCACACCGTATTCGTGCAGGGAACCCATTCAGGGGTACTGACAGGTAATGTTATGTAATTTATGCATTTTTTTTTAAATACCCCAAATACCCGTACCGCGTAGAAATTCAATGACATGCATATGTGTTTCAACCAGGTTCCATATAAATTTGCATGCACAGAAATTCAATGACATGCTTACTGTACTGTATGTGTTTCAACCAGGTTCCATAAAAACTGAATTGCACTACTGTATTTCTTCTCGATTATTTCTATACAACATTTTCTCTTTACAGGTGAAAATGTCCAAGAGCCAGCCCAAAGAAGATGCCGATTGAAGAAGATTGCTCTTTTTCCAAAAGTACAAAGACATTTGTAATATTGTATTTTTCATAAAGTAATTTACTGTAATCTAATAAAATAAAATAAAATATTAGAATACCTTTTAGTCATCGGAAGTATTTAGGGAAATAAGTGGTTGGTTACACCACTTGATCCAGCAACGTCGTCGTCCGACTCTGTGTGAGGTGAATTCCGGCATGGGGAAAAACGGGAGTGAAGGTAGAGCACTGCAAATAGCAAAAAGGGCTGGAGGCAAAAAATGAAAATAAACTATTTATTGGGCATATAAGCCATATGGACAGACGCACAATTTAAAAAAACTCTGACGGGTTTCCTGCCGTGGAGGCGCTTTATCAAAGCTCGGTCGGGGGGATTACCAGCAAGGAGGCTTGAGGGCCATTCCGACGGAGTCCAGGTGAGGTGGTGGCTGCACCGGCTTTGCACCTCTATTGGCTATGCTGGAGGAGCCACTTGCTTATTTCTTAAATATACCGGTTCTTCTACTGACTGTTTCATATTGAACTGACATCGCAGTATTGTAGCATCAGTTTAGGGGTACTTCTCCTATTTTTTTTCTCTTGAATTCCGGCATGGATAATATCACCTTTTTAGAGTCTCTGTACTTAGTGGTGGTCTGATCCCAGACCACAGGCCGCAATTACTGTGCGACGTCGTCACTGTGTCCCTGACACTAGTTAGTAAAATGGGGGAAGCGTCCATAGGTAAGAGGGCCTTCCCTGAAGCAACCACAAGCTTCGGCGAGTCGGGGCCTAGCTGGGGCCTAAGGAGGGAGATCTGGCCTAGTCCAGGGAAGCACTGCTCCCTGGACACTACCTTCTCCTCTGAGGTCCCTCTTCCGACTGGCTAGCGTGGTTGAAGCAGGCCAAATGTATACGTCTCTCCTGCTCCTGCCCCATAGACTTTTGGGGGCTGTAGTTCCCTTGTGGAGTGTTGGTTGTAATGGCCACTGCTATATGGTCTCCTGCGCATGCGCAGGGTGTAGCAAGATGGCCACCGCACTTGATGCACCTACTGAGCATGTGCGATTGCTTCTGCGCATGCGCTACCTAAAACAAGATGGCGACACCCTGTCCAAGATCCCGCTGAGGAGCTTTGACGACCTGGTCGCCCCTGCACTCACAACAACCCCCGGCACCCGCGCACCTCCCCAGCCCCAGCAAAGGTAAGAAAGGGCACACGGGGACCAACAGGTGTCTTGGCTATATATATATTATATTCAACCAGCTTTAAGATCAATAACTTCCTTTATCCTTATTTGTCCAGACTGGGACTAGTCATTTGATACTTCATAAGACCAGGGCTGACTAAACTTGGGCAAATCAGCCATTTCCACAAAATGGTGGCTGATGTTATTATCTCTTTTTCTCTGTTTGCAGTTTTTCAAAACATATTGGCAAATGTATTGCTAATTCATTTGTGGATTATTTTATAAAACGACAAACAATCCTTACATATCTATAAAATTGATTTGTGTTTTTGTAAAACAAATTTTATTCTAATTCTGAGGGATTTTTTTAATGCAGCTCTAGAAAATAATCACTCACTATATGTTTGTATATTTGAGGGGATTTTTTTTACCATGACAAATCCCACAATATATGTTTTGTTTTTTTTGTTTTTATTACACGGCTCACAAAATAATCTTAGTTTATACTTTTATTCATGTCATGGTTGGCATTTTTCTTGCTATTTTATGGGGAAAAAATAATATATCTGCAATAAATCCAAAGTGTAGAAATGTGTTTATTGTGGCTATTTTAACACTACATCAATCTATGATTTTATGTATAATGTGTGTGCTGATTTACATCGTTTGCAGTTGCTGTTTTGACACTAATTTACTTCCATTCTTCAGTATTTATTTCCTTATACACTTTCTCAAATGTACGTATTTTATGCAATACGTATTACTATGATTTGTTTTTCATAGCCATTTTTCAGTTAATAACACCATATGGAAAAAGGTAAAAAAAAAAAATTAAGACATAAGAAGAAAGTCATTTGAAAAACTATCTACCCATGTGGTGTCAGAAGGACAAACAATGCATGGAGTTACTGTCCCCTTTAGTACCAAGGGAATTAATTAGCAGGGGTCAGTCGATATTTTATAATTCAATTGGGAACTGAAAGAATGGCAATATACTGTTGACTGACTGGGCAAGGTTCTTTTTACCAACTCTCATTCCATTTCCTTGTCCTAGGAGTGTGATTGGATGAACAAAAACTTGTAACACATCAAACACAATCTTTCAGATTTATCAAAATGCTTGTTGGCCGGTTTGTCTACAGCCCCAGAACACCTCAGAGAGACTGCAGAGGCTTTACAGAAAGCAGAGGCTCCAAAATCATGGCTTTACCCACACAGCTGTCAGACAACTTCCTATTCTCTCCTCAGCTGGCTGCAAGGCAAGTCACAGAACTCAAGCATATTAATTTTATTAACGAGTCAATTTGTGGAGCAAAGTGCATATAAGGCTAAGGTCATACTGCCTTCACCCACACAGAGGCGTGCGAAAGCTGTGACATCACCCGCGTGAAGTGGGTGCGTTTTGTGTCCATGTCGGACGCGCCGTGGGGGTCGTGCCTAGGAGCGTCACAGAGCTGGTTCACCCTCATTGGGCGAACCGCTTACGTGACCTGCCTGTCGCTCCAAGAAATCAGTTTCAACTGATTTCTTGCGCAACGCACGCCCCCTCCTGCTTGAGCCTGTGCCCATCTGCGCGGCCTATGGGCGCAATCAATTCCTTTAGGCAATATGATCTGCGGCAGTATGGACCTGCCCTAAGCAATCGTAGACAGGCTTTGGGTTTTTGTAATTACACTGAAATTATCAGTGTACTGTTTCATTTGAACATACATGGATTAGAAATGTACCTTATTCCAAATTGCCTTTGTTTGTTTTTTTATTGCTATTAGACAACTGAAGAGCTTGGTTACTAATCTCATGTCTAAAAGGTGCATTTCATTTTAGAGTATAAAGTGTTTCCTCCCCTTATAATTAGTATGCTGGGGAAAAAGATTTACTTTACTGTACTCGTAGCAAATGGCTAGTGAAGTTAGATATTGAGTGCAGTGCTTGTAGCATTCCATGTTTTAAAGAAAATGTATTGGAATTAAACAAAGAAAACCAAGCATAGCTGATGTCTCTCATTTACGAGCCAGGATCAATCCCATCATATTAATACATGGTGTTGTCCTTTATATACAGAATGGATACAAACATATGTGCTGAATAATTGCTACAAATATTCTACATTAAAAAAATACAGCATATCTAACATATAATGTTGCCAAAAAAAATAAATCATATTTACGATCTGTGAGACAAAAGATTGTGCTCCCCTAGGTGTTTTGTTACTACTCCAATTTTTCATAAGTATACTGTATGATCCATTTTACCCTAATGTTATCAACCATGTCAAGCTTGGTATAATTTTACTGATTTGGATACGAATTCAAACAGATGGACCATATAAATGTCAGACTGTTATTTTGGCTGGATAGTTTTCTGCAATAGACATAGCAAATTCAGTGCCAATAAGTCAACAAAGCTGCTATTTGTTCCGCACATTTAGCCTCTCACCTCTTCAGAGCTACAGTATGTGAAATTGCCAGCAAACAATACTTAATGGGACTAGCTGGTTCTTTGTGAATGGTAAACAGCAAAGCCAGATGAGGAGGCTTGAAAAACACTTGTGTCCAGTGTTTAACATCTTCTCGATGGCGCCTGAAGGCTTAATGTAGCCATAAATTCGTAGCTGGAGTTGTAACTGGAACACATAAAAATAAATAGTGCTGGCAGCACAATATTATTCACTAGCTTTGTCTTTCACAATTTATAGATCTGCTCGAGAAACACAAACAGCTAAAACAGTGGGTGAAGAAAGGCTTAATGCCTTTTGCCAAGGGTGAAAAAGGGAGCCATGACCTCCATAAGCCTTGGGGGACTGGTTAACCCAGAGGGCTTGTTCCTGGCACTGAGAGTGAAGATTGCAGTTCATCATGGATATTCATTTCATGAGGTATGCAGTCTCTGTGGTTACTGTAATTGGTATTCAGTTGAAGCAGCGTATTTAAAGCAGATCTCTATTGTTTCAACATAGATTGTGTTGTAATATGAAAATAATAGAGGTCAACATACACACAATGCATTGGTATTCCTTCCAGAGATGGAATACACAGTACATACTATACAATTGTTTACATCTACGTGCTAAATCCACCATTCTTGCCCTGTCTGCAGATCTACTACTGTACCTATCATTTCTTGCACAGGGATCTGCAGAGAAGTTGCTTGTGTCCTTACCACACATTTTTCCCTTCATATTTTCTGCACAAAAACAGGCAAGGTCTCAATTGGGTTTATTTATTAAGGCAAAAGTAGTTCAATTTTGGGGTAAAACAAAAAAATCCAACAAAAAAATTAACAGCGGTTTAACTAAAGGATTATGTACTGTAGAAAATTGAAAATAGTGACTTTTTACAAATACAAAAGCATTTTCCATGACTTTTAGGTTGTTTCATGTTTTAAGTGTTATAGAAGCAATTTATATTCACAATTTGTTTGTATACACCTTAGCAATACTGTTACATTTACATCATCCTGGAAACATTACAACAAAATTGACTCTCAGTAATGTAGCTAATTTTACTTTGTAGGCTCCACTGTATGAAACACAAGGCCACAACAATAAACCACCTATGCTTGTCTCATTCTGCTGATTAAAAATGCATGTCCTTGCAATATACTGTACACCATCATAAAATGTATAATATATGATATATTTTGAAGTATTAATTTTAAAAAAGGTTGTGTTTTGCTGCACAGGGATTTGTAGAGGAATTAATTTTGTCCTGATAACATTCCATGCACAAAAGCAGAAAAGCAACAGGGATGGTGTTAATTGGGTCTAGGGGGAGAAATTCACTAAGCGCTGAGGAGGGGTATTACACGCAGATCCAATGTTAGCTGCCATTCATGTCAATGGCACTTAATGGCAGATCTGGGTGCGATATCTTGCAACGGCACGTAAGGAAACCCAGATATGTATTAAGCATTAGCTGCTACCTCTGCATGAAAGACTCACATCTTGGATTTGTTTTGCCTGCAGGTGGTACTCCAGTGTCATATAGCAGAGTATCCTGATTACAAATCTGAAAATCAGGGATATCAACTTTACCTCGAGAGGCTCATTTTACAAGGTGCAACATGGGATTTAAAAAATAATGTGTTTTTTTTTCTGAATGTTGTGTTGAAAATATTTTACTTTATTAGTATTCGTACACACACACACACACACACACACACACACACACACACACACACACACACACACACACACACACACACACACACACACACACACACACACACACACACACACACACACACACACACACACACACACACACACACACACACACCCCCTCTCTTTCTCAATATTCTGGGGAAGTTATATTAATGAATTAAAGTAGTAGCAATACAAGTTGGGGTTTATGCCATCTTTTAGTTTACATTTGTACATTAAAAAGTTGTCAGATGTACTGGACTATACTAACAACATTTGTAAATAATCTGTTTTAACACTGTATTGTCTAAATAATCAAAAACTAAAATTACTACTATTTATCTTTATGATTTCCTAAAAAAAATGAGCTTACACCTGTGACATCATAACACCAGCCAACACAGCCTTAATTGCCTTTTCGCTTTGTGGATATACGTCCCTACGTACCTCCCTATGTTACACTCCTACACACTAAAACATCAAAACACAATTATGGGTGAAAATGGACAGCATTTTATTCACAATCTTGCACATAAATTAAGAGGACGTTGCCAGCAGCACGTTTATGCAGAATTCCAGACAAACTTGTACACTAGTTAACAGGTGTACATGCCTAGTAGGCCATTCCAAATGAAATAACCAACATTCCATAAGAGGACATCACCACACTTGCTGTTCACCATTGACTATTAGTGCTACCTCTAACTCCATGACAGGACAGCACCAAACTCCGCCACCAAGCACAGACTTTATCACCGCCTCTCCCACTGAGAGACACCACCACACCCAGTTACCTAGCATAGACAGTAGCAGCGCCTCTCCCAAGCAATCCACCAAGTTGAACCAATCTGTGATGCATTCCTCTGGCACGTTCCTTCGGCTGCAATAAAAATGTGTTTAAAAAGGATTGGCAAACAGTTGGCATTTTGTTTTATCTTGATTTTGTTTCATAATTATTTTTGACATTAAAACATTAAAGGAAGTAGCATTCTTTCAATAGGTTCCCAGTTCCATAAAAGCTTTAAAGTACCACTTGGACCTAACTACTAAGTTCCTACCCAACCTTTAATCCAATACTTTAGGGGGGCAGGAAGGTGTTGCCACCTGCTCAGATCCAGGAACACTAAACTTTTTTCACTTACTCCATTTCATTTTCCCCTTGTGCTTCACCTTCCTCACACGTCTTCTCCTCACTTAACCCTATGCTTCTCTAGCCACATCTGATCTATCATTTATTTCTACTTAAATAAACTGCTTTCTGGTCTGGCTTCAGTTTATTCAGATCTGCAGCCATGCTGCCCATGCGCTCATGGCTCCAGGGTTTCCTATAACAAGTGAGCTACTTTTTCTATCATACCACTGTAACAACCTTATCCCCCCGGCATGAGGGACAGGGTGTACAGTAAAGATATAACATAGTCCCAATTGTATCTCGGGCTCTTTAAGCAGGATTTGTGCTTGAAAAAGGAGTACTGTATGTGGGTGCTCAGTGGTTACCTTGGTCTTCTCAGGGCTGAGGATCTGTGCTGGCTCTTGATGAGGAGTATAAATAATAGAACAAGGTGCCAGGAACTTTTAGCTGGGTTTTATTAACAGATGATCTTCTTCACATGCGTTACAGCATTCATGGAGAGGTACTTTTCTTCAATTACAGATGGATATATTCTGTGTGGTTGCAGCCTCCCCTTTTGGGAGCCTGTACTGCCAGGTTCCTCTAATACTAGGGAAACCTATCTATAATGGTAATTCCCTACTTACAAAACAATAAAAGGATTATTACTTTAAACTTATTTACACGTGAGATCCCTTCCTCAAAACCTCCTGGGACCTGAGGGAAAAACACATCCCTACACCTTATATAACCTAGGTAAGTGGAACACCCCACCCCAGTTACTGGGCAGAACAGAAACAGATTATATGTTGCACAAGGATCACATCATATCATGTGACCCTTCTAGCAGTTTCTGGAAACCAGTCAGTACCATACACTGACCTTTAAAAGGCAACATAATAGTAACAACTTGTGAAATAATGGGGACTGTAAAGGATTAACCCCTACACTGCCTGCAGGGACCACTGCTACACCACTATAAAGTCAACCCACACAATAGATCAGTTTTTGGCATCACCCATAATTACAGTACTTATTTTATGGTCTTGTGTCACTCTAGTGTCATGTTTATTGCTACCGTGGCTACATTAGACTATTCAAAGTCTTACCAAAACTAATTTGCAATCAGAAATTTTAATGCAAGAAAGTTAAAGGATTGGTGATTACCCCAGGTTAATTAATGTTGAATAATATCTCTATAAGCCCAGTAGTAGAGAACACAAACATTTACAGTGTATGAAAAAATTAACATACATGCAAGTGGAGCATTCACTAAATAGCGTTGAGGTTCATTAACAACTATTCAGTGACAGTTTTTTAGGGATATCACAAAAATGGTACTGCAATTCATTAAGGGTAGGCACTTTCGGTGGTGTTTCGGACTTCGTTGTAAAAAAAAATTGTGTTTTGGTTTTGCCAAAACTCGATTTGATTAGGATTTTTAACAAATTGGAGAAAATAATCTCAAAATGTTTAAGAAATGGTTGCAAAATGTTCAAACGTTTTCAGGTTTTTTCATTTGTAAACTCCAAAAATTGCCCATTCTAATAAAAAGAAAAAAAAAGTGAAAAAACATGTTCAAATCCCAGGATGAGCCTTTCTTTGTTTTTTTGTTCAAATTTGAAAATGCTTTTCTAAGTTTGACTTTGACATCATCTCGAGCTCTGAGTTCTCAAATTTGGATTTCAAATCTGCAAATATGCCCATCTTTAGTAGTCATACTTGATATCTGAAGTTTAAACACTGTATTATGTATGACAAACTGGAACAGATTTTTTAAAATAGCTTCCCTTGTTTAAAAATAAAGATTTTTCTCTCCTGAATTCAACTACCATACACTACCATCTTAATTAATACAGTACACTTTAAGGATATATGCTCCACTTTTTTAACGCTTTATTTATTGGATTTTGCATTTTTTTACTATACAGAAAGTAAGCAGGAGGAGAGAAACTAATAATTAAAAAGTAAGTGATGTAAAGTAATATAAAATAATGTAAATAAAAGAAAAATTAATGTATATATTTGAATGAAAACCAGAAAAATTATATGTTAGTTATGATTTATATATTGATGTTTCGGAAAATGATTTTAACCAAGACATTTTTTGCACTGTTTAAGTACCTTGTACATACAGTACACCCTCTACCATATGTCATTATAACTCCTGCATATCGTGAGGATGTAAAACCTAATGAAGATGGTACTGAAATATGAGTGCCCCATCTACATGGACAACACAATGCAGGTAAGTTCTCTTCTGAAGTGTTTTTCAGAGATATACTGTATCTCTCATTGTTGCATTTTGTCATGAATGAACACTGTAATGTGGTATTTCTCAACCCTTCAGGGATCCAAACCCACAGTAGATTTTAGGATAAATCAATGATGCACATGTTTACAATTATTTCATAAATTTGAAGACGGCAGTACTGTATAAAGAGCCATGTGATCTGTCAGCATGTGGCCTTCTGGAGAAATCTAACAATGACCCCCTGATCGGGCTGGTCCAACTATGCCTAGGGGCTATGGCTTAAGGGAGCCCCTCTGGGCATAGGCTGTCTCTCAGTTAACTTTTAGAGTAGTATGAAATAATCTCTGTAGGATGCTATCTAACAGGGTACTCTCCCTAACTAGAAAGCTATAAAAATGACCTTACCATATCCAAAAACATACAGTGGCGGCCGCCTTTAGCCTCGTGCGGCCGTAGCCGCGCAAGTCTCATAACTGCGGGCAGATGCATTTTTTTTTTGTCCAGAGTGTATTGCGGTATTTTAGAGCTCGTAATATTAGTATTTTATTAGCGCTGTCTGCAATACTGCAATACCATCTAAAAACTTAGGGGGGCGTACGCGAGCTGTTGTCTTCGAAGTCTAATATTTTAGCAGTTCAACCTATGTCAGTACACAGTCTGCGTGTGCGCATGCAGTAATTGCAAATTTGCATATTTAAACATGCATTTGCAGTGCTGTACCCTGTATGTCTCATTTGAAAATTGTTGAAATGCATAGGCGTGTACAGTACTGTAACAGTATCACATTTCGGCATATACAGCGCTCTCCCCTCGCTCGCCCCCGCACACACAGGATAATTTACTGTACTGCACTGCAGTATTTCAACTTCTTATCTTATCTACAGTACAGTACACCACTCCCACACCATTCCTTTGAATGTGTGTCTTTCTGGTTTCAATCACATTCCTGCTTGATAGCTGATGATTACTGCGCATGCGTCTGTAAGTTCACCACTGCTTGCTTGCGAAGTTCAAGAGTGAGTGACCACCAAAAAATATATATTTTTTTTTTCTCTCCTCATTTCTTATTTTTATCTTCTCCACAAGCCTGCCTAAACCATCTTGATATTACGATATTCAATCTGTGCTGTGGCTTTTGACTGCGACACTGTGCGTTTGATTGCACATGGTTAATTTGTGTGCTTTTTATGTATTTGGGGGTGTAGGGATCAAATTATTATGATGACCTGCCTTTTGAAAATATGTAATTTCTTTGAACTGCAGTACAGCTAATCCTTCATGCAGCTGTACCTTGTACCCCCCCCCCCACGCACACACACAAGGCTCACTCAAGGATTTGAACCTCTTATCGACAGACACCTCTTCAGAGCCATTCCGCTAAAGCTTGTCATTGTGTTTTTAATCGTCCGTCCCTAGCCGAGCATCACCTCTCTGCGTCTGCGGGCCTAATTTTCCTATTGTTGGCTTTGAGTCACCTCTCTGTAATCCTATTTGGGATGGGAGCTACAGTACATAGCTGATGATTACTGCGCATGCATCTGTAAGTTCACCACTGCTTGCTTGCGAAGTTCAAGAGTGAGTGACCACCAAAAAAAAATAGTTTTTTTTCTCCTCATTTTTTATTTTTATTTTCTCCATAAGCCTGCCTAAACCATCTTGATATTACAATATCCAATCTGTGCTGTAGCTTTTGACTGCGACACTGTGCATTTGACTGCACATGGTTGATTTGTGTGCTTTTTATGTATTTGGGGGTGTAGGGATCAAATTATTTTGATGACCTGCCTTTTGAAAATATGCCATTTCTTTGAACTGCAGTACAGCTAATCCTAAACCTAATTTTCCTATTGTTGGCTTTGAGTCACCTCTCTGTAATCCTCTTTGGGATGGGAGCTAGCTGATGATTACTGCGCATGACTCACCCATCCACCCCCACAACCCTTTGAGGCTTTGTTTACATAACGCTTTTGATAATCCCTTCTCGAATTTGATATGTAAATCTGATTTGCACAACACTGTGAAATTGAGAGTTAAAAAAAACATTATCTGATTCATGTTGTTGATGAGTAAATTACCAGTTTTTGTCATTCTTTCTTTTTCTTTGGTGTAGGTGTGGGGGGGTGGGGAGGGTTGTCAATGATTATGATTATCATGAATGTAAAGAAATATTTATTTTCTTTTATCAGGAACAAAAAATACAAATATAAAAATAATAATGAATAATACCAAATGCAGTCTTTATTCTGTTCTTCTGTCAGATGAAAATTGAGGGCCGGTGGATAATCATGAATAATGTACATTGATAATAATATTAATGAATAATATATAATATATAATAATATATATATAATAATATCATTTTTTCCGTCTTTATCTTCTTCCTCATTCTGTGTACAGTACAGTAGTTCATTGAGAGAGAGGTTTTGTGTACATCATGACTGCAGTTTAGATACTGCACAAACAGTTCACAAATTTTACACGATACCCCCCTCTCCCCCAGTCCATCCTTTTTTTCTGAAAAGACAAGAAAACAAAAAAATAGTGCAGTTATGTGCATACTGTATTATGGCATTGTGTGCTGTATAGTACTGTCAAACTAGTCTATACTGGAACTACTATATACTGTGACTACTGTTAAATACTTTGTAACCAGATGGCTGGTGCTGCTCTCTCTGGAAAGAAAATAATTTAGCAGTTAGGTGCATACTGTATTATGGCATTGTGTACTGTATAGCTACTCCATATTGGAAACCAGTATGCAGTTAGTACTGTCAAACTAGTCTATACTGGAACTACTGTTTACTGTGACAACTGTTAAATACTTTGTAACCAGATGGCTAGTGCTGCTCTCTCTGGAAAGAAAATAATTGAGCAGTTAGGTGCATACTGTATTATGGCATTGTGTACTGTATAGCTACTCCATATTGGACAACAGTATGCAGTTAGTACTGTCAAACTAGTCTATACTGGAACTATTGTATACTGTGACTACTGTTAAATACTTTGTAACCAGATGGCTGGTGCTGCTCTCTCTGGAAAGAAAATAATTGAGCAGTTAGGTGCATACTGTATTATGGCATTGTGTACTGTATAGCTACTCCATATTGGACAACAGTATGCAGTTAGTACTGACAATCTAGTCTATACTGGAACTACTGTATACTGTGACTACTATTAAATACTTTGTAACCAGATGGCTGGTGCTGCTCTCTCTGGAAAGAAAAAAATTGAGCAGTTAGGTGCATACTGTATTATGGCATTGTGTACTGTATAGCTACTCCATATTGGACAACAGTATGCAGTTAGTACTGTCAAACTAGTCTATACTGGAACTACTGTTTACTGTGACAACTGTTAAATACTTTGTAACCAGATGGCTGGTGCTGCTCTCTCTGGAAAGAAAAAAATTGAGCAGTTAGGTGCATACTGTATTATGGCATTGTGTACTGTATAGCTACTCCATATTGGAAACCAGAATGCAGTTAGTACTGTCAAACTAGTCTATACTGGAACTATTGTATACTGTGACTACTGTTAAATACTTTGTAACCAGATGGCTGGTGCTGCTCTCTCTGGAAAGAAAATAATTGAGCAGTTAGGTGCATACTGTATTATGGCATTGTGTACTGTATAGCTACTCCATATTGGACAACAGTATGCAGTTAGTACTGTCAAACTAGTCTATACTGGAACTACTGTTTACTGTGACAACTGTTAAATACTTTGTAACCAGATGGCTGGTGCTGCTCTCTCTGGAAAGAAAAAAATTGAGCAGTTAGGTGCATACTGTATTATGGCATTGTGTACTGTATAGCTACTCCATATTGGAAACCAGTATGCAGTTAGTACTGTCAAACTAGTCTATACTGGAACTATTGTATACTGTGACTACTGTTAAATACTTTGTAACCAGATGGCTGGTGCTGCTCTCTCTGGAAAGAAAATAATTGAGCAGTTAGGTGCATACTGTATTATGGCATTGTGTACTGTATAGCTACTCCATATTGGACAACAGTATGCAGTTAGTACTGACAATCTAGTCTATACTGGAACTACTGTATACTGTGACTACTGTTAAATACTTTGTAACCAGATGGCTGGTGCTGCTCTCTCTGGAAAGAAAAAAATTGAGCAGTTAGGTGCATACTGTATTATGGCATTGTGAACTGTATAGCTACTCCATATTGGACAAAAGTATGCAGTTAGTACTGTCAAACTAGTCTATACTGGAACTACTGTATACTGTGACAACTGTTAAATACTTTGTAACCAGATAGCTGGTGCTGCTCTCTCAGGGGAAAACAAATCTGTGCCATACTTACCTGTATCATACTGTACTTACAATACTACAGTACAGTACTATACCATACTACCTTCCTGATGCTTGCCCATTACGCGTGATCACAATGGGCAACACAGTCGCAATATGGTCAATATATTTATTGCATCTTTCCACGGTGAGTACATTGTTCCAAAAACTCAGTATGCCTTGCGCCAACTCATCCTTTTTGGAGGGTTTCACGATTTTTCCGATATGGTCCTTCAGCTGATGCCAGACCATTTCGATAGGATTGATGTCTGGTGATCTGTCATTGGAGGGGGAAAAAAAGGACAATTAGTTAAAGAGATACAGTACACAGTAAAAACAGTGGGAAAAATTGAGACACGGTTGCCGCACTTACTCCGCTGGCGTCTTCACCCAGTTGATACCGCGCTCAAGGATATGCGCTGTTGACACGGTGTGCTTCGGATCGTTGTCCTGGTAGAAACGGTGATCATCCGGGAACTCACGTGTGATGTATTCCACAATCTCAGGCACAATTTTCTCTTGGAAGAAAGCTTTATTCATGATTCCTATAAAAAGAAAAGAAAAGTGTTCAAAAAACTGCACACTAGTACAGTACAGTGCATAAGGCAAAAGCGTGTGACATACATTTTACTGTACCTTCAAAGATGACGATGCATCCTGGTCCACGCCTAGAGATGGCACCCCACACATGCATCTTCACTGGGTGTTTTGGACGCGGCTTCATAGATATGCGACTTTTTTTGTGGAATACAAAGGTGGCAAATCTCTCCAGTGAAACAGTAGACTCGTCAGTGAAGATGCAATCTTGGAAAGTTTCTCCACTGTCGATCCATGCCTGGGCCTGGCCCACTCTCTTGATCTTGTTAACGTCCCTTATCATAGGGTACGCTCTGTAATGACAAGGAATAATTTTACAGGTACAGTACAGTTTCTTAAACAACACTTTTACCTCCTGTACTGTCCAGTACTAACCTCACACGTCCATATTTCCATCCAATTCTACGTCTCATCTTCTTTATGCTGGTCTCGGATACAGTGAGATTGTGATTTTGCTGCAGAGTGTATTTGACCCTTAATGCACTCTTTTCATCATTCTCTTCACTTATTTTGTCGACCAGAAGAGTTGTCTCCCTACAGTGTACAGAAAAACAACAATCCGGTAAGTTACAGTGCAGTAGGCCACAAGTACAGCACATCATTTGCAGTAAAAATAGTATAAAATTAGATAGATCTACACAATATATAGTTCTATTAATATGCAGCAATATAATCAATAGATATACTGTAGTTATATAAATATACCGAAATAACTATAAAATTAGATAGATCTACACAATATAGTTCTATTAATATGCAGCAATATAAACAATAGATACAGCTAAACCCCGTTATAACGCGGGTCTCGGGGTCCACCCCGAGACCACCGCGTTACTAACGGGGTCGCGGGGAAAAAAATGGCCGCCGCGCTTTAGCGCATATTCATCCCGCGGGACAGGAGATGGGGGCGGGCATGTCCCTCCGCTCCCCGCTTCCCCCTGTCACCGCGGGACAGCCCGCGGGGCAGGAGATGGGAGCGGGGATGTCCCTCCTGTCCCCGCTTCCCCCTGTCACCGCGGGACAGGCCGCGGGGCAGGAGATGGGAGCGGGGATGTCCCTCCTGTCCCCGCTTCCCCCTGTCACCGCGGGACAGGCCGCGGGGCAGGAGATGGGAGCGGGGATGTCCCTCCTGTCCCCGCTTCCCCCTGTCACCGCGTGACAGCCCGCGGGGCAGGAGATGGGAGCGGGGATGTCCCTCAGGTCGCCGCTTACCTCAGATCCCGCTGCCTGCATGGAGGTGGTAGCGGGGGGTTTCTTCTCCCCACCGCTGTCCCTGGCGCTACCGCTGCCTGCGCGGGAGGAGGGGGGGGAGCGGGTGGTGGTGCTGGTCGCGGCCTTTCCTCTGCTCCGACCCCACCCCCCGTCTGTGTAGAGTGAGAGAGTGTGTGTGTGTATGTATATATGGGAGAGAAAGTGTGTGTATATGGGTGTGTGTATGTGGGTGTGAGTGTGTGTAAGTGTCTGTGAGTGTGTGTAAGTGTCTGAGTGTGTGTGTAAGTGTGTGTAAGTGTGTGTGAGTGTGTGTGTGAGTGTCTGTGAGTGTCTAAGTGTATCTAAGTGTGTGTAAGTGTGTGTAAGTGTGTGTGAGTGTCTGTGAGTGTGCGTGAGTGTGCGTAAGTGTGCGTAAGTGTGCGTGGGTGTGTGTGAGTGTGTGTGAGTGTGCGTGAGTGTGCGTGAGTGTGCGTAAGTGTGCGTGAGTGTCTGTGAGTGTCTGTAAGTGTGTGTGAGTGTGTGTGAGTGTCTGTGAGTGTGTGTGAGTGTGTGTGAGTGTGTGTAAGTGTGTGTGAGTGTCTGTGAGTGTCTAAGTGTGTGTAAGTGTGTGTGTGTGTGTGTGTGAGTGTGTGTGAGTGTCTGTAAGTGTGTGTGAGAGTGTCTGTGAGTGTCTAAGTGTGTGTAAGTGTGTGTAAGTGTGTGTGTGAGTGTGTGTGAGTGTCTGTAAGTGTGTGTGAGTGTGCGTAAGTGTGCGTAAGTGTGCGTAAGTGTGTGTGGGTGTGTGTGAGTGGGTGTGAGTGTGCGTGAGTGTGCGTAAGTGTGTGTGAGTGTCTGTGAGTGTCTGTAAGTGTCTGAGTGTGTGTGTAAGTAAGTGTAAGAGCCGGAGCGGGAGGTGGGAGGTTTGACAGGGAGGGTGGGCGTGGCTTGAGCGGAGGGACCTGCTACTCTCCCCCCCCTCCCTCCACGGACTGCAGGAGGGAGCTGCTACTCTCCCCCCCCTCCCTACACGGGCTGCAGGAGGGACCCGCTACTCTCCCCCCCCTCCCCGGACTGCAGGAGGGAGCTGCTACTCCCCCCCCCTCCCCGGACTGCAGGAGGGAGCTGCTACTCTCCCCCCCCCTCCCTGGACTGCAGGAGGGAGCTGCTACTCTCCCCCCACTCCCTCCACTGGCTGCAGGAGGGACCCGCTACTCTCCCCCCCCCTCCCTCCATGGACTCGGGCTGGAGCACTCATACATACACACACACACACAGGCACTCACGCACTCATACACACACACGCGCGCACACACATGCAGGCACTCACGCACTCACACACACAGACCGCTAACCCCCCCCCGCCGCAGTACAGGGCCCGCCGTAGCCGCAGCGCAGGGCCCCGCCACCCCCCCAACCCCCACAGCACAATGACTTCCCACCCCCTTAACTTTGTGAAACAAAAGTCACAAGACGTTGTACAGGCAAAATACATCTGTTAAAG
The DNA here is from genome assembly GCF_040206685.1 of Ascaphus truei. Lineage (NCBI taxonomy): Eukaryota > Metazoa > Chordata > Amphibia > Anura > Ascaphidae > Ascaphus > Ascaphus truei. Next base: position 205,742,938 of record NC_134485.1, on the reverse strand, counting down.
TGCAGTTGTCTGTTTATTTCTATATAATAATTGTGTGCAGTGTGCAGTGTGTGTGCAGTGTGTGTGCAGTGTGTCAGTGTGTGCAGTGTGAGCAATGAGGAGTGTGTGTGCAGTGTACAGTGTGTGTGCAGTGTGTGTGCAGTGTGTCAGTGTGTGCAGTGTGAGCAATGAGCAGTGTGTGTGCAGTGTGTCAGTGTGTGCAGTGTGAGCAATGAGCAGTGTGTGTGCAGTGTGCAGTGTGTGTGCAGTGTGTCCAATGAGCAGTGTGTGTGCAGTGTGCAGTGTGTGTGTAGTGTGTCAGTGTGTGCAGTGTGAGCAATGAGCAGTGTGTGTGCAGTGTGTGTGCAGTGTCAGTGTGTGCAGTGTGCAGTGTGTGTGCAGTGTGTGTGCAGTGTGTCAGTGTGTGCAGTGTGAGCAATGAGCAGTGTGTGTGCAGTGTGCAGTGTGTGTGCAGTGTGCAGTGTGTGTGCAGTGTGTCAGTGTGAGCAATGAGCAGTGTGTGTGCAGTGTGCAGTGTGTGTGCAGTGTGGCAGTGTGAGCAATGAGTGTGTGCAATGTGTGCAGTGTGCAAAAAATTTTTTTTTTTTTTTAAACGGGAGCCACGGGAAAACCGCGTTATAACCGAATCGCGGTATAACGAGGCGCGTTATAACGGGGTTTAGCTGTATACTGTAGTTATATAAATATACCGAAATAACTATAAAATTAGATAGATCTACACAATATATAGTTCTATTAATATGCAGCAATATAAACAATAGATATACTGTAGTTATATAAATATACCGAAATAACTATAAAATTAGATAGGTCTACACAATACTGCACCGACACACTTTATTCGAGCAAATACCCAGTATGTACCTGGCAGATACCTGGAATGCGCCGCTCCTCACCTCTGACAAGCCCCGTTGCGTTTGCCTTCCCAGCCTGGGTTCATGCCTGGCTGACGGGCGGCTGATCTGTTAAATGATAATGATTAGGATTTAATAGGCTGCAATGCTTCGCGTGTCTACCAGATGGCATAAATTCATGAATTGTAATGCAATATATATATATATACTGTGCAGTATTGCAGCCAGCGGGAATAAAATGCTTCAATCCCTGGCTGGAAAATAACCCAATGCACTCGGGCAGAAAACAGTCACAAACCTCAATACACCCGGGTATACCCGAATTCGTGGGACTAGCCGAGCTCGAATAAAGTGTGTCGCCAGTGTATATAGTTCTATTAATATGCAGCAATATAAACAATAATAGATATACTGTATTATATAGTTATATAAATATACTTACGCGTTAGTTACCGTTGGTGTCCTCGTGCTTTGTTTGGTTTTTCCGTGTGCATGATAGCACACGGTGGTTGATGGCACAACGAGGCCAGGAGAAGCTAACCAGTGTTGGATATCTGCAATTCATTGTCTGCTCGTGCACATCTCCTTAATTCTCATGCTGAGATCCTTTGAAATCTTTTTAACAGGCATTGCTGCGAGTAAAGAAATACAAACACAAGAATGTATATTCGATGTTTAGTCGATGTGTATTCAATGTGCAGTGAATCCACAAAATGGATGGTGTATTTATACGTTAATGACTCACATTAGAGTATGCCCACTATCAACACCTGTACCTCGTCGCCATGCATAAAAGGTTACACACTTTGCATAGCCCACCACTCGATGATCTTTATCTGAACTTGCCCTTGTCCAGATACTGAATTGTGCCATCTGCTTCCATGGATCAACCCCGATTCTATGGATGCAAGGAGCCACTCGCCTCTGCCGTGCCTGTCACACAGAAAAAGCGAAAGGCGGCAGCCGTTTCCAAGCCAAAGCCAAAGCGACAGGCTAAGGCCAATAAAGAAAACCTTCTGCTGACCCCAAAGGCAAAGGGTTTTAATACACATAAGCCTTATTATGTCAAGAAGAAATTCGGTGATGTACACAACGCAAAACAAATGGCAGCCAACCAATTGAACCCGCAGGCCACGTCCTCGTTTATGCTTCGACGACTCTGCCGCCGCTCTCACGGAAATCTACAGAAATACTTCTCCACTACTCGTCCACGATGCTGCCACCGCTCTCCCGGAAACCCACAGCCCATACTCGCCACTGCTCTTCGACGAGGCTGCCGCTGGTGCCCCTGAAATCCACGGGTCACTTTCTCCATTACCCTTAGACAACTCTGCCGCTTCTCGCCCAGAAATCCACAGGTCGCTTTCTCATCCCTCTTCGACGACGCTGCCGCTTCTCTCCCGTAAATCCACAGATCACCTACTCCATCCTTCTTAGACGACGCTGTCGCTTCTCTCCATGGAACCCCCATCTCATCCTCCGTAGCATCCATCCACCAAGATGTCCACAGCACGCCATGCACAAGAACCAGCTCGTTAGACCGCATGCTGAATGGGTTAAGTGTGGATATCCCCGGGAACTCTACTGTGCTGGTAAAGATAGATCTGCTTTTAGAGACCATGCTAAATATGGATCAACGGTTGCAGAAGATGGATCAACGGATAGAGAAGATGGATCGACGGATGAGAAAATAGAGACTGACATAGCGGGGATACATAATTTGCTCAGTGTTCATGCCCCTGTATCCCCGATGCCGGAGCAGGAGGGTGGCATGAATGTGATGAATGGGACCTTCGACCACCTTCCAACACCAAGCGCACCCCCTCCACCAGAAGAATTTGTGTACATGTATGCCGTTGAGGAGGAGGATAACATGACAATCCCGTCAAGACCACACCCGGAGACAACACAGCGACCAAGACAGGAGGAAATCTTCCTCCCAGACAACCTACCCTCACCCGCCGCCACAAGCACACCCGCTCACAGAAGAACACCCGCTTCCAGAACCCAACCTGCATACGCTTGCATCGATACGGTGCCCGACATCATCCTCTGCGAGCTGCCACCGGCACTAAGGGAGAAGTATAGGGTGATTAGTGCTGGTTTATCCCAGAAGTATGCCATGTTAATTTTAAAGCACCACATGTCCTACTTGGTGTACTGCGGCTGGGTCTACAATGTGAACTACGAAGGAAATCGTGAAAAAAGGGCGCTTCCTGAAAATTTAAGAAGGACTATTGTGGAGGAATTGCGGCGCTATTTTTTAATTACAGATCCTTTAATGAAAATCGTTCGAGACTCCATTAATGGCATTTTGCGCAATACAAGGCATCGTCCCTGGAAGGACAATCTGGTGGGGATCGCATTTGCGTGACTGTTCAACTGTTGTTTATTTTTTGTAAATGTTTTTGTAAATCTTTTGACTTTCTGTACTTTAATAAAGGAGATGTTGCATTTTTTAAATGTTATGAATAAAGAATTTTTTTTAATAACATCATACTGTTTTAACTTGTATTAATAAATAAATGTTTTTCCTTACTGTACACAGCACCTGCACAATTCCAGTCCCCGAGGGCCGCAAACAGGCCCGGTTTTCAAGGTTATCCTTAAAACTGGGGCTGTTTGCGGCCCTCGAGGACTGTGTTGTGCAGCCCTGACTGAATGCACAGTGGCGACCAAATTTATTTTAACTCGGCTAGCTCCGCGAATTTCAGAATATCCCGGTGATGTGCGGTTTTGTGTCGTTTTCGTCCGGATTGTATTGCGTTATTTTCGCGGCTGTGATTTAAGCATTTTATTCCCGCTGCCTGCAATACTGCAATGCCGTGTAAAAACGCATGGGGGCGTTTGCGAGCTGTTGTCTTTGAAGTCTAATACCTTCGCGGTTCAACCTACAGTACACAGTCTGTGCGTGCGTGCGTGCGTGCGCGCGCAGTAATAGTAAAATTGCATATTTAATTTATTTTAAAGTACAATACTGTACATGCTCGGACCCTGTTGGGGTGAAGTGAGGGGGTTCCTAACATCTGGGGGCAAAATGAATTTTAATTCTATGGTGAGTACTGTCTTGTTGCCGTATTATTTTGGTGGGGCTGGCTGGGTACTTCTTTAGGGGGCTGACCATTACTGTACATTAAAACTTTTCTTTTTGTTTTTCCTCAGAAAAGAAAACAGCTAATGGGGGGATTTCGATGGATAATATTGTACTGTATGCTGATGTTTTCCGGCCGTACAGTATACTGTGTAATAAACCCGAATAAATAAAACTATGCGTTTATTCTACATGTCGTTTCATTATGTGTCTTCTACAGTATACTGTACAGTGGTATACAGTGCCTAACATCTATGTGCAAAAATAATTTTATTTCTAGGTGCCCTAGAACAGAAGTTCCCACTCCAATTGCCCGTGAACTTGACCGAGGCCCTAAGTAGTTCCCACGCCAATTGCGCGAATATAATGTAAAATAATCCGTTCTGTGGGTCTGAGCGGGTTGAAATTTGCCTGGTCCTCATGCGGGCGGACCATTGCCATAGTGGCAAAATATCAGCCTTCCACGACCCCCGGAACCGGAGATACCAAAAGACAGTTTAAAAGCACATTACCAAAGTGGCTTTTTTTCTGCCATGCAAGTCAATGGCAGAAACCTGAACTTTAACATCACCCTGACTCCGTTCTGTTGCCACAAGAGGGTCGCAATTTGCCATGCAATCCTGCCGCAACTAGGACTACATGGTGACCGAATCTGAGCCCTCTAGGTCGAGCAAAAACGGAGTTGTGGGTTCCAGGTTTCTGCTCATTCTGACTTAGCCAGTTCAAAGCTTTCTCCGCCATTACGCTCAATGGTAGGACCCACCTCGCCGGCGTGACCTTTCTCGCCGCCATTACTGCTCGAACCCTGTTTGGGTCAAGTGAGGGGGTTCCTAACATCTAGGGTCAAAATGAATTTTATTTCTAGGTGCCCTGGAACAGAAGTTCCCACGCCAATTGACCTAGTTCCCACGCCAATTGCCCTAGTTCCCACGCCAATTACGCGACCAGGCAGTAAAAAAACAGTGCAGCAAGCATTTGTTACTCTGTATTTTGTTATACAGTACTATCAAAGGAGCAAATGGAAACAATGCACAGTACAGTAAGACAAATCAACATGTTCTTTTATTGGTGCAGTCAGTTCAAAAACATTTATTTACAAATACAGTACAATGTTGAAGCATTTTAAGTAACATCTCCTTTATTAAAGAAACCCAGTACTGTATACAGTACAGTACATTGGGATGGTGCGCAACACTGTCAGTCAGACCTGCACCAGTTCAGTCCTAGAGGGCAGCAAACAGGGCAGGTTTTTAGAGCAACATTGAAAACCGTGCCTGTTTGTGGCCCTCAGGGACTGGAGTTGTGCATGTCCTGTGAAAAAAAACACACAACAACATCTCCTTTGTTTAAGTACAGCAGGTACTGTAGGGCAAAACATGTAGAGTACAATACAGTTCAGCACAACAGTATGGTCTCACTGAAAGTCCTCCACGTTGTCCAGCCATGGCCGATTCCTTGCATTGCGCAAAACGTCATTAATGCAGTCTCGAACGCCTTTCATTACAGGATCTGTAACTGCATAAAAGCACCGCATTTCTTCCACAATGTTTTTCCTTAAATTGGCAGGAAGCGCCTTTTTAACGCGATTTCCTTCGTAGTTCACTTTGAACACCCACTCGCAGTACAACGTGTAGGGAACATGGTGCTTAAAAATGTACAAGGCATACTTGTGGGGTACACCAGCACTCATCACCCTATACTTCTCCCTGAGCCCCGGTGGCAGATCACACAGGGTGATGTCGGGCACTGTTTCGATGCGAGCAGGTGTAGGTCTTTTGGGAGCAGGTGTGCTTGTGGCGACGGGCGATGGTAGGTTGTCTCAGAGGAAGCTTTCCTCCAGTCGTGGTCGCCGTGTTGTCTCCTGGCGTGGTCTTGACGAGGTTGTCATGTCCTCCTCAACGGCATACATGTACACTACATCTTCTGGTGGAGGGGGGGGCGCTTGGTGATGGAAGGGGGTCGAAGGTCCCATTCATCACATCCATGTCACCCCCCTGCTCCGGCGTCGGGGAAACAGGGGCATTAGCACCGAGCAAATAATGTATGCCCACAATGTTAGCCTCTATCTTCTCCATCCGTTGATCCATCCGTTGCTCCATTTGTAGCATCCGTTGCTCCACATTTAGCATTGTCTCCAGAAGCAGATCTATCTTTGCCAGCACAATAGAATTCCCGGGGAGATCCACACTTATCCCATTCAGCATCCGGTCTAATGAGCTGCTTCTTGTGCATGGTGTCTGGACATCTGGGGGGATGGGTGCAACGGAGAATGAGATGGGGGTTCCATGGACAGAAGCGGCATCGATGGAGAGTGGAGGAGGTGACCTGTGGATACCCAGTAGAGGAGAAGCGGCAGTGTCGTCGAAGAGGGATGGAGAAGGTGACCTGTGGATTTCCGGGCGAGAAGCAGAGTCGTCTAAGAGCAAAGGAGAAAGTGACCCGTGGATTTCAGAGGCGGCAGCGTTGTCAGATGGAACCAGAGAAGATGGGGGTGGAGAAGACGGGATGAAGATTTCCGGGACAGCTACAGCAGAGTCGTCGAAGCATATGGGAGGAAGTGGTCTGCGGATTCGATGGGTTGGCTGCCATTCGTTTTGTGTCGAGAGTACATCACCGTATATCTTCTTGACATACACTGGCGACACACTTTATTCGAGCTCGGCTAGTCCCACGAATTCGGGTATACCCGGGTGTATTGAGGTTTGTGACTGTTTTCTGCCCGAGTATATTGGGTTATTTTCTAGGCAGGGATTGAAGCATTTTATTCCCCCTGGCTGCAATACTGCACAGTATATATATATATACTGCATTACAATTCATGAATTTATGCCATGTGGTAGACACGCGAAGCATTGCAGCCTATTAAATCCTAATCATTATCATTTAACAAATCAGCCGCCCATCAGCCAGGCATGAACCCAGGCTGGGAAGGCAAATGCAACGGGGCTTGTCAGAGGTGAGGAGCGGCGCATTCCAGGTATCTGCCAGGTACATACCGGGTATTTGCTCGAATAAAGTGTGTCTGTGCAGTAATGAGGCTTACGTCTAAGAAAACCCTTAACCTTTGGGGTCAGCAGAAGGTTTTTTTTATTGGCCTTAGCCTGTCGCTTTGCCCTTGGCGTGGAAACGGCAACCGCCTTTTGCTTTTTCAGCATGACAGGCACGGCAGAGGCGAGTGGGTTCCTGCATCCATAGAAACGGGAATGCTCCATGGAATCAGGTGGCACAATGCAGTATCTGGACAAGGGCAAGTTCAGATAAAGATCATGGAGTGGTGGGCTATGCAAAGTGTGTAACCTTTTATGCATGGCGACCAGGTACAGGTGTTGAAAGTGGGCGTACTCTATATTTATATATTTATAGTACAGCAGTATACAATTTTTGTATATTTCAATTAATCTTACAACGGTATATATAGGATGTATATTTATATTTATAGTACAACAGTATATTTATTTTGTATATTTATATTTATAGTACAACAGTATATATATTTTGTCTATTTATATTTATAGTACAGCAGTATACATTTTTTGTATATTTCAATTAATCTTACAACAGTATATATAGGATGTATATTTATCTTTATATTACAACAGTATATTTATTTTGTATATTTATATTTATAGTACAACAGTATATATATTTTGTCTATTTATATTTATAGTACAGCAGTATACATTTTTTGTATATTTCAATTAATCTTACAACGGTATATATAGGATGTATATTTATATTTATATTACAACAGTATATTTATTTTGTATATTTATATTTATAGTACAACAGTATATATATTTTGTCTATTTATATTTATAGTACAGCAGTATACATTTTTTGTATATTTCAATTAATCTTACAACGGTATAAATAGGATGTATATTTATATTTATATTACAACAGTCTATTTATTTTGTATATTTATATTTATAGTACAACAGTATATATATTTTGTCTATTTATATTTATATTTATAGTACAACAGTATATATATTTTGTCTATTTATATTTACTGTATATTACAACATTACATTTATATACATTTTATATTGCTGCATATTAATAAAACAATATATTTTCTTTACATTGTAGGGAGACAACTGTTCTGGTGGACAAAATAAGTGAGGAGAATGATGAGAGGAGTGCATTAAGGGTTAAAAACACACAGCAGGAAAAGCACAATCTGACTGTATCCGAGACCAGCATAAAGAAGATGAGACGCAGCATTGGATGGAAATAAGATGTGTGAGGTTAGTACTGGACAGTACAGGAGGTTAAAGTGTTGTTTCGCAAACTGTACTGCACTGTGCCGCAAATTTTTTGTATTCCTTGTCATTACAGAGTGTACCCCATGATACGGGACGCAAACAAAATCAAAAGAGTGCTCCAGGCCCAGGCATGGATCGACAGCGGGGAGACTTTCCAGGATTGCATCTTCACTGATGAGTCTACTGTGTCGCTTGAGAGATTTGCAAGATTTGCGTTCCACAAAAAAGGCCGCATATTTTTGAAGCCGCAGCCAAAACACCCTGTGAAGCTGCATGTGTGGGGTGCCATCTCTAGGCGTGGACCGGGATGCATTGTCATCTTTGAAGGTAAAATGTATCAAATATAATGTCGCCTAATGCACTGTACTTGACTAGTGTTGCCTTACCGTATGCACTGTACTGTACTATTGTGCAGTTTTTTGAGCACTTTTCTTTTCTTGCTATAGGAATCATGAATAAAGCTTTCTTCCAAGACAACATTGTGCCCGAGATAGTGCAATACATCACACGCGACTTCCCCAATGGTCACCGCTTCTACCAGGACAACGATCCCAAGCACACCGCGTCAACGGCGCATATCCTTGAGCGCGGCATCAACTGGGTGAAGACGCCAGCGGAGTAAGTGCAGTAGACCGTGTCCCATTTTTGTTCCCCACTGTTTTTAGCTCTTAAACCAATTGTCCTTTCTTTCCAATGACAGGTCGCCAGACTTCAATCCGATCGAAATGGTCTGGCATCAGCTGAAGGACCATATCCGGAAAGTGGCGAAACCCTCCAAAAAGGACGAGTTGTTGAAAGGCATAATGAGTTTTTGGAACAATGTACTCACCGTGGAACGCTGCAATAAATATATAGACCATATTGCCACTGTGTTGCCCATTGTCATCGCGCGTAATGGGCAAGCATCAGGAAAGTAGTACTGTGCTGTAGTATTGTAAGTACAGTATGATACAGGAAAGTATGGCACAGATTTTTTCTTTCCAGATAGTAAGAGTATACAGTAGTTAGTTTTTTCTTTACAGAGAGAGCAGCACCAGCCATCAGGTTACAGTACATAGAATTTAACAGTAGTCAGAGTATACAGTAGTTCCAGTACAGTATACAGAAGACTAGTTTGACAATACTACAGTAACTGCCTACTAACTGCTCCATTTTTTTCTTTCCAGAGAAAGCTGCACCAGCCACCTACAGTAGTTCTGCCATTATACAGTACAGTACGCACATACAGTACAGTACAATACAGTAACTGCACTAATTTTTGGTTTTCTTGTCGTTCCAGGAAAAAGGGTGGCCTAGGGGGAGATGGGGGCGTTGTGTCCAGTCAAATCTGCTTGTACAGTCAAATGTACAGTATATAAACAGCAGCAATGATGTACACAAAACCTCTCCTCTCTCAATGAACTACTGTACTGCAGACAGAATGAGGAAAAGATAAAGACGGAAAAAATAATTTTACTATACAGTATATAGTATATACAGTATATTATACAGTACATTACAGTACTGTATATAGTATTAAATAATATTCTTATAAATGTGCATTACTCATGTTTCTCCATGTTTTACAAAGGTTTTCCAAATGGTTATCCAATTTCAAGCTGCCAAAAGAACTTAATAAAAACTGCATTATGTATTATTCCTGATTATTTTTATATTTGTATTTTTTGGTTCCTGATAAAATAAAATAAATATTTATTCACTTTCCTGCGAATCATAATCATTGACAGCCACCAATGAATAAGAATGTTTTGTAAATTATATTTATATATTTTTATTTTAAAGTTATTAAAGAATGTACTGTATTGTATTTAAAATATGTGACTGTAAACCATAGTTAGTGACTGACAAATATTTTCACACCCTGATGAAATACAGTATCAGTTTACTCTCAATTCTCACAGTGCTGTGCACATCAGATTTACATTTCAAATTCGAGAGGGGATTTTCCAAAGCATTACCGTTCAAACAACAGGCCTCTAAGGGTTGGGGGAGGGGGATGGTGTGATTAGACGAAAGCGTACTGAGTGTTTGTAGCTCGGCTATGGGTGGATTAAGAACACAATGGCAATATGCAGAAGGTTAACGACCCAGTGGAGAGAGGGGGTTGGTAGGATAGGGTGAATCAGCCGATTGACGCTTGGCTAGGGAGGGATTAAAAACTCTGGAGGTGTGTGGCTGAAATAGTTAACAGCACTGTAATTTCAAAAGGCAGTTCATCATAATAATTTGATGAATAAACCCCCAAAGACAAACCCCAAATACAGTACATAAAAAGCAAGTCACTTTAACTCCCTTTGCCCCATGCACCAAAAATGTTTTGTGGCAGAAGAATTTAATAAAGGCTGCAGAATGTATTATTGTGTCTTGATGGTTAGAATTGCTGTGCACTTTAAATGTTTCAACATTGTACAGTGTTTGTAAATAAATGTTTTTGTACTGACTCCACCAATAAAAGAACATGTTGAATTGCCTCACATTGTTTCCATTTGCTCCTTTGACAGTGTAACAAATGTCGAGGCTTGCTGCACTGTTTTTTTACTGCCTGGTCGCGCAATTGGCGTGGGAACTAGGGCAATTGGCGTGGGAACTAGGTCAATTGGCGTGGGAACTTCTGTTCCAGGGCACCTAGAAATAAAATTCATTTTGCCCCTAGATGTTAGGAACCCCCTCACTTGACCCAAACAGGGTTCGAGCAGTAATGGCGACGAGAAAGGTCACGCCGGCGAGGTGCGTCCTACCATTGAGCGTAATGGTGGAGAAAGCTTTGAACCGGCTAAGTCAGAATGAGCAGAAACCTGGAACCCACAACTCCGTTTCTGTTTGATCTAGAGGGCTCAGATTCGGTCACTATGTAGTCCTAGTTGCGGCAGGATTGCATGGGAAATTGTGACCCTCTTGTGGCAACAGAACGGAGTCAGGGTGATGTTAAAGTTCAGGTTTCTGCCATTGACTTGCATGGCAGAAAAAAAGCCACTTTGGTAATGTGCTTTTAAACTGTCTTTTGGTATCTCCGGTTCCGGGGGTCGTGCAAGGCTGATATTTTGCCACTATGGCAAGGGTCCTCCCGCATGAGGACCAGGCAAATTTCAACCCGCTCAGACCCACAGAACGGATTATTTTACATTATACTTATATACAGTATTTATATATTTTTATTTTAAAGATATTAATGAATGTACTGTATTGTATTTAAAACATGTGACTGTAAACCATAGTGACTGACAAATATTTTCACTGCCTGACCGCAAAGCCGCAAGATCAGCAACATTGTAAAAAAAGAGCAATGAGCGCGCAATTGGCGTGGGAACTAGGTCAATTGGCGTGGGAACTTCTGTTCTAGGGCACCTAGAAATAAAATTCATTTTGCCCCTAGATGTTAGGAACCCCCTCACTTGACCCCAACAGGGTCCAAGCAGTAATGGCGGCAAGAAAGGGTCACGCCGGCGAGGAGGGTCCTACCATTGTGCGTAATGGCGGAGAAAGCTTTGAACTGGCTAAGTCAGAATGAGCAGAAACCTGGAACCCACAACTCCGTTTCTGCTCGACCTAGAGGGCTCAGATTCAGTCACCATGTAGTCCTTGTTGCGGCAGGATTGCATGGCAAATTGCGACCCTCTTGTGGCAACAGAACGGAGTCAGGGTGATGTTAAAGTTCAGGTTTCTGCCATTGACTTGCATGGCAGAAAAAAAGCCCCTTTGGTAATGTGCTTTTAAACTGTCTTTTGGTATCTCCGGTTCCGGGGGTCGTGGAAGGCTGATATTTTGCCACTATGGCAAGGGTCCTCCCGCATGAGGACCAGGCAAATTTCAACCTGCTCAGACCCACAGAACGGATTATTTTACATTATATTCGCGCAATTGGCGTGGGAACTACTTAGGGCCTCGGTCAAGTTCATGGGCAATTGGCGTGGGAACTTCTGTTCTAGGGCACCTAGAAATAAAATTATTTTTGCCCATAGATGTTAGGCACTGTATACCACTGTACAGTATACTATAGAAGACACATAATGAAACGATACTGAACATGTAGAATAAATGCATAGTTTTATTTATTCGGGTTTATTACACAGTATACTGTACGGCCGGAAAACATCAGCATACAGTACAATATTATCCATCGAAATCCTCCCATTAGCCATTTTCTTTTCTGAGGAAAAACAAAAAGAAAAGTTTTAATGTACGGTAATGGTCAGCCCCCAAAAGAAGTACCCAGCCAGACCCACCAAAATAATATGTCAACAAGACAGTACTCACCATAGAACTTCCCATTCAGCTGGCGCTGGCACCGGTCCACTGCCAGTCCAGCTTTCTTCATCATCCACGTCGATAGTTTGCAGCTGGACTAGTCCACCTGTAGGCTGGAAATCGCTGGAAATCGCTGGAAATCGCTTAGGTAAACTAAGCTTCATCAAAACTGCATGCGAAATCCGACTCAGGCTCAGGGTTGTCACTGACAGTGGGACCGTCATTGGAAGCCGGTGCTGGTGCATTGCTTGGCAGCGACTGTCGCTTCTTAGTTGGTTTTAACTTGACCCTTTGCCTTTTGCCGCCTCCATGATCATAGATACGGGAAAAATCCGGTGACACACACCAATACCCTCCAACAAATTGGGGCTCAATACGGTGAAAACAGGGGTCGCTACATAACCTTTTCCTTACTGTACGCTTCCACGTATGAGGAGTTGGCGAAAATTTGTAAAAGTCATAGTTTTCGATAAAATAATGATAAATTTGAGCAACTGTTGCCATCTTATCATCTGTTGCATTAGTCGCGGCCCATATCAAATACGCATAACTTCTGTTGGGTTTTTGGAAAGCGGGCTGCACTTGAACACTCATGGTGGGTCTCTGCAGAATAGTGTAACAGAAACTGAAACTGGTCTTTGTCTTTCTTTAATATGAAAAGCCTAAATTGATACATTTTTGCAACCTCTTCCTTCAGTCTCAAGGCCAAGGCCAAGTTACAATAGCACACTGTGTTAAAGTATCATTTTTAAACGAAACACCTGCAAGCCGACACATTACTGATTCGGCTCATTACAATTCATGAATTTCTGCCATCTGGCGGACACGCAAAGCATTGCAGCCTATTAAAATCCGAACCATTATCAATAAACGCATCAGCCGGGCATGACCCGTGGCTGGGAATGCCAGGTGAACAGCGTCGCATTCCAGGAACCAGCCAGGGACAAACCGGTGATTTGTTAGAATAAAAGCTGCCGCAACAGTAAATGTTTTGACTTTCTGTACATAAATGTTTTCACTAGCAGTAAACCATACACCTGTTGATGTTTTGAATTGCTGTACACTTAAAAAGTTTTTACATTGTATTTGTAAAGAAATGTTTTTGTACTTACTCCACCAATAAAAGAAAATGTTGATTTGTTTTAAATTGTTCCATTGTCTCCTTTTATACTGTAACAAAATACAATGTTTCTAGAACATACTGTACAGTACTATCCAGGCATACTGTACTGTATACTGTAGGCATGCTCAGTACTGTACATCACAAGAGTATTACAACAATACATGCTATACGGGTATAGAATACACATATGTACTGGAATACATGTAGAATAAATACATACTTTTTATTCTCAGTTACAGTATTCTATCCTAATCAATAACAACGGCCACTAAACTGTAGAGTCCGGTACGTGTTTTTTTTAATCAGATTCAGCAATGTGCGGCATTGTAACACAAAGCAATATTATCCATCGAAATCCCTCCATTTGCCGTTTTCCGCATGAGATGACAAAGTTTTCTTTTCTGAGGAAAAAAAAAAGTAAAAGATTTACTGTAATGGTCAGTCCCCTAAAATAGTTCCCACAGTCAGTCCCACCAATAATTTTCTCGGGGGCCGTCTCCTGTTCACATGCGCATGCGCCTACCGTCGATGTGATGACACGCATATGCGTTTCAAGAAGGTTCCAATGCGCACGCGCCTAGCTTTTCACCAATTGTGCAGTATCTACTGTAGAAGCTGCTCAGCCAATATTACAGGAGAATTGCTTGACTTTTGAATCGCATTGATATTGATATTTTCAAAATAAAAAAAACAGAATAAAATACGGCAACATTACTCACCATAGACTTTCCCAATCAGCTGGCGCCGAGCCACTGCCAGTCCCGTATTCTTGATCATACACGTCGTTGACAGGTGACAGCTGGACTACTACACCTGTAGTCAGCTGATGAGGCTGGAAATCGCTTAGGTATATGCAAGCTTGCTCTAATCTGTGCGAAATCCGGCTCAGGCTGCAGGTATCCGGGCGGGGACAGACAGCAAGGGTTGCCGGTCACCAGGTTTTCACTGACAGTCGGACCGTTATTGGAAGCTGCCGCTGTCGCTGTCGCATTGCTTGCCAGCGACTGACGTTTCTTAGTTGGTTTTAACACGACCTTTCGCCTTTTGCAGTCTCCATGATCATAGATACGGGAAAAACCCGGTGATAAACACACCAATACCCTCCAATAACATCGGGATCAATACGAAAAAAACATGGATCGCTACATAACTTTTTCGTTATTGCACGCTTCCACACATGAGCATCTGGCGAAAATTTGTAAAGGTCATAGTTTTCGATAACATACTGATAAATTTGAACAACTGTTGCCATCTTATCATCTGTTGCATTAATCGCGGCCCATATTAAATAAGCGTACATTCTGTTGGGTTTTTGGAACACGGACTGCAGTTGTGCACTCATGGCGGGACGCTCAGGACAATAACCAGACCAGAAACTGTGCTTGTCTTTTTATAATATGAAAAGCCTAAATTGATACATTATTGTAACTTCTTCCTTCAGTCCCAAGGCCAATTTACAATGGACCACTGTGGTATTTTTTTTAAACACCTGCAAGTCGACACATTACTGAAGTGCATGCGCATTACCATTCATGAATATCTGCCATCTGGCGGATACGCGAAGAATTGCAACCAATTAAATCCGAACCATCATCAATAAACACATCAACCTCGCATCAACCGCGGGTGTGAATGCAACATGAATGCGGTATGAATGTGGTCAGAATGTGGCATGAACGTGGTTAAGTGCGGTGAAGTGCGTGGCATTCGGAAAAAAAACCCGAAAAAATTCGGAAATGTTGGAGAATAAAAGGGGCCGTGGCTGTAGGAATTTATATACATATTCACAGTGAGATCCCTCTTCAACTCCTCCTGGGATCTTAGTTCCAGAAGCTTCCCCCTTACTATTTATATCCCAGCCCAATGTCTCTGTCTCCAGGCCAAAGGGGGTGGGTCTTAACCTTCCGCTGAGTCACCACAGCACCTCACTCTGTATGGGTCCACACCGCTGACCCTTCAAGACCCTATTAATCCCAAAGGTGCATAACCCTTGGATGCCAGATGATATAGCAATCACATAATGTGGTATGGCACCACATTGGCTACATCATGGTCTTTCTGCTCTTTTTCTAGGGAAGATCGTATTCTGTGCTCCTGTGGAGCGCAGAACTTGAGCTAGCCAGAAGAGGAACAGAAGAAGAGGACTCCTCTTTCGCTCCCATATTCAGTAATGTCTTGATAATGGAATCGATCTTAGGACCGGTTACGTGACCACGATGTGGGGAAGGGGCTGTGGCTGCAGCCCTTCCAGCACTCAAAGAGTTAAGATTAAAAAGAGATCAGGAAAAGACCTCCAAACAAGACCACAGGACAATTACTCCTGATTCATTAAGTGATTAGTGGCGTATCGAGTCAATGGCAATTAACACTGGGTTGATTGCAATATCCCACATCAACATTTGAAGAATCTGCCCCTGAGGGCGTTATGTATCAAAGTATCCTGACTGCAAAATTGGGATAAAACTGGAGTAAAATATATGCACTCGATTTAATAAAGAAAAAGGTCCCTTAGGCTACAATGAAATTGTTTGTTCAAATTGTACAGCTAGGAGACTTTGATACATATCCCCCAAATACTTATTAGCAGACCTTATTATTTCATACTTTACCATTTAAAGTTTATTAGGTAGCGTGGGTATGCCTTAGATCTAGCGAGTTTAACTAATGGAAACACAATGGGCAAATTACAGCAAAACATGTTAGGACAAGTAATTCCACCCTTACCCTCAATATTACTCTATGTTACTGGGACAACATAAACATATTGATGATTTGATGCCATGTGGTTTTTAATCCCTTCAGTGGCAAAGAGATAGCAAGTCCCACTCCTCTAAAAGGAAAGTGGATAATGTAATTAATATACCACTTAACAGTACAGTAAGTCTAGGAACTTTATCAAACAATGAGTAAAAATACATGCACGAGGACCGCATTAAAGAAACAATTTACAGACAGGCAGCACACAAAGAATCACCAGCATGGTTACAGTCATACATTTTGAGTTATTGGCGAGAGTGATACTTAAATGGAAAACAGTGAATTGATTTAAAATGCATCATGCAATATAAATTAACTGCAATACAATTAGAATGGTTAAATTTAGCATCTTAATTAAGATTGCTTCCCATATGAGAGTCGGAAAACACTCTGTACCGATCTATGCATATTTGAATGGCCCCTTATATCTCTCCATAACACGCTCTCAAATTGTTAAGCAGCTGCAGCTATAGCAACCTGTTGAAGTAATCATATGAGACTCACTGTATTCTCAAGGGAGCTATAAACACACTGCACGAATGATTACATACCCCTATGCTTTGGAATATTTGAAGATGCAGCATAAGATTACTTGACTGCCCGTGAACTGTTTCAATATGTAACAAGCATGTCCCTCATCAAAATATTTGCAATACAAATGAATAGATATGAGATAAGCAATTTCAGATGATTGAAAATAAGTAATTATCACGAATATCAAGAAATGTAAAATGTTTGCAGCAATCAGATTACCTCTGTTTCTGGTTAAAATTATACGAGGTAGGTTTACCACAAGCTAGCACCACTCACATAGCTTAGTTGTAGGTAGGGACGGAATTCCCAATAAGCGTCAAAATCTGGAAGCAGCAAATTTCCCGTTTTTTCCCCTAATTCTTAACTCTCTCTGTGCTGGAAATACATTTACAAATAGTGCTTCTCGGCAGCATCTCTTCCTACAGTGTCCCACTATCATGACGCCTCAACGTCACATAGTGTTGTATCGCCATGACAACATAACGTCACATGGCGTCGCATTGCCATGACAATGTGACACCATGACATCATGATGCTGACTTGGCTGAGGAGGTGATGCCGCAGATATGGGTAAACCTGGCCCTGGTTGCAGGGTACAGCAAGCGCAATATGCTGAATGAGGATGTATTTCTGAATAAATTCTGATTTTGTAAATATATATCTGTGCTTCTGTTGTAGACTTCTATTCTGTCTCCTGTGTCACATTTCCTGGTTTCCCCCTTGTTGCCATGGAAACCCCCAACCCCTTTCTCTGAGTTGGACTGCTCTTCCTCCCCTTCCATTTGTTGCAGTCCTACTGCTATTTCCCCTGTTAGCTATGTCAGGTCCTTTTTTCCACAGTTGCCTTCCTGCAGCTCAGATCTCCATCTGCTCCTGTAAAGCCTTTCTTATTTACCTATCCCTATTATCACTACTTCCCATTCCCATTACATGTTCCCATTCCCATAGTGTGTATTCCCTCAGTAACTTTTCCCCTTTTTATCTCTGTGTGTGCCCCAACAAACACTTCAGAAAATAGGAAGTCACCCCATGTATGGAGTAAGGTTTGTCTGTACTCACTAGCAACAGTGTGCATGAGTCAGAACAACTTCTGTTGTCTAATTGTGCAAACAAGTTTTACCACAATAGCCTGACCAATAGAAGTGGGGTTCAAATTTAAAATAAAGTATAGCTTTTAGGCTCAGATTTTATGTGCTGTAATGCTGCTTAATATATATATTTTTTTAAATGGAGCTGACCTCTTATTTGGCACAGGGAAGCAGCTACATAATATACAGTATAAACAGGGGCCATAGAGGAACGATTCAGAAAGTTTAGTTGGGTGAGCCCATATAAAGTTGTAGCCTGACTGATTTCCCCTAGAGATGCCGCAACTTCAAGGAAGAGCCAGATCCAAATGCTTTTTAGTGGGTTGCTTTTGCCAAAGCTTGGGTTCTCTGGCAACCCCTGGTTGCAGGGAATATAAGAAGTGCTGCATCTGTTTATTTGTTTATTTAATTTCAAAGAAAATATTCTATTGGTAGTAAAATAAAATAAAAGACCCAAAGAGCGGATTTAAAACAAATCTTTTGATGTAGTAAAATGTATTTAATGGTATAAAACTATAATTCTACTTGTGTACCAAACATAATTTCCTTTTAGGAATAGTTCTACCTCTCAAACAAAGGCCCTCTTTAAAATGGTATGTAACCCCCTCTTATTTGCCTCAGACTTACACCCGCTGCTGAGGTGTGGGCTTGTGTTCGCCTTCTCTATGTGATGTTTCACACGTGGCAGTACGTCAGACAATGGGAGACAGACTACACCTCCCCCCAGAGCTCACTCCTCCTCCTTCACCCTTTTAACTTGGAAGGTCATTTCACTTGCTGCAGGAACAAGACCCATTATGGTTTTTTCCCCTCTCACAGAGGTAAAAGGAAGGGTTCTGCATAGTCCTTGTTTTCCTGTGTGTAGCTGTGCTGGAGCCTGCTTCTCTTCCACTCAGAGCTCCCAGGCAATTGCTGAAGAATCAGGTTGTATTCTTTCTTTCTTTTTTGGTATACTTTGGTGTGGATCTGTGGGGGAGTATACTGTGAGTATATAGTGGTTTTTGTAGAGGGTTTGGGTGTTTTTTTCAGGTTAAAAACCGTTTTTGTTTTCACCCAGAGGCTGCTGTATTTCAACCCAGCAAAGCTGCAATATGGCTGGCAGGAATTTCAGTCTCAACCCCTCTCCCCTCCCCCACCTCTGGTTGTTTTTTACTTCCAGTTTTCACTTTAATTTAAAGCCTGATTTCTTTCTTTTTCATTTGCAATTGAGAGCTCTGTGTCTTACTTTAAAACCTTCTTTTTGTGTGTGGTTTCTTGTAAGAGAGAGAGAGTTAAATAATTAAGGGGAGAAAGAGAAGATTACAGCAGGTTTTAAAATCTGTTTTCTTTTCCCTCCCTGTGCAGAGAGGTAGTTAATTGGTTCTTAAAAAGACAGTTACCTCTCTGCATCTCTCTCCCTAAGCACTATTTCATCCCCTTACTTAGAGGCTTATTTCATCATGCCTGGGGGGAATAGGACTAGTGCAGCAACAGGGGCCACACCTGGACATCGGACTCCAAAAACTGGGGCCCCTAGGAGCAATAACCACAGCCCTAGGCCTGGTACTTCCAGTGCCCTGGCTACACCTCCCCCAGCTCCTGTTGTCAGTTTAACCCCTGCAGTCCCAGTTCCAATTTGGGCGCAGGTGGCAGCTGCAGGCGTTGACCCCAGTAATAACAATGCTGGGGCCACGCCCTGTCTGAGCAGGAAGCTTGGGGTGAGGTGCCCAATGTCACCTGGCCTTAGCATGGAGATTTATGTTAGGGCTGTGGCAGACGTTGTGGGTCCCTCTGCTGTGGTGGCGGCCAGCAAGATGTACGGGAGAGGCGTTTTCTTCCTCCGTACGCTGGCTGCCAAGCACACCCTGGTGCAGAAAGGCATCAGTGTAGGGGGGACCTACATCCCTGTAGAACCCATGGAGGGGTTAGGCACTAGAATTATTCTCTCCAATGTGCCCCCCTTCATCCCAGATAGCCTCATGCGGCTGCACCTGCAAGTCCTGGGAGACATTAAGTCTCCCATAACAAAAATTCCACTGGGCTGCAGGGATAAAGCGCTGAGGCACGTGCTCTCATTTAGGCGGCAGGTACAAGTGCTGCTGCCGGGGAACACAGAATCTGTGGAGGGTTCTTTTAGGGTGCCCTACGAGGGCATAATGTACACAGTGTTCTATGGCACGGAGGGATTCAGATGTTATCTGTGCAAGGAGCTGGGGCACACTCGTAGGAGTTGCCCCAAAGGGAACAGAGGACCTATCCCAACTCCTACACCCGCCCCTCCCTCTGCCAAGACACCCCGTACCGCTGTGCCCACCACAGCAGGGCCCTCAGGGGCCCAGATCCCTCCAGGGACCACAAGAGATGTTGCTGTCCCATCTGGAACAGTGACTTCTGCACTTCTCCCTGGAGAGCGGAGAGAAGGAGAGGGGGTCGCCCTGGAGCGACCACCCTCTGTTATCACTGTCTCCCCCCGAGGGGAAATACCCTGTGCCGCTGCGCCCACCGCAGCAGAGCCCTCGGGGGCCCAGGTCCCTCCAGGGACCACAGGAGATGTCGCTGTCCCATCTGGAACAGTGACATCTGCACCTCTCCCTGGAGAGCGGAGAGAAGGAGAGGGGGTCGCCCTGGAGCGACCACCCTCTGTTATCACTGTCTCCCCCCGAGGGGAAATACCCTGTGCCGCTGCCCCCACCGCAGCGGAGCCCTCGGGGGCCCAGGTCCCTCCAGGGACCACAGGAGATGTCGCTGTCCCATCTGGAACAGTGACATCTGAACCTCTCCCCAAAGAACAGAGGGAAGAGGAAAAGACCTCAAGGGCCCAGGTCCCCAATGGGATCACAGAAGATGTCACTGCCTCAACTCAAACAGTGACATCTGAACCTCTCCCCCCTACAAAGAGGGAGAAAGGAAAAGTCACCCCACAACAGTCACCCTCTGTTGTCGCTGTCCCCCCCCAAGAACACCTTACCCCCAATTTAAGCACCATACAGAGTGTGGGGGAGCAGGAGGAAGCTCCTGTTATGGAGGTAGCGGCACTCTCTCCTGGGGAATCAATTCCCAGAAAGAGGAAATTTAAAACAAATAAGAGGGTGATTGAGGAGGTAGAGGAGGGTGAACCATATTACGTTTACCTTCTGAAGTCTCTGAAGCGGAACGTAACATCAGTTCCGCAAAAGGTGGTCCTGTTCGGCCCACTGGTTACGATTAGCCAGTGTAAACCGGATCCTACACACGTACAGCCCCCCCCCCCCCCTCGAATTTCTGGAGGGAATACAACTGAAGGTACCCGGCGTCTCTGGGGTGGAATGCCAAAATGCTCAGCAGCATGAGGCCTTGCCCATAGATATAGACGTTGGGGTGCCTCTCAACGCCCCTCCCGGTTGGAGAGCATCCCCAGGAGAATTGTGCTTCGGTGAATTTGCCTTGCCGAATGCACCTATCTTTGGAGCCAGCCAAGATCCCCCTCCGGCTGTACCGCCTTCGAGTGTCGCACCTGAGGCGGAGTCAGGTTTTGCGTCACCAGAAGTAGGGGATGGGCTAGGGCTGACCCCCATGGTTAAGGATGGAGAGGGGGAGGCAGGTGTAGGTAGGGATGCTTTAGTGAGCACTTCGGATTTCAACTGGAGGCTATCTGACGTGAGCCCTCTTAGTGGGGAGTTTTGGTCTTTGTCAAAGATGACTGCCAGGCTAGACTCTCTCTTTGGGGTGCCTACAGAAGAGTGCCCTCCCGTGATTGAGGCGGATGCCCCTAACATTCCGTTTACTTACACGGCGATAGAGGAGACCAGGAGGGTAATGGGTACCTTTTTTGTTCAAAAGGTCACTCCAGAAACCGCTGCCTCTGCCATGCCGCCACCAGATACCCCTGAAGATCCTTCCCAGGGGTTGGAAGTGGAGGATTTAGTGGACCCCCTTGTGGAAACACCGAAGGGGGAACCCACTCTAGGACTGAGAGAGACCCCCGCAGGGGAGGGTGAGGGTCTTGAGCCTTTCAGTCAAGAGGAGCTTAGGGAGTTGGGGCTCAGTGAGGAGTCTTCTGGCACCGTGGAGTCGGTGGACTCTTTGACCCCTGTTATCCCTGCCCAGGAGCTAGATGCTTTCCTAGAGGATACCCTCCACAAGCATAAAAACTTGAAGGTGAAGTTGGCCCTTGAGAAGTGGAAAGATGCCTCGGTCATTCTCCATTCTCTTGGAGCTTACATCAGGGCCAACCACAAGGCCAAAATCTCCGGGGCTATCCATATTTGTGTCCTGAAGTTTGAAAAAGTGATGCGAGACCACGTAAAGGCTTCTCGGGGTATAGTACCCTGAGCACCTGTGGGGAACCAAAAAACTCCTGATTACCAATGGCGTTAAGCATCGGTACGCTAAATGTTAACGGCTGTAAGGATGGGTTTCGCAGGTTCCAGGTACTCTCCTTTTTGCAGAAGGGGAAGTATTCTGTGAGTTTCCTGCAGGAAACCCATACCACTCTAGAGGCTGAAGCCAGCTGGCATTTGGAGTGGCGAGGCAGTGTCTTCTTCAGCCATCTCACTTCAACATCTAGTGGGGTGGTGACCCTGTTCTCTGAGTCTTTTCAACCAGAGCTGCTGCTTGCCAAAGCTGTTGTTCCAGGTCGCCTGTTGCATATCAGGGTCCAACACGAGGACCACACGTTTAATTTCCTGAACGTGTATGCTCCTGCCACCGGACCCCTGAGAAGGCAGTTCTTCGTAAGAATGTCTGAATACCTGGAGACAGTCGACGCGGACGAATACGTGGTGCTCGGGGGTGATTTTAACTGTACCCTCGAGGCTCGGAAGGACCGGAATGGTCAGGAGCCACACCCGTGTTCTGCGTCGGCCTTGCGGGAGGTCATCACCCGCTACTCCTTGGTAGACGTCTGTCGAGAACAACATCCTGAGGCATCCACTGAGTTCACCCATGTTAGGGTGTTTAGGGGTGAACGGATGTCCTGGTCCAGGATCGACAGGCTGTATATTTCCAGCCACAGCCTGTCGCGAGCCCAGTCCAGTGCCATTAGGCTGGCGCCGTTTTCGGACCACAATTGTGCGTCCGTGACGGTGATGCTGCTACCTGCAGCACCTTCGGCCGCTTATTGGCATTTCAACAATACGTTGTTGGAGGACAAGGGGTTTGCGACGTCAGTCCGAGACTTTTGGATGGCCTGGAGAGGTTGCAGGTCAGACTTTGCCACGTTATAGCAGTGGTGGGACGTGGGCAAGGTTCATCTGCGCCTCGTATGTCAGGAGTACACCAGAGGTGCCAGCGGGCGGTGCAATGCTGAGATCGAGGCCCTCAGGGAGGAGGTGCTCGATCTCGAGAAGCAGCTGTCTGTGGCGGGAGACCAATACCTGCAGAGTATGTACGTGGAGAGGAAGTGCGCTCTCCGGGACTTGGAAGATCGGAGATCTCGGGGGGCGTATGTGCGATCCCGCATCAACTTCCTTCGAGAGATGGATCGCGGGTCGCGCCTCTTCTACACACTGGAGAAAAAGAGGGGAAAACGTAGACATGTCACATGCCTGTTGGCAGAGGACGGTACCCCTCTGACTGACCCAGAGAGCATCCGGGACAGGACCCGGAGATTCTATGTAGATCTTTTCTCTCCGGAGTCCATCCAGCCAGATAAATGCAGGGTCTTATGGGAGGGGCTTCCCACGGTCGGTGAGGATGGAAGGGAGCGGCTTGAGTTACCTTTGACTCTGGCCGAGCTCTCTGAAGCCCTCAGTCTCATGTCCCGCGGAAAAGCGCCGGGGCTAGACGGGCTGACTGTGGAGTTCTTCCGGTTTTTCTGGGAGATGCTGGGACCTGATTTCACCGAGGTCTTAGCCGAAGCCCTGGAGATCGGTGAGATGCCACTTTCGTGTCGGCGGGCAATACTGTCTTTGATGCCGAAGAAGGGGGATCTCCGTCAGATCTCTAATTGGCGACCGGTCTCACTGCTCAGCACGGACTATAAGATCGTAGCCAAAGCGCTTTCGCTGAGGCTCAAGTCCGTGCTGGCAGAGGTGATTCACCCCGACCAGTCCTATACTGTCCCGGGCCGGAGCATTCATGACAACATTTTTCTGGTCCGGGACCTGATGCACCACGCGCAGAGGACTGGTCTATCACTCGCCTTCCTGTCCCTAGATCAGGAGAAGGCGTTTGACAGAGTGGATCACCGTTACCTTATGCAGACCCTGCGGGCGTTTGGCTTCGGCCCACAATTTGTGGGCTTTCTCCAGATGCTGTACGCTTCTGCAGAGTGTCTGGTGAAGATTAACTGGTCCCTGACGGCACCTTTTGTGTTTGGTCGGGGAGTGCGTCAAGGGTGCCCCCTGTCTGGGCAACTGTACGCGCTGGCCATTGAGCCCTTCCTCTGCCTACTGAGGAAGAGGCTTACTGGGCTGGTGCTGCGGGAGCCCGACATGCGGGTAGTCCTGTCGGCTTATGCCGATGATGTGCTCATCGTGGCCCAGGACCTAGATGATCTAGAGCGGGCACAGGAGTGCCAAGAGGTCTACACCGTGGCCTCTTCTGCTCGGATCAACTGGTCCAAGTGCTCCGGCATCTTGGTGGGTCCCTTACAGGTGGACTCTTTGCCCCCCGCGTTTCGTAATATCTCGTGGGGGAGCGATACTCTCAAATATCTGGGAGTCTACCTGTCTGCTGCGGAAGACCCAGCCCCAGAAAACTTCAGTGATCTTGAGGAACGAGTCATTCCTCGTCTGGGGTCTTGGGTGTATCTGTCGAGGATGCTTTCCCTTAGGGGAAGAACCCTGGTAATCAATCAGCTGGTGGCCAGTCAGCTTTGGTACCGGCTGATAGCCATGGGTCCGACCCCCAAATTTATCAACAAGATCCAGAGGAAGTTGATGGATTTTCTCTGGATGGGGAAGCATTGAGTCTCTGCGGGAGTTGCGTGTCTCCCTTTGGAGGAGGGTGGACAGGGAGTGGTGTGTGTCCGCTCCAAGTTACACACTTTCCGCCTCCAATACCTGCAGAGATACCTATTCGCAGATCCGTCTCCGCAGTGGTGCCAGCTGGCAACCTTTTTCTTTCGCCAGCTGCGCAATATGAGGTATGACCGGCAACTCTTTTTCATCAGGCCCGAGGGTTTAGGTAGAAACCTCTCGGAGCTGCCGGCATACTACCGGGACTTACTGAAGGCCTGGAAACTGGTCTCCGCGACCAGGAAGAAACAGGCGGTGGGGATTGATTTCCTCGCCGAGCCCCTGCTGTATAATCCGGCAGTGGGGGCTCGGATGTTGGATTCACCCTCTATTTGCCGCCGGCTAATCCTGGCGCAGGTGACCAGAGTCGGGGATCTCCTGGACTATGAGCGGCGGGATTGGGTAGGGGCAGAGGTGCTCGTGCCCCGTATGGATCTGCGTTCTGCCCGTGTCCCTCGTCGTTTGATCCAGGAGATTAAAGATGCCATACACCCCGACTCCCGCACCTTCATTGAGGGGGTATTGCAGACCGGAAGGCCTTGACATCCTATCAACTTCGGCTCTCCGGACCTTTGCGTGGAACCAAGGTCACGGCAACCCCCTCGTGCTCTTCTCTCCCCCAACCTCAGCAAGTTGGGGGAAATGTCCCCGGCATGTTTCCGCGGCATGCCGAGGAAAGTCCTGTATTCTCTGGTGCTCCATATAGTGCATTACCTCGCCCTTGTCACCCGCCCAGACACCGTCTGGAGGCGGGTATTCCCAGCGAATGAGGATGAGAGACCCCGGTGGAGGGAACTCTATTCATCTATGGTTCCCCGTCCCGCCGGGGATTTGAGTTGGAGAGTCCTCCACGGAGCACTGAGCACAGGAGAGTATTTGGCACACTTCACGGACTCCCCTGCCACCTGTCCCTTCTGTGGCGAGCGGGAGTCCGTATATCACATTTATTCGAGTTGTGCCAGACTGCAGCCCCTCTTTTCCTTCTTGAGGAGCTTACTCCTGCTGTTCTGGTAGCACTTCTCACCTCATCTTTTTATTTTTGGGTGCCCAGTGTCCCGGGACAATAAGCCTAGGGATCTCCTGGTCAACCTGCTCCTGGCATTGGCTAAGGTAGCCATTTGTAAAACCAGGAAGCAGTGTTTGGAGGGGGGGGGTCCCGACAAACATCGTGGTCATGTTCCGGGCGCTGGTGCACTCCCGTATTCGGGCAGAGTACTCGTACGCCGAGTCTACTGGGACGGTTTCAGAGTTTCCCTCCCAGTGGGCGTTAGGCGGGGTGCTTTGCTCGGTATCCACCAATAAGGGTTCTTCAGATTTAACCCTTCTGTTTTAAGTGCACTTCATCAGTGCACTTGTTGGGTTCATTTAATTTTTGTTTGACTGGTTTATTTTTGTTCTACTTGGTAACAAGTAGAATTGCTGTTCAACTGAATTGGCCGGCTTCGCCGGCCAATCAGTTTCAAACCAGATCAAAATAGTTCTCCTCTCACAGAGGTAAAAGGAAGGGTTCACAGTGTAGTGTAGGACCTGCATTATTTTGGTTATACCTTGACGTTGGTATGCAGGCTTATGAAGCCTTTGGCCAAAGGGTTAACTAAATAACCAATTATTATTATTGAAGTATTTTACTTTATATGTTTTGTCAATTGGATGCAGCATTGGGCACCCCCTGTCTCTTGTTATATACAATAATGTTTATAGTATAACCGTATTTATAAAGTGAGTAGCAATGCATGCTCTGGTACCTTACGATACTTTGCAGAAGGATCACAACATACATTCACATAGCACATTAACATAGCATGCCACATTATACAGTATGTCAGTGTCTCTTGCTGAGGCCACTCAATCCTGGGTATCAAAGTCTATGTGATGGTGCAGGACACTGTTGAAGCTTTTAGCTATGTATCTATGTACAGATTCAGCTCTCCGTTATGTCGTGGGCTCCTCGCAGCTTCCATACGGCAACCGCGCCATGAAGCACACGAAAAGTTTGCACACGATTCACGCTGCTTTTTATAAACCATAGCGGGTGACCGCACGCCGCGTGGAGGCACAAATTTCCCCATGGACAGCCAAACGGACTGCCCATGGAGCGTCCCTGGAACCCATGACGTAACAGAGGGCTGCATATGTAGCAAGCCTATACTTTGAAAATGCTACAGTACCACTTTATATAACTATCGTTTAGGATCCCCTCTTATGGAGCACATTCCTCTGTGCTGTTCTCACTTAGATTATTCATTGGGCCTACTCGTAAGGGCTAGCTGCTCTCCCTCTTCCAATTCTCCTCCTTAGTCCTGCCTCTCCAGAGTCCAATCTCAAGTCACACCCTCCTGCACTGGAAGTGGATCCCTGATAGAGCACAGCATGCTGGGAGTTGTAGTTTCCTATTGAAGGCAGGCGGCAGTGTATGTGTGTCAGCTGCATACATCTTACCGGGGGTTACAAGCAGAACCAGGCACATAATGATATTCAAAAATTGGGTAGCGGGTGGGGCGTTAACCCCTTAATTACCATAGTGGTTAATAACCGCTAAGGTGAGTAAGGGGTTGCAGGTCAGTAGTTAGTTTTTTTATTTTACTGTTTGTTGTTTCCCACTGAAGAAGAGGAGGATGCAGACGAAGACGAGGAGGATGAGGACGGCCTTCATTCTTGCAGGGCAAGTACAACTTTAATTTACTATATGCTGGCTGGGTAATGTTTTCATTATGTTTTATTTCATAATTGGCAAATGTGCTATTATAAAGATCTGGATGATAGGGATTTTGCCCATTACTGTACTGAATTTGTTGGACGGGGAGGGGGGGGGATTGTTCAATGTATTATATTGATGTTTGTATTGTAATGTTTATTGGGGGTAGAGGGGGTAGGTGAAGGGGGTAGTTTCCCTGGGGTGGGTGGTTAGGCCCCTCGGGTGGATAGTGGAAGGGGTTAACCCTTTAATTACCATAGTGATTACTACCGCTAAGGTAATGAAGGGGTTAATCCTCCCGAAACCTTCCCGGTAGGCCTAACCACCCACCCTGGGGCAACTAACCTCTTCAACCACCCTATCTATTCCCCCAATAAACCAGTAGCCTGGCTTAACCCATAAGTTGTCTTTGGCAACAAGGTAATGAAGCAATTTTTTTTTATAACACAGTATTGAAGCAGGGGGTCCCCGGAGCTGCATTGCATTAATTTCAGCCTCGGGGACCCCCTGCTTCGCAAGTTACAGGCACTATTATGGGGTGCTGGTATCACCCCACATTGTTTAAATCTCCTGGTCACGGGGGCCGTGACACGGGAGAATTTAAACATGGCCGCTAAGATACCAGCACCCCATAACGGGCACACAGATACCCAGCAAGCTCTCAGAAACCCCCCAAAATTACCACAATATATATAAATGTATACAAGTGTCAAAAGGAGGGCTACTGTTTCTTGTTTTATACCCCATAACGGGGCCTGTAACTCGGGAAGCAATGGGTCCCCGGACCTGAAATTAATGCAATTCAGCTCCGGAGATCCCCTGCTTCAATACTGTTGTTAAAATAAAATTGAATAAAAGCCGTGTGATCGCCTATTAGAGGCGCGCAGGGAGAGTGACTGATTCAGTCTATTCTTACCGTGCATCTCTTACAGACAAGAGCAACCCAGTAGGATTCACACAGCGGGAGTCCTATTCAGACACAGGGACCTCTCTACTATATGTTAATCCCGATGGGCCATTAAGTCTCCTTACATGCATTCTGCGTGCACAGATGGAAAAAAAAAAACATAGCGCTGCGGATTTTGTGAGGAGATGTGTTACCGACCTTAGGGTTACATCGGTTGCTCCTACAGATGAAACTGTCGGTTCTCGCTTAGTGTCTGAGGAAACCGCTAGCCGCTAAGGCAATGATGGGGTTAAGACAGACTACCTGGTTTATTGGGGTAGAGAGGGTGGGTGAAGGTGGTAGTTGCCACAGAGTGGGTGGTTTGGCCTACTGGGAAGGTTGCGGGAGGGGTTAACCCCTTTATTACCTTAGCGGTAGTAACATGATGTCAAATCCTTTTAAAAAATTGTCTGCCATCACATGGTACTCCAACCAATCGGACTGGGAAATTACTTTACATCCTTTAAAAAAAGTGGAAGCTGTCACATGGTACTTCAATCAATCAGTTTGGGGGCCTACAATGTAATGCCTCAGATGGTGTATCTCTCAATCCGATAAATTGGATTATGCGAAAATGCGAGTTGGAGTTGTTTTTTGAGCTCCCGCTCGGTGTATCTGAGCTGTAGCAAGACCGTTCAGGGAGATGCACTTCTCGAACGATTTTGGCATGCTAACGGAGCTTTCTGAATAGCAACATTGCCAAATTGTTCGGGAACTGCTCAAAATCCTCGATGAGTTAGTTATCGAAGTTTATAGAAAAGGCCCCTTTGTCTTTTCATGTTTCTGACAGAATGGTAAGCAAGTTGAATACAGGTAAGAATATAACATCTACTGAAGTTTTGTTACATTATTTCCATTTTTATGTTTATAGTCTACATTTTATTAAATAGAAAATATTTTACCCTGAGTAGGTTGAACTGTTTCTTTAATTGAAACAAGAAAAAACACAAAAGCGCACCAAGATGAGAGATAGATATTGTATTAGCAACAAATAATAAAATTAGTAACTTACATATAAAATTTCTTTAATAATCCCCGATTCTGGTGTCTATCAGAAACGCGTTGGTGGGGGCCCTGGGGCTCATCCTTATTGTCATGCTCTGATCCAATAAACCTTATTTTTATTGGGAACACACTCTCCAGCAATTTTTTCCGGTAGTGCTCCATCTCTCCCTGCTGAACCTGTCTACTACTCTGGAGAACCGGCAGCACACACCTATGAAGAACCCACTGAAGACCAATCTGCAAAAAGTGAGTGAATTACTCCAGTTAACACCACAGGAATCCCTTTCAATGTTACAGACCAGACACAAGCAAGTGTGAGTATTCATCATTATAAAGGTGTTACTCTTCTGGTATATTGATCATATGGATGTGATGTTTCAGATTATAGATGGTCCATTATAGTGTGGGATATCTCTAGGAATGGATTGATTTTTTCATTATATTGTTACAACCTAAATGGGTCAGGTCTATGTTAGAGCACCATACAGCTTTGTTTTGCTCTATCACAGGAGTAGGGCATCACATAGGAAGTATGAAGGGTAATCTCAGTTCTGAGAGATCAGACCCGCGCGCTGGGGCTGTCTCTGTTCACTCTCCTGTCCTCCACGTGTGGTAGCGTGGTGCAGAGTGTAGCACACATGTGCAGGAACCGGGGCCTTCAATAGGTGTCCTTAGGATGCCTGTCCGTTTTTGATAGCATAGAAACTTCGCCTGAAGAAGTTTACTTTGTTAAACGAAACGCGTCGCGACTGTTGTGGCTGGCGGTTTTACTACCCACCACCAGTACACACTCAAGTGTACCGTTCCTGCTTATTTCCGATCGTTTCTATGCTATCAAAAACGGACAGGCATCCTAAGGACACCTATTGAAGGCCCCGGTTCCTGCACATGTGTGCTACACTCTGCACCACGCTACCACACGTGGAGGACAGGAGAGTGAACAGAGACAGCCCCAGCCCGCGGGTCTGATCTCTCAGAACTGAGATTACCCTTCATACTTCCTATGTGATGCCCTACTCCTGTGATAGACACCAGAATCGGGGATTATTAAAGAAATTTTATATGTAAGTTACTAATTTTATTATTTGTTGCTAATACAATATCTATCTCTCATCTTGGTGCGCTTTTGTGTTTTTTCTTGTTTTGCTGATATTGGTACCACCATCGGGGTTCCGGTGGAGACCACATTTGGAGGTGGGGGAGACACCTCATAAACACAGAAGCAGCAAAAGAACTGAGAGGGACCAACACTCCAAGTTTAAAGAGCCAGAGCGCGGACTGAACTTTTCATTACTGTTTCTTTAATTGAGTATCAGTCTTTCAAATGTTATTAATTGGCTCCATCATAAACAACATCTTTATCAGCTATGTATTAACCACCCAAAATATGTATTTGGCCTTAAATTAGGGCTATGGGTAATTTTACATATTTTTTAATATCAAGGTGTCAAAGTGTCAAAGTACTTTGGTCCATTTTTGCTCTTTGCTGTAAGAAGAGTGTTTAGATGGAATTCTAGTAATGCTGCTTTATCTCACAAGTAGACATTTTACTATATTATACTAGCCATCTAGCTACCGAAGGATGCTCCTCTATGATTCTCTTTACAAGGGCATACTATAGTTCTGATTCCTTTTACCCGTTCAATAGAGTTTTTGACCCCTTTCTGTCCACTACATTATTTTATTTTTTTAGCTTCTTCTGGTTTTCTGTCTTTTTTGAACTTTGCCTTTTAGTCCACGCTTTTTCTTTCATCTTTTTCATACAATGATTCCGCCCTGCTTACCCATGCTTTTCTGTAACATTTGTTTCATAAATAGTGTCGTAGGCAATTTCATTGAATAAAAATTACCATTTGTTTTGTTATGGTATTGCATTGCCTCTATTTTATGTGAATACAGCAGTAAAAATATCCAGGATTCCATATCCATAATCTTTTCCCTTTCAGTTATTAAAACTAAAATACCCATCTGTTAGCTTCTCTATCAGTAAACAAGCAGAAGTAGCTAATGCATTATGAAAGATAATGCTTGTGTTTGTACACATTTATACTAAGTAATTAGGCGTCTGGGGAAAATATGGAAAAGAGCAGTATTTCATGTGTAAATAAAGTGCTTACTTTTAAATAAGGTTTCAAAATTACGCCTCAGCTATTACTTTGAACAAGGTAATTTGCCACGCTTTTAACTGTGAGACATTATTTGCTACAAAGCAAACAGATTGTCTTTTAATAAAAACAATTTGCTTTTGACTAAGCAATCAATATTTTGATTCCAAATGTCTTGGTAGGAGAAATTAGAAAGCTGGTGTATTTGATGTACTGTAAGTGTTTGTGAGGTAATTTACTGAGCCAGTATACTGAGCCTGGAGGAATTTGGAATCAATATCTGAAAAAATGGATGGCTGAGTTATGCATCTGCAACTACTTGCTAGAATAAGCTGTTATTTTCACATATAACTCTGAAAATAATACAGCAGCAATTCTAACATTTAAAGTTATAAGATTATTTTTTAGAAGATCACAATAGGCATTTTTATAAATCACTACAAAAATGTTTTTCTACATCCATGTTTCACAGGGAATTATATGGTCAGTATAAGAAATAAAAAAATATTTTGGGATAGGCTTAGTCAGTTGTACCCTATACGTAAAAGGTTAAACTTGCAAACACTGTTTGCTAACTAGCATTATTGGCACTCAGAATAACACATTAGTTAAAAGAAGAGAAGAAAGGATGAGGTTGGTAAAGCTTATACTGTAATGGGTTAGGGTTTAATAACCAACTTTAGTGCCAGTTTTTCTATTAGCGATGACAAATTTGTGGAGGTGTTGTGACTGATTTGTAGCATGATACTGCTACACCCGGAGGAAAATTGTTACCAAAGCACACAAACAGCAATCCAGGCTGCTTGTTTTTTAACCTCTCTTTTTTTATTTTACAGGGTGGGAACCAGAACTGAACTCGGCTATTTTCGGCTCTGGGGATCTCCTGATTCCCAAGGTACTTACTGGTAAAGGTACCACTGTTATAGTATTGTATTGTATGTCTTTATTTGTATAGCGCCATTAATGTACATAGCGCTTCACAGTAGTAATACACATTGTAGTCATGTAAATAACAAATAATATAAATAACAGGTCATGAAAATAAGTGCTTCAAACATAAACATAATATTTAGGAAGAGGAGTACCTGCTCCAAGGAGCTTACAATCTAATAGGTATGTAGAAGGAACGTACAGAGTCAATAGGAGGGCATTTTGGTAAGTGCTTCTGCAGGGAGCCAAGCTTTATGTATCATGTGTCTAGTAATATCTACGGTGCTACTCATATGCTTCTTTAAGCAAGTGTGTCTTAAGGTGGGTCTTAATGTGGATAGAGAGGGAGCTAGTCGGGTATTGAGGGGAAGGGCATTCCAGATGTGTGGGGCAGTCAGTGAGAAAGGTTTAAGGTGGGAGAAGGCTTTAGATACAAAGGGGGTAGAGAGAAGACATCCTTGAGCAGAACGCAAGAGTCGGGATGGTGCATAGCGAGAAATTAGGGTTGAGATGTAAGGAGGGGCAGAAGAGTGTAAAGCTTTAAAAGTGAGGAGGAGAATTGCATGTGTGATACGGGATTTGATAGGAAGTCAGGAGAGCGATTTCAGCAGGGGAGACACTGAGACAGATTTAGGAAAGAGTAGAGTGATTCTGGCAGCATCGTTTAGGATAGATTATAGGGGAGGCAGGTGAGAGGCAGGAAGGCCAGACAGCAGGAGGTTTCAGTAGTCAAGACGGAAGAGAATGAGGGCCTCAGTCAGAGTTTTAGTAGTCGAGCAACAGAGGAAAGGGCGTATCTTTGTAATATTGCGGAGGAAAAAGCGACAGGTTTTGGAGATGTTTTGAATGTGAGAGGAGAATGTGAGAGGAGTCAAGTGTGACCCCTAGGCAGCGTGCTTGGACTACTGGGTGAATGATGGTACTTCCAACAGTAATGTGCAAGGAGGTAGTAAGGCCAGGTTTGGGAGGGAGTATGAGGAGCTCTGTTTTTGTCATGTTAAGTTTAAGTCGACGGAGGGCCATCCAGGATGATATAGCAGAGAGGAATTCTGAAACTTTGGTCTGTACCGCAGGTGTAAGGTCAGGGGTAGAAAAGTAAATTTTTGTGTTGTCAGCATAGAGGTGATATTTAAACCCAAGGGATGTGATTAGGTCACCTAATGTGGTTATAGTCTGATCAAGGGGAAAACAAGATTGTATTTAAAATCTTGCACGTGACGGGGACAGTAGAAAGCCAAACCGTCAATCATTATGGCTTCCTTTTGGCTTATGTAACATGGGAGATTTCAAAGCCAGGAAGTAACAATACAATATAGGTACCTTTATTGGTAAGTATCTCCGAAACGGGGAGCAGAGCTGAAAACAGTGTGGTTCAGCAATGGAGACCCCCTGGTTTCCATCCTGTTAAAATAAAGGGGGGATATGTACTGTATGGGCGATTGCTGCTTTAGGCACTTGCATGTTTCTGCACAATGCATAGGGCCTTGAAAATATTTAATTCCAGGGACTGTCAGGTCGTAATTACCCTGAATCCCCTACATGTGAAAGAAATTGGAATCTAAAAGCAATTCAACTCAATTTAAAGAATACTGTATGGTGAACATTTCCAGATTTTTTAAACGGTTTCAAATACTGTAGCTTCAACAATAGAAATGACAGGGACTTTAAAAGTACCAAAGTACCAAAAAAGAACTAATGACAATGATAACTTCGTAGCGTGATATTGAGGGTTGGGAATGCAGTATTTGCCTTCTAACTGCATGGAACAAAAAAGACTGACATTGACCCTTCCATGTTAGAGACAAGATTTGCAATTAGTACTTAACTGCAATTAGTACTTAACTGGCACAGTCCACAACATTAGAAAGTTTAAAAACGATAGTCATTCCTAAATCCAAAATGGACCAACAGCAGTGATAGGTATAAGGGCTAATCTTCTGCCAAGTTCAACTTGGCTTAAAACCTAAAAATACTTAATAGTGTTAGCACAGAATTAAGTGACTATATATCAACCCAAAATATTATATGTCGCGGCATTAATAATATATATAATATATATAATTTCTACAGTATGGCTATTATAAATATTACGACACATATTTTTTTGTTTTAACTAATTCTAGTTATAAATACAAAATGCACATCATTTTGTCATTTCAATTGTAATAATCAGGTATTCAACATGATGTGATGCATAAAACATTATTTGAAACAACAATTTCTGCATTACATGTGTAGCGCTGTTTCCCCCACACTATGGGAAATGTGGCGGCTACTGAGAGTGTGGTGCTTTACCTGTGGCTCACAGGAGGCCTGAACCTCCGCTATTGGGAGCCTGGGGTGTACCTGATCCATCTGGTGACAGCGCCTTCACCTGTGAGAGATTCTGACAGCGCCGGATAACCCCTTCACAGGACCCAATACAATAAGATCACACACTTGTATTTAATAACAGTTTACTGAACACAGATACAACTAGATATATCATTAAACCACATACAATATAGGCCTCACACAGCCGTAGCCCCACCATGCCCTTCAACTGTACTGTGCACCCCTAATGGGATTTCCCCAAAGAACTGAGGGGCCCCTGGTCACCCAACCTCCCTGGTGTCATCAAAAGCCAACCCACCCAATGTGTGAGACAGCACTGCCCACAGTAACTGAAAGTGTTATAGTTGGTGCATGTTGTGAGGTACCTGCCCAGGTGCTCCAGCACCCGGATATGGCAAAAACAGCAAAAAGGATCCGCTGATCCAGCGACGTCGATGTCAGCGAAGCCTCCACCTCTGCGTGGGGTGAACTCTGGTAGTAGGGTCTCACCTTTGATAGTCTATGATAGTGCAGTGGTGGTCCTGCCCCAGACCACAGTCCACAAATCGTTGTGCGGCGTTTTCAAATGGCACTATTCACTAATTGTATAAAGCTACAGGGGAAATGTCTCTAGCTAGGGGTTTTCCTGTAGCAGCCACAATCTGATTAGGTGAGTGGGGCCTATCTTGGACCTAAAGGGTTAATATGACCTAGTCTGGATGCCACTGACACCCAGAACCTACCTTCCCATTCTTTGTCCTGGCTCCAACTGTCCATCCCCCTAACTGTCAGAACCCCAACTGTCATAATTCTAAATGCCATGCATATCTCAGCCCTATTGGTTGCCTGGCAACATGTGGTCTGCAGCCCTTGAGGCTGCTAGAACTTGTAGTACCCCTGCTGTGCTATACTCCTAATGGCTGCTGCTTGCGCTTGCTACTGCGCATCCCCCCTGCACTCTCCCCAGCCTCCACTGCCTATGGAAAGGTAATCGGACAAACAGGGGACCAGGAAGGACCCAGGCTACTCTTATTTGGTATGAATTCTTCATACAGTACATACAACGCACATTTTTTTAAAAGTTTTGTATTACTTCTTGGCAATTAAATTTTGACGGACAAGAAAATGTAAAATACAGTTGTAGTAGAGTAGTCCTCCACAACTCTGGGTGGAGCTTATGCAGCTCCTCAGACTGTTATGAGGAGGTGTGGCGGTCATGTTGGGACTGGCGGGAACTGGAGACAAGATATCCTCTGCTGGAGACATGATATCCACTAGAACTGTGAAGGGCAAGGTCAGAGCTGCCTGAGTCTGCAGAACGGAAGGTACTGACCTTGGAACCAGTCAGGCTACCTGGGGCTAGGACAGAGGAACCCCGTAGACCCCAGTTAGTCCCTAACCACTGTAGAGGAGTGTTGTAGGGCTGGCCATAGTTCAGGGACTTTTCCTGTTAGCCCAATCGGCAGCAGAGCGGCATGGATTTCAGGGAAGGATTCCCCAGGCCTGGAGGAATGACCACGCGGCTGTCCGAAGTAAGCAGAGAAGGGACATTGTATTGGGAGGCCCTGCATCGTGGGACCACGATTGTGGCTTTTCTCCTGAGAGGAATACCCTGTTGTACAAGTACAAACAAGGAAGATACCCATGTGCACCACTGATACACAGGGGAGGTTAGCGCTGCCTTCATACACACATTTTGTATCACCTTGGCGGACATATTGTTCTCTTAGGTGCCCAAGGGTGTAATCAGGGCAAGAAAGGGTGTAGTTTCCTCCTTGGGATAGGAGAAAGGGGTTGTGTCGCTATTGTTACTGAGCATGTTATTATGCAATTGTGTTGTGTGATACCCTGTTGGTAAAAAGTTATACGCTTATGCTGTTGTGTGGTGTTTATTCACTGGACAAGTTCCTGTGAGGGGCTATCTCATCTGCGGCAGGATCCTCACAAGTGGAGGTGCTGCACTCTGCACCCCAAGCTCCCTATAAGCAAAGATTCAACCTCCTGTCGCCCAAACAGTTTAGCTCCCTAACACCATAGTACCTTCAGATTCCCTTAGGGACGGGATAGGGATGTTACACACTCTTAGT
This sequence comes from Ascaphus truei, assembly GCF_040206685.1. Lineage (NCBI taxonomy): Eukaryota > Metazoa > Chordata > Amphibia > Anura > Ascaphidae > Ascaphus > Ascaphus truei. The sequence continues at coordinate 205,705,980 of NC_134485.1, read as the reverse complement.
ATATAGGCCCCCTATCTCCCTGTTCTTTTTTTGGTCCTTTAACATGGACAGTGGATAACTTCTTACCACAGTGTTTTTCAACAGTAGTTCCATGGGTATCCCTAAAGGGTCCCATGTAATTTTCAGGTCATTTGAAAATTGTACCAAATACAGAAGGTTTAAATGCATCTGATCTCAGACACACTATTAGAGAGGGTTGAAGTTTCTTACAATGCATCTGATCTCAGACATACAATTAGAGAAGAGTTTGTGTTCTGCAGAAAGTCACAATATAATCATAGGGTTCCTTAACCAATAAAAGGAGGAACACCACTGCCTTACTATGTAACGTATTACCTTCCACATGAATAATAACATTTAATTGTTCCCTGGGCCAGCTTTATGGTGGTGCCATTTGTGCAAATGCATCTGGTCCCACGCTTACAGAAGTCCTATGCTTTTCCCCAGCCCAACTTCTGTAATCTCAGTTTAAATGTTGTGGTGGTTAAATTAAAACTGTGATTGCCGGGGGAGAGCGTGGGAGCCTGTGTAAGTCTCGGCATCTCCTCCTCCTACCATGTGAGGCTCATCGCCTTGATGATGCAATATCACATGACTCATGGGCGATCAAGAGGCCCTCGGTGTCACGTGGCATCATCATGTAATGTGGTGTTGTCAATGCGACGCATGCTAGATGCCAGCTCCGGAGGAGGTATGAGGCCCTGAATTATTCCTAATTGTACTAAATGCAAGTTACAGTATAGTAGCAAGTTAGGTATCTGCCAAACCTCATAAAACATGTTTATGCAGTTTGTGATGTCACAAGAACCTCACGGTTGAATTATTGTTGTAATCAATGCAGGCCAGTATGGAAGGAGCAGAGAACACAATATTGCTACTAATCACTTAGATATAGTTGGTGTTGGTTTATGTGTTGCTTTCCCTATAATGTACAGTACACTTGTCCAATAACATTACACACTGATATGCTTGGTGTACTTCATATTCTGTAATGCATTTCAGCACTTTAATCTGCTCTAAAACAAGTGCTGAATATTTAGCATTAGAAACATTTTATTACATATGTTTGTTGTTTAGATTTACTAAGGCTAAGCACCATCTAGTAAATCTGAGCTTTAGCCCTTTTGAATTTGGGTGTCGTAACCAAGCTTCCTGATGCCCATTTTTATATGTAATCACTTCACATCCCCTTATAATTAAAGAAAGAGTTTAGGATTATGGGCTCTATGCAGTAAGCGCCGAAAAAGTCCTCTTGCCAAGTGTTCCTTATCGGCATTATTCTGCCGATTTTCCTTCGCCGTATGCAATAAGTGCCGAATCCCTTCCGAATCAAGCCGAAAACATTTGGTCCCACTCTGCCGATGATTTGCCGATCACACACAGGTGTATCGGCGTGCATGGCGGGGTGGTGTTAGGTTCGCCAATGAAACTTCTTGCTGAATCTGCCGAAGCAAGCATGTTTTTGATTGAGCGGCCCATTTAAAGGCAGCGTGTATTTTTATTCATTCTCTGTGTTGTTGGGAGTGAGAGAGAGAGAGAGAGACACACAGAGCTGGCCGATTTACATATTTCATATTGACTGAGAGTTGTAGTTGTGTATTGTGAGAGGTTTGTCCTGTGTTGTTTTGTTAACATCTTTGTCTTGTTTTCACTTTGTAAGTGTTCAGTGCGATTGTCTTTAAATTTACTTTCTGTTCTTTGTGAGTGCTATAGGTATGGCCGAAAGGCGTGGGAAGAGTGATGCTGGTGTGAGTGGTACTGGTAGTCGTGTGAGTACGCATCTGAGTGAACGTAGGATTCAGGGGAGTGCTGTTGCTGCGAGTGCGACTGGTGTTGCTGGGAGTGCGAGTGCTGCTGGTGACTCTGTTGCTGTTGCTGCTGTGGGGTCTGTTGCTGGTACTGATGGGGTGTCTGTTGCTGGTGCTGGTGGGGTGTCTGCTGCTGGTGCTGCTGGTGTCTCTGGTGGTGAGGTGGTTGGTGGTGGCCCGCTTTTGGAGTCTCTTCCATTGGAAGAAGGAGAATCCAGTTAGCAGCAGCCAAGCTCTGGAGCTGCACGTGTTCTGAGGAAACGTCTGGAGCGGCCACGTAATCCTCGTTTCAATGAAGAGGAAAACAGAGTTCTTGTCACAGGGATTTTGGAGCACTATGACTCTCTGTATGGGAATGTACTAGGAAAGTCTATCTTTGCATTGATTGTTCAAAGACATGTTATCCTAGGTCATGTGAGATGTCTTAATATCAAACTATTATTCTCTAATATCTATCAATTAAAGTTAATTGTTACACACATATTCCTTCATGCTTTATAACGACCATAACAATCAGTCTAAAAAGTTTGCCAAAGTTCATACAATATTCATGCAAGCTTACTTAGATTTGTATGTTTCCACGTAAATGCTCATGTGCTACACATATTCAACCTAAACCAGCATGTTTGGTATCTCTTGGAACAGGTAGCAGTTTAGGAAACTGCTCGTTTTTCTAATATTAATTAACGTCATATATTTTGTATGTATTTCAAGGGTGGACAAGTTCAGCAACCAAAAAAGAAATATGGGAGCAAATAACATTGGCTGTGTCTGCGTGTGGGAATCATGTCAGGGACCGGGCGAATTGTCAGAAGAGATTCGATGATATCAGGGCAAACTTAAAGAAAAAATACAAGCACAACGGATGCATGCTTATGCCACTGGAGGTGGGCCGCTAGCACAAGCTCTAATCTTAACTCCATTGGAGGAGCAGATGCGGGAAAAATTTCTTCCTGTCATCGTGGAGGGTTTGGAAGGGGACAGAGATATCGGAATTTATCGGCTCAATTTCCAGCAGGTGACAAATGTTACTGTATTACGCGTGTCGTATGTTACAGTTCTTATCTATATTTCCGCAAAAACGTATAGTTTTTCACAATATAAGCATACCTACATATATATCTGTATATATGCCTATTTATCTATCTATCTATCTATCTATCTATCTATCTATCTATCTATCTATCTATCTATCGTTGTCCTACAATAACCAAAAATAATTATATATATATATATATATATATATATATATATATATATATATAGTTGTCCGAAAAAATCCAATATATATATATATATATATATATATATATATATATATATATATATATATATATATATATATATATATATATATATATATATATATATGTATATGTGTGTGTGTGTTTGGAAACATGTATTGGCTCAGCTATTGTGGATGACATCATTATGAGTAAACATACACAACTTGACCAGGATGAAGGGATTATGTGTAATGATCTTCCAAATGACACACACTGCAACCTTCTACCTTACAAAGCATTCAACATCTTTGCCCTATAGTTGAAAGCTGAATGTATGTGTGAATCTTTGTACAAACAATGGGTTATTATTTATTTATTTATAAAATATTTTACCAGGAAGTAATACATTGAGAGTTACCTCTCATTTTCAAGTATGTCCTGGGCACAGAGTAAAACAAATAATACATGGTTACAAGTACAGTTACATAAATGAACAAGGTATAAATTATATACAAGACATTGCATGCACAGTTAAAGAAAATATATATTATGAGCGTATGAAACAGTTACAGACCAGATTAAAGTGTGAGACAGCCTTAGATTTGAAAGAACTTAAGCTGGTGGTGGATATGAGAGTTTCTGGTAGGTTGTTCCAGTTTTGGGGTGCACGGAAGGAGAAGGAGGAACGTCCAGATACTTTGTTGAGCCTTGGGACCATGAATAGTCTTTTGGAGTCTGATCTCAGGTGATAGGTGCTGCATGTGGTAGGGGTGAGGAGCTTGTTCAGGTAGCTGGGTAGCTTGCCCAGAAAGTATTTGAGGTGAGACAGGAAAGGTGAACTTTGCGCCTAGACTCTAGTGTTGACCAATCTAGTTCTTTGAGCATTTCGCAGTGATGTGTGTTGTAGTTGCATTGGAGAACAAAATGACAAATTGAATTGTAGAGGGTGTCAAGTTTGCTAAACTGGGTTTGAGGAGCCGAGCCATATACTATGTCTCCATAGTCAATAATTGGCATTAGCATCTGCTGTGCAATACTCTTTCTGACCAGGAAACTTAGGGAGGATTTGTTCCTGTAAAGTACCCCTAGTTTGGCATAGGTCTTGGTTGTCAGGGTATCAATGTTCATCCCGAATGTTAAGTGGGAGTCAAACCATAAGCCCAGGTATTTAAAACTAGTGACAGGTGTAAGGGTGGTGTTAGCGTTGGTTCTAATCAGGAGCTCAGTCACTGGAAGCTTTACAAATTTAGTCTTGGTCCCAAATACCATTGTTACAGTCTTGTCAGTGTTTAAAAACAGTTTGTTTTGGGAAATCCAGTTTTGAGTCTCAAAAAGTCAGACTGAAGTATGTGTTGAAGGTCAGAGAGGCTATGGCTGTGTGCATATAGGATTGTGTCATCTGCATACATGTGTATTGAGGCTTCCTTACAAGCTGTGGGAAGATCATTAATGAACACTGAGAAGAGTAGGGGACCCAGAACAGAGCCTTGCGGGACACCACAGGTGATATCCAGGGGGTTGGAGTTAGAGCCTGAGATGGACACATGTTGGGATCTTCCTGATAGGTAGGACTGAAACCAGTTTAAAGCATGTTTCCCTATTCCAGAGCTCTGGAGTTTGTTAAGCAGGATAACATGATCAACTGTGTCAAAAGCCTTTGCAAAATGTAGGAATACTGCACCAGTGAGTTGTCCCCGTTCCATTCCACACTGGATTTCATTGCCAACTTTTAGCAGGGTAGTTACGGTGGAGTGTTTGGGACGAAACCCAGACTGGAATTGGCTAGGGAAATTTGTCTTGGTGTAGAAATCGCTTAATTGGGAGTGGACACATTTTTGCATAACTTTGGATAGAATTGGGAGAAGTGAGATTGTTTTTGTCCCCACTTTTGAAGATTGGGACAACTCTGTCAGTTATCCAGGTCTTAGGGATATGGCCTGCAGACAGGATAGAGTTGACTATGGACGCAATTGGTTTGGCAATGGCTAGGGCACCAAGTCGTAGGAACCTAGATTGTAGTAAGTCGGGTCCACATTGGCTGCTTAGTTTTAGTTTGAGGAGCGCTTGTGTAATCTCCTCTTCAGATACTGGGCTAAATTGAAAATTGTGGGCAGTGTTGGGAGGGGGTGGGACTGTAGGGATACTCCCAGGATGAGATTCATGTTTGGGGATTGTGCTGCGTTTCGCTAATATGTTAGTGGCACACCCCACAAAGTAATCATTGAATGCATTTGCAATGTCAGTGAGGTTTGTCAGAGTAATATCCCCCTAGGGATATTACTTGGTTGTTGATGGTTAGGAGGCTGGAATATATTATTGATAACTTTCCAGAAGTTAGCTGGGTTTGATGTATTCTGGTGGAGATTGTCAGAGTAATATTGTGCTTTTGCATGCCTTGTTTGCCTTGTGCACATGTTCCGCATGCATCTGTAGTGATTGAGATCCTTGGTAGTGCCAGTTACTTTGTAGCTTTTCCACAAGGCATCCGTGAACTTGTAGAGTGCTATAAGGTCAGTTGTAACCCATGGAAGGTGGGCCCCCCGTACCCTTATTTTGCGTAGTGGAGCATGGGTATCGCAGAGTTTTAAGAACTCGGATTGGAAATAGTCGAGCGCAGAATCGGGGTCGAGAATTAAATCGATTCTGTGCCATGGGCAGTTGGTAAGGTCATCCAGAAACTGTTGTGGGTTAAAGTTTTTAAATGTTCTAGTGAGGAGAACTTTAGGGCTTGATTGGGGCGGTTTAATTTTCCTTACACAGTACACTATTGCATGGTCACTGAAAATGTCAGGAAGGATGCCAGAGGATTGGATTCTGCTGGGGTTTGAGGAGAGAATCCAGTCTAGCAAGGAATGGTTATGCGATTTCAGGTTTATCCGTGTGGGTTGGGAAATGAGTTGTGATAGGTTAAGTGACTTGAGTTGTATCTGGATTTTGTGGTTTTTAGGGTCAAGCCAATTGAAGTTGAAATCCCCAAGAACTAGCAGCTCACTCTTCTCATTCAGAGAGGAAATTGAGCCAAGAAATTGGGTGATATCAGTCAGGGATTGTAGAGGGGCTTTAGGGGGGCGGTAGATGCCAGCGAGCAAGATGGGCTTAGAAAAGGGGAGGCAGATTTTGCCAACTAGAGTTTCAAAAGAGGGAGGGCTTGGGGGCCAATTTAACAGTGTAAATTGTAATGTGTCTACAATATAAAATAACACCCCTCCTCTCTTTGACCTATCTCTCCTAAAAATGGAGTATCCTTGAATGGCAATATGTGCATCAGGGGTTTTAGGGGTTAGCCATGTTTCTGTAAGAACGATGGCTTTGGGTTTATGCATAAGGCACCATGCCCTTAGTTCATCCAGTTTGGGCAGCAGGCTCCGGATGTTTATATGGGCGACAGATAGGCCTTTTTGGAATTTAAAGGTGGAATTCTCAGGGGCATGGGACAGAGCTGAAATAGGAGGACCTGGGTTCGGTTCAATATCACCTGCTAAAGAGAGTAATAGTATGAGTAGAAATTTGGTTAGTTGTTTGCAAGTTGTAGATTTGTGGTGTTTGCCATTAGAGTGAGCAGTGGTTGGTGTGCTGGTTTTTAGAGTTCTCCACCAACATTCAATAGATAGTGCAAGGCTTTTGAGTAGTCCAGGGTGTATGGTGATGTTGGGTATGGGCCAGGATGGAGGAGTTTGTAGTGGATAGATGGAGTAACATCTCCTTGAGGCCAGGAGAAAGAAAAAAGTTAAAATACATAGCAGGTTCATGATGGCAGAGGTAGGCAGTGCTGCAAGGAGCTGTTGTGAGCAGAGTGAGTGTGAGCAGACTAACAGCAGGTGTGTGCCTGTTCCTTGTCAAATGTTTAGCTGTATTGCAATGCTAGAGTCAGTTCAGGGTTTCAGTGTATTGTGCAGTCAGTTTTGGGAGAGACTGCAGTAGATAAGTTGTAAAGGGGTGGGGGGTTGAAATAGGCAGGTTAGCAAGCATGGGATCATAGTGTGATCTGAGTAGCTTACCGTTTGTTGTCTTGAGTAAAAGAGTGTGCAGTAGATCCAGTCCCCAGTCACCTCTAGTCAAACTGTAGTCTAACTGTATTTCTCACTTAAAAGCTCACCTTAAATGCCTTAATGCCTAATGCAGTTCCTGCCCAATGCAGCAAAGGTGTTGGTATTATACAGAAAAAACAGTCACATGACCCTCCCCCTCCCCAATCAGTCAGCTTGTTCCATTTGGTCAATTAACAGCACAGAGTTAAGAGGAAAAAAAAATAAAAAAAACTTTTTACATTCAAACATACTAACTTATATCAATTCTACAAGGCCACTGTCAGGCTTTTACACAGGATTTGCACAGCATCAGGAACAAACTTATATCAATTCTACAAGGCCACAGTCAGTCTTTTACACAGGATTTGCACAGCATCAGGAACATACTTATATCAATTCTACAAGGCCACAGTCAGGCCTTTACACAGGATTTGCACAGCATCAGGAACATACTTATATCAATTCTACAAGGCCACAGTCAGGCTTTTACACAGGATTTGCACAGCATCAGGAACATACTTATATCAATTCTACAAGGCCACAGTCAGGCTTTTACACAGGATTTGCACAGCATCAGGAACATACCTGTGAAGAGAATGCAATTAGATCCATGTCATAACAGCTGAGGTTATTTGTCATTGCATGAAGAAAGTGAGTATATTAACTGTAGTCTAACTGTATTTCTCACTTAAAAACCTCACTTGCATAACAACAAAGCACACCCGCACTCATTCTTTGTCACAGTAATGTATAACTTCGTTATACTGTGTCTGTGCACACAAATGCATAATTCACTATTTCATGTATGTGTCGATACATATATACATATAATATATATATATATATATATAATATATATATGTATATATTAGTGATAATCTATGTTACACCTATAAACAGGCCATTACTACCTAATCATGTCTTGCATGGAATATTGTGCATTCAAAGCCGAACATAAGTAATTTGCACAAACACATTTCGTTATGTTTTATTAAAGCTCTTGTTTCGCTTCATGTAGTATAATGTGAGCATAAATAGGAACATGTACCATATTGTATTTAATTGTGTTCTTATGTAGCTCACTTCATATTTTTATTTCGCTCATGTACCGGTGTGTGAAACCAGCTGCAATTAATATGTAATCAAAGCATAGAGGTGAACAGAGGGGGTGGGGTCGGGTACAGAGCCAGATCACAGGGTCATGGTAGGGTCAAGTCTTGTGGGACGGCTTTCAGGTGGTAGAACCAAATAAAAGGTCAGGGTGGTGTCACATCTTGGGGGAGGGACTACAGTTGTTAGAAGCTGACAAGGTGAACAGAAGTTCATCACATTCATTTGAAATGGTAATTATCTGAAGACTTTCACCCACCAGGCCACTATATATGAAAACGTACGTTAGTCATTCGTTCAGTCATATCTTATTTTTACCTTATACATACGCCAACTTATCACACCAGTACCATCTGTGAGCGACACACTGCATGTGTTGATGAGTGTCAGCCACATTGAGCGCTACACCTGCTTCTCTTAAATGTTCAGACAGATCACTAAAAACATTAATTCACATTTCCACAATTAGGTACTGAATTATAAGCAGAGTCAACTTTGCTGTCATGGTATTGATGTACATTATTATTGTTAGATTACTACACAACATATGCAGTGTCTGTACAACAGAACACTTAATTTTACAACGCATTCACGCATGAACATTTTATGTTGTATGGTGTTTAAAATAAATGTGCCGGTTAGGTTCACATGAACATTTGTTAAGATGGATAATATACAGATTGCCCAAACCATATCATTGTCATTTCGTTATGTGATCCTGATATTTAGCCATAACTACTCCCACTACAGATACTTAATGTTAATTATGTACACATGACAATTAAATTCGGATGTTATTCTTCTATATACTGTAGTTGCTCCTGCAGCTCCTGGGTCACCTGACACTGAACATGTCTCATCACCTGGCTCATCAAGGTCATCATCAAGAATGGAAGATGAGTGTATGAGGTGCAGCACATATAATGTGTACATTTGAAGAATTTCATTTGCCATGGAAAAATAATGCCTTTCACATGTAATGAACTTCAGATCAGTTATTGTCACAGGAGATGTAGTGTTTCATGACAACATGTATTGTGTCTGTTTTCAAGTATCAGCTAGGAGTTGTGATGTTACAACAACCTTTAATTCATTCTTCTTTCACACTGAGTCGAAACTTCATTGTTGCTTCAAGCATCATCTTTTAATTGGACACAAATAATAAATTATGGAAACATGTTATGAGAACAACTATCATTTTAGTGAAAACAAAGTGAAAGTTCCATGGCAGTTCATAATGTCTTTCAACTATCATTTTAGTGAAAACAAAGTGAAAGTTCCATGACAGTTCATAATGTCTTTCTTTATTTGTAGAACCAGATGTTGCCGCTCAAGGACAAATTCACTCAAGTGACCATGAAGATGTTGACACTCCTGGATTAACCCAGCATTCAAGTCCTCCTGCTCGTGACACCTACTCAGCTATTGCAGCTTCTGAAGAACGAATCTTGGGTGAAGAAAATAGTCGCCATTCAGAAATGATGTCAGTGCTTGAAAGGATGCTGTCACTGCATGAAAGGATGCATGAAAGGTCAATATCAGAACTGTCACAAATTCAAAAAGTCATCATCCAAGTTCCTAAAGAAATCCAAAATGTAAACAGGACATTACAAGCACTATTTCTCAATGTAAGCCAATCAAATCAGTTGCGGAGTACAGCAAGAGAACAACAATTCCACTTTACACTGGCGACACACTTTATTCGAGCTCGGCTAGTCCCACGAATACGGGTATACCCGGGTGTATTGAGGTTTGTGACTGTTTTCTGCCCGAGTGCATTGAGTTATTTTCCGGCAGGGATTGAAGCATTTTATTCCCGTTTGCTGCAATACTGCACAGTACATATATATATACTGCATTACAATTCATGAATTTATGCCATCTGGTAGACACGCGAAGCATTGCAGCCTATTAAATCCTAATCATTATCATTTAACAGATCAGCCGCCCATCAGCCAGGCATGAACCCAGGCTGGGAAGGCAAATGCAACGGGGCTTGTCAGAGGTGAGGAGCGGCGCATTCCAGGTATCTGCCAGGTACATACCGGGTATTTGCTCGAATAAAGTGTGTCGGTGCAGTACCCCATCAGATGATGGATCTTTACATGCTGCTACTTTTTCTCCTGAGTCATCAGTTCTTCATTCCCCAGTTCTGGATGATATCGGTACAGTAGGTGCAAGTTCTGTGCAGGTCCCTGTCAACATACAACCGCTTACATCTGTTCAAAATATGGAACCGACATCTACAAATGAGACACGGAAAAGAAAGTTAGGGCAACAATTACTAATAACCAGATTTTGGAAAAAGATTAAAACACCAAAACAAGAAAGTGCTCCACCATCAGTCTTGCAATGTTCATCAACTGTTTCACAACTGCCACAGCCCACACCCAGTGCCCCTGAAGTGCCACAGCCCACACTTAGTGCCCCTGAAGTGCCACAGCCCACACTTAGTGCCCCTGAAGTGCCACAGCCCACACTTAGTGCCCCTGAAGTGCCACAGCCCACACTTAGTGCCCCTGAAGTGCCACAGCCCACACCCAGTGCCCCTGAAGTGCCACAGCCCACACCCAGTGCCCCTGAAGTGCAACAGCCCACACCCAGTGCCCCTGAAGTGCAACATCCCAAACTTAGTGCCCCTGAAGTGCAACAGCCCACACCCAGTGCCACAGAACTGCCACAGGCCAGTAGAAGTCGTACAGTTAAGGCCAGAGTACTTGGCAGAGGGAAAAGGCAAACACAACAGCTAACAAACAGGCCTGTGACTCGCTCTCAGAAGGATAAACAAAAATAAATAAGCACATTCACTAAATGTGTTGGTGTCCTGGTGTTGTTTAATGCAGACTATTTCATGCATAGTGTATGTATGATCATGTACAGATGCTTGATAACATTCAAGTATGTCCTTGTACACATGAATGTTTAGAAATGCTCACTGACTGAATGAAGGCATATTTGATAACATATGAGTATGTATTAATCATCAGTTGATTAATGGTACAACATTATTACACACTTGGCATGTTAATGGAAGATGACATTCACTTAGCTCTTATTCAAGATGAGATGTACAGTATGTGGGTTATTTTGGTAATGTCATTTCATGCTAATATTAGTGTCATACAACTTTAAGTAAGTACCCATAGAACAGCATACATTTTTATGTTATGTTTTCTGGTGTCTTAACTCTGTAAGACATTACTTACCTTAATCTTCTTTCATAGTTCATAATGTTGGCATGTGATCATGTATGATTTTTGGTTACAATAACAGATCTGTCAGTGTGTATGAATATATCTGTAGTCTCTCTGTATCTCTATCTATATATGTATACACACACACACACACACAGTGTGTGTGTGCGTGTGTGTGTATATTTATATATATATTAACTGATATATATATATATATATATATATTTATATATATATATATATATATATATATATATATATATATATATATATATATATACCATAATACTGAGTTAAGTTATGGTGAGTAAAAAAAGTGACAAAAACCCTCCACCAAAAACCATTATTAACAAAATTTGCATGTCATTTCCCAGAATCCCTTGCTGCAGTGGAAGTGCTGTATGCTGGGTGATGATGGGGAAAGGCGGGGTTGCAGACCTGCCTAAGACATGCAGATGAGCATACAGTTGTATTTGTATATATATATATATATATATATATATATATATATATATATATATATATATATATATATATATATATATATATATATATATATATATATATATATATACTAAGTTAAGTTATGGTGAGTAAAAAAAGTGACAAAAACCCTCCACAGCAAAGCAAATATGCAAATACAACTGTATGCTCATCTGCATGTCTTAGGCAGGTTGCAGACCTGCCTAAGACATGCAGATGAGCATACCGTTGTATTTGTATATATATATATATAATCTGCCACAGTTGTCAGCAAACAGGCCTTGTGTTAATGAGATATAAATGTTAGGCCACTTGTTAAAATTATGGTATCAGTATGATTGAGCCCCTAATTCACTCAGCTGTATTTAACTTTGAATATGATTACAACAAGGCCTACTTACACACATCAATGCCTTTAGTTTAGCACTCTATATATATAATATATATATATAATCTGAATGAACAGTACAGGCCTTCATGGCTGCAAAGAGGCTTTGTTTGCAGTTAAATACAACTTCTACACAGCTGACTCAATTAGGCCCTGAAACATACTTACCCAGTAATGTTATAAACTGTAATGAAGTGTTAAGACAATTAAAACAAGGCCTGTTTGTACACAAGGCCTTCAATGTAGCAAGATATATATATATATATATATATATATATATATGTATATATATATATATATATATATATATATATATATATATTTTTTTTTTTTCAAATAACGGGGGGAAAACGGGGGGAGGGGTGGGGAAAGAAAACCTCGCATCTACTAGTTCAGAATTTATGCCACCATAAGCCAAAGAAAATATCTTATTGAATTTACATGAATAAGGTTTGGCGGTGCTCACGGGTTATGAATTATGTGAATGAAGGGAGAACAAAAAGGAACCCGTATGGGAGCACTCAGGTATGCAAAAGATTAACTAGTTTATTTATTTGACACAATGCAAAAAGGGATGAATAAACAGTACATGATTAAAAACACTTAAAAAAGAGGCATGGACCCCTGTCACGTGTGTTACCCTGAAACAATGATGAGCAGCTCTAGGGAACGACACACATTGTCAACCCTAAACATAAATAGGACAGTGACTCAAACAACATTAGGGTGAGTCAAAGTAAATCACAGTGGGTTATTGGGTTCAAAGGCACCTATACAACGCTAAAGATGATGCACACTACACACCAAACAGTAGACTGATCAGAGTATAAATGACAGTCTCAAAGCATCACACATCTGCATGAGCATACAATAGTATAACCAATACCTACAGCGTAAATCATGTGTAGGAAAGGTGGTGAGATGGAATGAAATCCCTAGATGTGTAGTACAATAGAATTAGTGAATAGCATATATAGGAAAATACCTAATGAACGCCTATTGTATAACCTTGTATTTATGTGTCAGTGTCCCTAATGAAAAAATGAATGAAAAAGTCACAGTCCAGAAAAATAATTTGCATGAGTGCTGGGTAGCATAGTTACGTGAACCATGGGTCAGGGGTCCTGCCTAGCACCCCCACTCCGACGCGTTTCGTCCAGAGACTATATATTGTGACAAACAGCTTACTCCGGGGCTCCGCCTTTTGTCCGGGACTGTTAGAACACGGTCTTTTAGGGTAGGTTAAATGATGAGGCGTCACGTACTGTTCCTTTAAACGGCTATGCCTGGTTAATTCAGTCCCAGGCACTGAGACTGCCACAGTGCATACAACAGAAACACATCAAAAACAAAAGCTGCTCACCTGAGCGATAACTTAACTTAGATTTCCCTAATTCAGGGTGGAAGTGGCTTTTCCACTTCCAACAACAAAACAAGGTACTTTTGCAGTCTTAGACAAATGAACAGAATGATTGAACCTGTTTGGGGAAGAGGCTTCTCCCCACTGTGGTTCAGCAGCCTTCCAGCCTCCAGGCTCTTGGGGAGAGGGGAGAGCAAACAGGAAATCAGTCTTACATACCTGATTTCTAATTAGCATGACAGGTGACAGAAATCAGGCAGCAGACAAACTCTGGTCTGGATCTCTCATCCCTCAGTTCCAGCGCTTGCCAAACTGTGGGATGGAGTGCATGTATTATAAGGCTGCACTCCCAGGCCAAACAGGATAGAAACTGTTCAGTATCCTGGGAGCCCTATATATGGAATTTATTACCATCCCCTGGTTTCTGTCACATATCCTCCCCCCCAGCTCAGACCTCGAGGGATGAGCGACCATGGATATTAGGGAGTGCATCCTTGACAACCCGTCAGCATTGCCATGTTTGTGCCCTGACCTGTGTTCCACAGAAAATTTAAAGGGTTGTAGGCTTAGGAACCACCTGGTCACTCTAGCATTCTTTTCCCTGTTTTGACACATCCAAGTAAGGGGTGCATGATCTGTGACCAACCGGAATTTTCTCCCCAACAGGTAGTATTTGAGCGTCTCTACAGCCCACTTTATTGCGAGACACTCTTTCTCTACTATGGAGTAATTTTTCTCCTGGGGATTTAGTTTCCTACTTAAATAAAGGATGGGGTGCTCCTCACCTTGAGACTCCTGGGAGAGTACCGCCCCCAGCCCTACCTCAAATGCGTTGGTTTGGACTATGAACTCTTTGGAGAAGTCAGGTGTGACCAACACTGGTTGGGCACAGAGAGCTTCTTTCAGGCTTCTAAAGGCCTGTTCGGTTTCGGGGGACCACTTTACCATTAGTGGTCCTCTTGCTTTTGTGAGGTCGGTTAGTGGGGTTGCCTTAGTTGCAAAATTGGGAATAAACCTTCTATAGTACCCAATTAACCCCAAAAAGGTCCTTACTTGTTTTTTTGTAACTGGCCTTGGCCAATTTTGTATCGCCTCCACTTTGAGTGTTTGGGGTTTGAGTAAACCTCTGCCAATAGAATACCCAAGATACTTGGCCTCCTCCAGACCAATAGTGCATTTAGCGGGGTTAGCAGTTAGTCTAGCAGACCGAACTGCGTTGAGCACAGCTTGGACCTTTGGAAGGTGGGATTGCCAATCTTCACTATGGATTACCACATCATCCAGGTAGGCGGCAGCATACGGAGCATGTGGTTTTAAAATTTTATCCATCATTCTTTGGAATGTGGCGGGAGCTCCATGTAAGCCAAAAGGCAGCACCTTATACTGAAAGAGGCTATCTGGGGTTGAGAAGGCTGTCTTTTCTTTTGCCCTTTCTGTGAGGGGAACCTGCCAGTACCCTTTTGTTAGGTCTAGGGTTGTGAGATATCGGGCTTTGCCCAGTCTCTCTACATGTTCATCTACCCTGGGCATAGGATAAGTATAAAATTTTGACACCGCGTTTAGTTTCCGGTAGTCATTACAAAACCTTGTTGTACCATCTGGCTTTGGGACTAAGACTATAGGGCTGTTCCACCCACTTTGGGATTCCTCAATTACGCCTAGTTTTAGCATTTTTTTAACCTCTAAACTTATAGCCTCTCTTTTGGCCTCTAGGATTCGGTACGGTTTAAGGTTAACTCGGACCCCCGGTTCAGAGACTAGGTCATGTTCAATTACCCTAGTTCTACCTGGCTGTGTAGAGAAGATTTCTTTGTTTCTTCTCACTAAATTATGAACCTCTCGTTTCTGATGAACGGACAGGGTTTCAGCTATGCTAACCTCTGGGTCAGTTTCTTGATTCTCTGACGGTTAACAAGACTTCTCTATCTTTCCAGGGCTTGAGTAGGTTTATATGGTAAATTTGCTCAGGTTTCCTCCTACCTGGCTGTCTTACCTTATAATTTACTTCTCCCACTCTTTCCAAGACCTCATATGGCCCATGCCATTTAGCAAGGAATTTACTCTCCATGGTGGGAACCAGAACTAGTACCCTATCACCTGGAAAAAAAATTCTGACCCTAGCACCCTTATTATACGTATTCCTCTGTGCTTCTTGAGCTTTCTCCATGTGTTCCCTCACTATGGGTAGGACTGCAGCAATGCGGTCCTGGATTTGGGCAACATGTTCTATTACACTTCTGTAAGGGGTAACCTCGTGTTCCCAAGTCTCTTTGGCTATATCCAGTAAGCCCCTTGGGTGTCGGCCATACAATAGTTCAAACGGGGAGAAACCTGTGGATGATTGGGGAACTTCCCTAATGGCAAATAACAGGTACGGTAACAACCAATCCCAGTTTTTCCCATCTTTATCGACCGCCCGCCGTAACATGCTCTTTAAGGTTTTATTGAACCTTTCCACTAAACCATCTGTTTGTGGATGATAGACTGAGGTTCTGAGATGCTTGATTTTTAGGAGTTTACATAGCTCTTTTGTTACTTGGGACATAAATGGTGTTCCCTGGTCAGATAAAATCTCTTTAGGAATTCCGACCCGGGAAAACAGAACTATTAACTCTTTTGCTATGTTTTTAGCAGAGGTGCTACGTAGGGGAACTGCCTCCGGATATCGGGTGGCATAAGCTAATATTACCAATATATGCTGATGTCCCCTAGCAGACTTTATTAGGGGTCCTACTAGATCCATAGCAATCCGGTCAAATGGTACCTCTATTAAGGGAGGGGGTACCAATGGGCTGCGGTACGCTTTGAACGGGGCGGTGATCTGACATTCTGGGCATGAGGAGCAATAACTCATAATTTCTGCCAGAACCCCAGGCCAATAGAAGCTTCGGAGAACCTTTTCTTTTGTCTTTTCCACCCCTAGGTGTCCCCCCAATGGATGACTATGTGCGAGGTGTAATACTACGTTACGGAATGTCCGTGGTACCAACAATTGTTTAGTTGTAACTGATTTCCTTTTATCAACCCGATATACTAGGTCGTTCTCTACCTCGAAGTAGGGGTAAGCAAGTGACCTATCTGGTACTATTCTGGTCCCGTATATTTCCCCTTGCTACCGCTAATGTGGGGTCCTCCCACTGGGCCTTCTTAAAACTCCCAGGACTGACCTCTAGGTCAGCGAGGGTCTTATCCGGTTCTGGGGTGGTAAGTGTCTGATCAACATCTTGATTTGGGGTATTCCCTACCAAAGTAGTGATGGGGAAGGGAATTTTACAGCACTCTTCCTTTTCCCCTTCTTATTTGGACCCTCGTCAACATCCATTTCTGAAAAAGGGAAAGGATTTGTTTCTTCTAATACTTCGTTATGGTCCGCTATTGAACTCTGGGCGCTATTCTGAGTGGGGGACCACATTTTTAGAAAATGGGGAAAGTCGGTCCCTATTAACACATCATGTGCCAGTTTGGGTACAATACCCACCTTGAAATCTAAAGAACCAAACTCTGTTTCAAAGAAAACATCAACAGTGGAATATTCATGATTATCCCCATGTATACAACAAATTGCCACTCTTTGTGAACTGTTTACCTGTTTCTTCTTAATGGTCAACAGGTATTCGGACACTAGTGTGACCATGCTCCCAGAGTCAAGAAGTGCCCGAACCCTCTTACCATTAACCTTTACAAATGCCCACAGATGGTTATTCAAGGGGTCCTCGGGGCTAGGCCCCATACATTGGGACCACAGCGAATAAGGTTCCACGCTGTTGCATTGCATGGGTTCATCATTTAGTGGGCAGATTTTTGCTGTGTGGCCCCTCTCATGACAATTTACACATTTAGGTACATAGTCTGTGTCCCACTTAGAGCCTTTTCCCAGCTCCCCATGTTGGCTATTGCCCTTAGTGTGCGAGCCACTGTTGCTGGTGCTGCGTGAAGGTGGTCGCCACTCTTCAGCGCCCCTTAACCCCGGTACCCTTTTACCGTCTCTGGAAGAGTCCTAGAACCTCGGGTAGTGGGGTTGCTCCCCGACTGTGGGTTGCGGGTGCTCTTCTGCTGCATTCTACCTTTCTACGAGGGCCACAAGCTCATCCGCATTGTGGGGGTCACTCCGACTGACCCAACGGCGTAAGGCAGAGGGAAGTTTCCTCAAGAACTGGTCCATGACCAACCGTTCCAAGATGTGGCTTGCTGAGTTGATCTCGGGTTGTAGCCACTTCCGGGCGAGGTGGATGAGGTCATACATCTGGCTTCGGGTGGCTTTATCCATCAAGAAGGACCATGCGTGAAACCTTTGGGCACGATCAGCCATGGTTACGCCGAGGTGGGCGAGGATCTCGAACTTCAATTTTGCATAGACGTTAGCTTCGGCTGGCTCTAGATCAAAGTAAGCCTTCTGGGGTTCGCCGCTTAGGAAGGGTGTGATTAGACCAGCCCACTCAGCTTCTGGCCATCCCTCTCTCTGTGCCGTGCGTTCAAACGTGAGAAGATAGGCTTCCACATCATCCGAGGGTCCCATCTTCTGAAGGTAGTGGCTTGCCCTGGTCATTTTCGGAACTGGAGCTGCCTCTGCCAGTGGAAGGTTACTGATAGTCCCCCTCAGGATCTCGAGTTCCTGCTGTAAGCCCTGAGCGAACCGTTGTTGCTCCTCTTTCAGCAAGCAGTTTGTCTCTTGCTGGTTTGCATTCGCCTGTTGCTGGTTTGCATTAGTCTCTTGCTGGTTTATTAACAGCCATTGCTGGTTTGCATTAGTCTCTTGCTGGGCTATTAACAGCTGTTGCTGGGTTTCATTCGCCTGTTGCAGGGCTGCATTAATCTTTTGCTGGGCTTCATTCGCGTCTTTCTGGACAGCGACATTGCGTACCAGCGCACTCACCACGTCTTCCATCGTGTTTGGAGAGAGAAAAAAACAACTTTTTTTTTCTTGTTAAAGTTCTTTAACCCGCAGACCTTTTAGTGTTCTGCACGCATTCTCCACCATATGTGACAAACAGCTTACTCCGGGGCTCCGCCGTTTGTCCGGGACTGTTAGAACACGGTCTTTAAGGGTAGGTTAAATGATGAGGCGTCACGTACTGTTCCTTTAAACAGGCTATGCCTGGTTTATTCAGTCCCAGGCACTGAGACTGCCACAGTGCATACAACAGAAACACATCAAAAACAAAAGCTGCTCACCTGAGCGATAACTTAACTTAGATTTCCCTAACTCAGGGTGGAAGTGGCTTTTCCACTTCCAACAACAAAAACAAGGTACTTTTGCAGTCTTAGACAAATGAACAGAATGATTGAACCTGTTTGGGGAAGAGGCTTCTCCCCACTGTGGTTCAGCAGCCTTCCAGCCTCCAGGCTCTTGGGGAGAGGGGAGAGCAAACAGGAAATCAGTCTTACATACCTGATTTCTAATTAGCATAACAGGTGACAGAAATCAGGCAGCAGACAAACTCTGGTCTGGATCTCTCATCCCTCAGTTCCAGCGCTTGCCAAACTGTGGGATGGAGTGCATGTATTATAAGGCTGCACTCCCAGGCCAAACAGGATAGAAACTGTTCAGTATCCTGGGAGCCCTATATATGGAATTTATTACCATCCCCTGGTTTCTGTCACAATATATATATATATATATATATATATATAGAGCAACAGTAAATATTACTGTATGTTCATTTGCATGTCTTATATATATACACACACACACAGATATATATATATATATATATATATATACACATACTATATATACACACACACAATATATAGTTAATTATATATATATATAAATATATATCAACATATATATTTAGCTAATTATATATATATTTATATAGATATCTATATCTATGTATATATCAAGAGAGACAAACAGAGACAGTCAACGAGAGAGAGAAACAGAAAGAGAAAGAGAGAGAAACAGAGAGAGAAAAACAGAAAAAGAGACAAAGTGAGAGATGTGTGTGTATGGTTAAATCTAGCTAAGTGTAAGAAGAAATCTGTTCATCATAGCACTGTAGATGATTTCACACACATTGTTATTATAATTAAAAGAGTCAAGTTGTTTTGCACATGTTGATTGCCTAAGCCGAAAGTAAAGTTTCGATTCCTGTGAAAAGAGTATCTTACACATAGAATTTCAGTCAATTATTGTAACAAATTTCTTGTGGGAGATAACCTAGGCGTATAACTGCTAGGTTGTATTATAACCTTGGAACAAACCGCGAAGATAACAAG
The DNA here is from genome assembly GCF_040206685.1 of Ascaphus truei. NCBI lineage: Eukaryota > Metazoa > Chordata > Amphibia > Anura > Ascaphidae > Ascaphus > Ascaphus truei. Next base: position 205,686,161 of record NC_134485.1, on the reverse strand, counting down.
TAACTATTCACACATTCAGCAGACATCCGTATGCGTTCAACTTAGACACTGTACACTTGAAGAGAGAAGAAATGACAGAAGCTTCCACATTGCACAGCCATCCACGTAAATCATACAAATTCATGATTTATGAAGCAATCGAATCAACGCAAGAAAAAAGGGCAAACGTGGGCCAAATCTATGACTTGATCCAAAAGAAATATCCACACTACAAAGAACCTGACAAACAACGAAATTTTAAAACTTCTGTACGATTCCCTTTATCCGCAAATGAATGTTTTGAGTGTGTCCATGATCGGCCAGATCAACAATATGGATGCTGGCATGTTGCGCCATCATTTAAACTTACCATGGAACATGGAACATATCTTCTGTTAAATAGCATAGTTTTGCCTAATACCAGTTACACTGAAGCCGCACCGACTGTCACGTCTGCTGATATACCTGCACCCTCCATTCATCAAGACCAGATGCAAGATGTACATAACTACTATGATATGTATCCAAACTTATATGGGCAATACCAATGTGGATGTGAAAACAACCAACAACTGTACGTACCTCCGGACGTCTTATTTGAAGAAGCCACTGCAGATCCATATGACGCCCTCATGGAGATGTGTGTAATTCAGGATTCAACGGTTGCCTCAACCATGGATGATACTGTTGTGCCTTCCTGGAGCGAGAAGTTGCAGCCAAATCAGTTTTGACTTCTACAAGAATGGTAAATACAAATTTTGTTATGCCTTTACTCAAATTATATATGTGTACATTAATAATATACACCATTTGTTAGCCAAATGAGTGTATACAGCTTAACATTGCAGACAGCCTTACATGTAGCGTGCACAAAGACATTATTTCCTATAACAATATACTTCATGACGAACCATTAGTACACATTGGTGACGGAGTCCTAAATCATAGATGATTATCGCTTTTAAAGTATCATTTCAACATGTTACACTAACTGTAACACACACACACCTCATTGTTTAGCATTCAACATATAAAAACAAAGTGTCGCCCACATATGACGTGGGAAAGTGTTCATGTCCCAAGGCGTCCTTAAAAAGGTTACAGATGCAAGCCCCACCCCCAACCAACGTGCGCGCGTGAAACAGTATAGGCTGTGCCCGTAGCTTATTGTTACGGTCAGTGTCATGCGCGCGCGTCGGTGGGGCGGTGCGTGCACAGCGCTGGAGGCCAATGTTCATTCAGTGGGAGGGGTGTTTGCGTGCATTTCACGGTGCCTTAACATGACGTCACACGTATTTTGTTCGCTCATTGGCTGATCGTCCGTTTTTGCCATGGGCACACGTCCGTTTACAAAGTTTAGATATGTACGTGTGTTGAAGTGAATTTGTTTCGCTTACATATCATAACTTTCAGCCATGATATGTGTAATGCTAGCAGCACCATGAAGGGACATGTTTTGAACGCACAGCGTACACATCTTTTTGCACATGCGCTAAGACTTAATCCACACATTCGTGACGTGCGCGCGCAACAGACATTGTGCGCGCACATTATTATGTATACAGGCACCGGAACAAACATATCAGTAGTAATGCCAGCAACGCCATTTGAAAAATGAGACAGTTCTGTATCTGTAGTTTTATCCTTGCAGTTTAAACATATACGTAACATATGCGTGAATATCCACAATCATATAGAGATGTGTTAAACGTTGTCATGCTGAGACATAGATAAATGTGCCATCTTTGAACATCATGTGTTTGCTGTATTTCACAGATGTCGAGGATGAATACATGGGACCAATGTATGATTTCAGATGGGCCAATCGTTATACTGTCGCGGCCGAGTTTATTCTAACATTTACCCGGTCTCAGCCGCAACAGATACCGGGCGCGCGCCGCATTCTCCCGCGCACGCGCCGGAGCCTCGGAGTATCGGTCCTCCGATCGGGGCTTCCCCCTCCCCTGTCCGGGTCCGCCGGGTCCCCCGGAGCCCCCCACCGCCATCCCCCACATCGCGGGAAACCAGGGCTCCCTTCGGTGAGCCCTGGGCACGCACGCCGTGCGCGCACGCTCCCGATGAAGCGTGACCACGCATCGGTGACGCGCGGCACAGCAAGGGGATTCAACACAAAAGCCGGGAAATCTCGCGGCTTGCGGCTCGAGCTGTGTTCGAATAAAGTGTGCCGCCTCTGTATTAGATATTGTGATGACTAGCGAACAACTATTATAATAAATATGTAACAATGCTTTCAATGATTGGTGCGCAGATTAACAATCACTACATAATGTTATCCTATTGTGCAAATATTTACTATGCACTTAATTATCATAATGATGTTGCTAAGCACTGAAGTTAGAACTTATATTGATATTTTTTTCTTTTCTACTAACAATATATGTATATGCAACCAACATTATCACTCAGCAAACACATTAATCTACTATATATTATAATCTCACATGTGACTTGTCAAAGAATGTAAATGCTACATAACAACTCGTAGACATTGTATCTGAACGTACACAATAACAATAGGGAGGTGATAGAAACTGTTTAGTCGTGTGAATGTTATATTATCACCTAAATTGTAGTGGTAACCTAACATGCATGAGCTAATGAATGTTAGGTACAGATCATTAAACCATGAACATTTGTGTGTACATTTAATTCACACGTGTAACTATAGTTTAGTGTTATTAGTAAACGTTCAACACATACATAGCTAAGTGAGGCCGATGATAAAAGCAACATTATTATGTTGGTTTATATTATTTCTGTTAGAAATACATGCATCACACAAAAAATACAACACACACACACACACACTATGTTGCTGAAATGTGTGCGTATGCAAATGTCCACTTCATTTATGTTCATATGTTGACAGTAGTTATAAAGGATCATGATCATTATGAATAACTAACGCGAATTAAATAAAACTTTGATTAACTACATTGTCATTGTGTTGAATGATTTAGGAAAAGTAGAGAATACAAAGAACTATACTTTGGAATGGTGTTAACATTTTGTCAAATGTTAGATGAACGTCAAATCAACACACATCTTTGACTTATACATACACATGTGACAATGTAGTAATCAACATGAAGATGAAGTGAGAGAAGAACTAATCACATACATTGCAATGTTAATGATGTTTAACACATTTGGGTCTTTTCATAAAAACATACATTGAGTGTTAACAGCGCTCATGTGCATGAATGTATGTTGTTAGGTTGCCAAAATTACATGTTAGGTAATGTACGTAATGATTTGAAAACACAACGCACAATAACCACCAACTGTAGATAAACGCACGGACACAATACAGAAACGACATGTTTCAATTGTCACATCTTTTTCCTTACGTTATGTTTATACATCCTGTAACTATACCTGTATCGAGGTTAGCACATCTTATGACAGATGTGAATTCAAATACATACCATGAGCAGTCCTTGGAGTGATATACCTTGAACAAGAAAACATGAATGAATATAAATCATTGTCATGACATGTTCATTAAGGTAAGCAACACACAGAAGTGACAATTTTGTATGTGATATGAAACATTATCTAGAATATGTCAAATATGATCTTAAATACACAATAGACTACACATCATTGTGACACACATGTCACACTCCAAAAGAAAAATTGTATGTAACCATACTGCACTAGCTATTGGCTATCGACATAGTAGGTTTATTGTGTATGCATAATCAAAAAGAGCATGTACAGAAAATATAGATTTAGTACACATTATTTCCTCACGTACACACAACACCTTTTAGTGGTAAGAAGTATAATACAACCTGTTGATGAAAGACATACCGGTGCCACATGCAATTGTCCACACAGCAGAGAAGAGAAAGGTGTGCAAACTATATTCATCTGTTTCCTAAATGAATGGTATTTGGACACATGTATTTATCATTACAAGGAATTAATACATCTATGTAGTACTATGAACATATATGTATTTGCTTACATGAAAAATAGGTGTTTATGACATTCCGACGTGTCTCCACACCACTGGCTGTTTGCTCAGTGTCAGCTGGTAAATGTACGGGATGCTCCTCCTCCAAGGCCTGACGTATGTCTGTTTCTAAATTATTGCGGAGTGCCAGATTGTGCAAAATGCAACATGCAATTATAATATCTGACACTTTAGCAGGCTTATATTGAAATGCCCCACCACATGTTTCATATTATGTGACCTGTTCCTTTAAGAGTTTACTATAGGCGTTTCCCTTGACACATCATAACATTAAGACTAATGTGACACGCAAATCATCATAACATTGAAAAGTACAATGTTGTGCCAATAATAAACGTAAGCGTTAACACGATGAAGTGATTGACATCGACACTGTAATGCCAAGCACATTTTTATTATGAGCAATAGAACGTAAACACTCCTATAATGTTATAGGTCCCCGCTCCATTGACTCCATTAATGTAGAGATGAGCTATTTTTTCTATGTGCCGTCCCGGCAACCTTGCCGATCCTTCTCCCCTCCAACTTGCCAACTTTAGTTGGCGGGACCAATTGCCGATGAAATCTCTATTTTTGAGTGCCGATCAGCACCGATAAGCTGATCGGGGCTCCTAGAATACAGCCGACTTCAAAAAGTGCCGAAAAGTGGGTTATCGGCATCCGCATGCCGATAAATTTTTATCGGGAAAAAAAATGCCGATTTTGAGCACTTATCGGCGCTTTCTGAATCTCAAATCCAATTTTGGCCGGAAAATGCAGATAAAAGCCTTATCGGCGCTTACTGCATGAGGCCCTATATTTATAAAGCCCCCTTTAGGATTACTATATTGCTTAATTGGTTAACTGTGTGGGCTCCCTGAGCTTTCTTTCCTCGCCATCATGTGATGTAGGATGGCTAAGCAGAAGGGATTCTCACTCTCCAGTATGTCATGTAATCAATGATGTCACCATAGTGAGATAGTGTGTGTGTGTATATATATTTGCATCTCATCCCAGCCTCTGTCTAAAAGCTGTGTTTATAACAGCATGCATTGGCTTGAGGATTTGCTTGTGTAATACGAGCTTGAGACAAAAGGTGGCACTGAGTGCTTATTTGCATGTAATTTCCCAGAATCCCTTGCTGCAGTGGAAGCGCTGTATGCTGGGCGATAATGGGGAAAGACAGGGTTGCAGACCTGTCTAAGACATGCAAATGAACATACAGTAATATTTACAGTTGCTTTATGCTTTACTGTGGAGTGTTTTTGTCACTTTTTTTACCCACCATAACCTTAATAATTGTGGTGAACACCTAGTCTAGTCTCAAACCAGCTTAGCCATTACAACCAACCTCACACTGATGATACCCATCAAGGTTGAAACATGTCTGTGATGGGTTTAATGGCTTTGCATCTCATCCCAGCCTCTGTCTAAAAGCTGTGTTTATAACAGCATGCATTTACAATAGTCACCAACTTGAGAATGTCCCTTCTCAGATGTAGAATCGGTGCACTGTTGACAGACCTGGTAGAGCACGGAGCTTAAGGATACTTGAGAAAGTCACCCTGAGTGACGAAACGCGTTGGAACGTCGTGACGCAGTGACACAGCAACGCAGTGACGCTGCCACATTCTGTGAGGAGCATCAAGCACTGATTGTTGCTCAGCATCTGGGGACAGGGGCATCCGTTGGAACAACGCATTCGGTGCCTTAGCGAGGTCTGACACGCAGGAAGCTTTCACCTCTAACTGAGGTTTGACATGCGGGAAGTCATTTTGTGTTGCAGGAGGGAATCGATTTTTTAACATCAGGAAACACCCTTTCCCTACAGTGGAACCAGACCGAACGTCGAGGAGTTAAGCTCCGTGCTCTACCAGGTCTGTCACCAGTGCACCGATTCTACATCTGAGAAGGGACATTCTCAAGTTGGTGACTATTGTATTACCCTGGGCTGTTAGTAGCCACATGGACTGCTACTGATTTAGCAATCATTCCCACTGTTTGCCTGTCTCCTCCTTTATATTGTCCTGCTTACTCGATTCACAATCCCCATATACATGCCACTTGCCTACTGCTGCATCCTGCAAACATTTGACATTTGATTGCTTTTTAATCACACCAGTTGAACATTGGTCCTTTTGACTACTCTGGTTATTGAATAAACTCTACATACATTTTTATGCTATACTGAACTGGCGCTTCTTTTGTTTATATATATATATATATATATATATATATATATCCACCCAATGCTCTAGAAACAGGTTCTTCAGAGTCCAGACTGGGTCCTCACTGTGAGTCATGTTAATAGGTTTGTGTGGATTAAGAAGTGTCCTGTCACTTTTTGTTTTTTTTAGTTAGGAGATGTGCCCTTCAAGTAAGCTAAAGCTAAACAAGAAAGAATCAGGACCTACTGTATGCAACTTTGGATGTCCCAAATGAAATCGGGACAAAAGAAAAAGCACAAAGTAAAGATATGGATGCTACAGGCAAAAACCTAGTCCATTAAATGACTGTTTTGCATTAATTTGATTGCATTGTGTCTTGGTGTGCATGGCCCCCTCCATCCCTTTAAGTAAGCACCACAAGTAAGGATCCAAGATTGTTCTCACAAATTGAAACGAGGAAGCATGCTTTAAATTAGGCGTTCCCGACATAGTAACGCCCGAGTATGTTTTGATCGGCCCAAACGGAACGTCTCTAGTACTACAGTCCTGATCACATTGCAGTACATCGTTAGCGGGTTGCTAAACCTGCAGCCCGTATATTTTTTTCCATGAACGGCCCATTCATTGTGGGGCATTACTGACTATGTAAGAGACTGCCAATATATTCCTTACTACAGGTAACAAGTATAAGTACCTCATCAGCGTAAGAGTGACATCTACAAGGAGATGAAGTTCAGAGTATTATTTTTTGTATTATGTTTTGCAATGTTATGTTTCTGTGAGAAGTATGTAAATGCACCTACACAGCACCCTGAAAAGGTATGAGAGACAGAGCACTGTCACTGTATATAGTAGAACTGATGTGACTCCTTTGGAGTCAGATAAGGTGGGTTACATTTACATGACAGATTTATACTCTTCCTCAGTATCGCTCCCCACTTATTTCTCCAGAGGATTCACCCCACCTATATCAGACTAAGGGGGCAATGCACTAAGCTCCGAGCTTTCGCGCTGGCCTGAAAAAAATTAGCACGTCCGATAAAAAATGAAGCCGGCGGCGCGATTCACTAAGGCCCCCAGCCCATTTTTTATCGGACGTGCCCAAAACTGGCTTATCGTACGTGCAATGTATTTCCCCCCTGCTATCGCACTTAAAGTTCCCGTACGATAGCTGATAGAAAAAAAAGCCGCTTGTAACATTTGAATGGAGATTTGCTATCTCCATGCAAGGCTGTTACAGGCGATCGTAAAATAAATAAATACATTTTAATTATAGTGTACATGAGCAGGGGGTCTCCCGAGCTAACCCGCGTTGGTTTCAGGTCCGAGGACCCCCTACTTCTGGAGATACAGGCCCCGTTATGGGGTGCCGGTATCCCCTGCAGAATTTCAATGTCCCGATCACGTGACGCGGGAGCTTTAAAGTGCAGGGGATACCGGCACCCCATAACGGGGCCTGTAACTCCTGAAGTAGGGTGTCCTCGGACCTGAAACCAATGGGGTTCAGCTCAGGAGACCCCCTGCACATCTACACTAGTATTAATAAACTGTTAACCCCTTAATGACTGTAGCTGTTAATAACCGCTAAGGTCATTAAGGGGTTAGGGGACATTAGTTTGGCACTTGTTCTTATTTTGTATATTTTTCAGCACACCAGTGTATGGATGAGGAGGAAGATGCGGCTGGCCTTCATCATGGGTGCCGAACAAGGGTGAGTACAACATGTATGTAATGTATTTATTGTATTAATGTATATTTAATGGGCAAAAGCATTATTATCCATATTTGGATAATAGTCATTTTGCACATTAATGTACTGTATGTGTTAGGGGGGTGTATTTAGTTAGAAATATTGTTTAGTATTTTTGTTGGCGCAACATTGGTACCGCAGGCCCGTGGGTACCCCAGGACTCCCGCGGGGACTCGGGACGTCCAAGGGGTCAGCTGGAGACACCCGCGTGACCCCCGGCCTCCCTCGGGGACACCTGCGGGGTCAGCTGGGGACACCCGCCGGCCTGTTGTATTGGTTTTGCACCTGCAAAAAGGTAAACAAAGAATTTTTTCTAAGTCCAGCTTCTTTTATCACCTGCCTTTAGCTGGTGAGCTTTATTCAGCGCAACTTTAACGTATGATCAATTTGCGTTGCTTAGTGAATCAGCACAAACAGCTGATCGTACGATAAAAGTTGGACTTAGAAAAAATTTCAATGAAAAGCCCGTTTTAGAGCGCAAAGTGCCTGTTTGCGCGGCTTAGTGCATAGCGCTCGGCGGAACTTCACGTTCTAAGAGCACTTTGCGCTCTTAAAACGACTTATCTCTGCTTAGTGCATAGCCAGCTAAGTAATTACTACAATCCCCATTATGCTAGGTCAACCAAGTTGATTTCTTGAATTTTAAAAATTACTGTAGTTATGGAGAACACTCAGAAAAGGAATAAAAACATATTTGTATAAAAATGGTGAATTTAAAATTCAAATAAAGTGAAATAATATATAATATTGGGCAAAATGTTTCATGTATAACAAATGAAAATACTGTTCACTTAAATTGTCAAATACAAAAATATCACACAATAAAAAGCTTGTCCGAATGTCATATAAACATGAAACAAATCTGTTTCCCTCGATTAATCAAAGTTCACAATCTATAGGCTGCATGGTCCTGGATTCCTTAGAAATGAAGCGCTGTGTAAAAGGAAGTGCAGACAGAAGAACCTAATATACAGGTAGTGTAGTATGGCTTCACTAATAAGAGTAAGAGCATATACATTAGGTACAGTAGTAATACACCCACAAAATGTATTTGAACAGATCACAAACAAATCAGACAGCTATGGGGGAGGATGGAGTGGCGGAGGAAGCATCAAAGTCTCACCCCCAATGCTCTCTCCCACCGTAGATATACAATATTCCACACCTTTCTCTCTCGTCAGTGCCCACTCCACATCCCTGTTTTTCAGCACCGTGACAAATGTATTTTAATTAGTTCCTCACTAACCCTGCTCCATTACTACCTCTCACATGCTATATTCCTCCCGTAATCTCTTTATCTCATTCTTATCTAAAGTAGCTTTCATCTTCCTTGTGATGTCTCTCTCTTTTCAGTGACTGTGCCCTTTTCTCTCTCCGGTCCCTTTATCTTTAACCCTCTCTTTAAATTTACCACTGCATCTCTTCCCTTATTAACTTATTAAAATCCTATAAAAAAAGCAGTAGACCTGTAATGGATGTCAGGTACAGGAACCATAAGCGACCAAGCAGCATGTATACAGTAGATGTAGCAAGACATACTGTCCTCTACATCACGGGCGAACAAGCGAACGTCAGCGGCACCGGGAACAGTGTCTGCCTCTATGGAGCTCCGGGGATGGTCCATGCTTCTAAATGGGACCCCCCACAGCGAGGGGTCGTGGGACCATGCGTGGCAGTGGCACCAAAGACAAAAAGTCTTGATACATCTGTATCTCTAACGTTTTGGTTCAAAGTTGCAATCCATAATGCACGGTATTACCCATTCTACTGCAGTCCTGCCTCAAACTCACAGCTTGACGGAAAGGTTAAATATTGTGTGTGTCTACTTGTAAAGGGTAAATATGGCATTAGCATATAAGAATCAAGAACGTCACTCAACATAGCAATGTTCTCTGTATTGATTAGATCAATAGCATTACTTCTGACAGGGAAATAGAGAAAATAGCAGGTGAGCAAGGGAGCTAAGATCGGGGAAGCTGTGCTCTCCAGGAGATTCCCCCTTCCTTCAATACGGATTGCTGTTGTAATATTCTATTAACAGATTTAGGTTCAAACAGCACAACAGCAAATGATATGCAATATGTGATATATTGTATTCATTAGAGCAGGGGTGCGCCAACTGGGGGGCATGCGAGACTATTTTGGGGGGGAGCGGCAATTATAGAGGCCCCACGTTGAGACCGTGAGGCCTCTGTAAACTTACTTACCTGGCTTCAGTCACGCATCTCTATGGCACGCAGCATCAAATGACACCCGTTGCCATGGATAAGTGACGTCAGATGACGCCGCGGGTAATGTGACGTGACGTCACATGACCCTGCAGCGTCATTTGATGCCACACTAGAGGTAAGGGGAGGTGCAACCCAGGAGGAGAGCTGGCAGGGGGACTGCAGCGTTGCATTAGAGGCTAGTTGATGGTGCAACAAGCCTTCATGCTTATGCAGTGATCCCTTACTTTCATTTTTTTTCATCACTATATGCTATTCTCTCTCATTGACGTATAAGGAATAAGACCTTTTTTTCCATGTTTCCCTCAATTTTCTTAGGTACTGTAGGTACTGCACCTGTAGCCTGATGGTCAGCTGTGTACTGCCAGAACTATGTTGTTTAGCAGGAGTGCTAAGAGTGTGTTCACTAGCCACCAGGGCTGTTGAGTTCTGATGCAGGCAGGTAGGAGGGCTGGCATGTGGTCACAGACCGCCTGCTAGTACCCAATGGATTCAGGGCAGCAGTTGGACGAGGTCTCAGAGACAAACGAGCCAGTGACTTCTGTATGAATGCAACAGTCTTATTCCAGCTACATAAGCAGCAACAGAAATTACACTCTCCACCGGACAGGGACTTGACAGCATCAGGAATGGCTTCTCTGGGTAGAAGACTTTAGGGGCTTGTCCAGAGTGTTCCTCTTGAGTTGTGGATGCGGGGGAATATCAATGTCAAGTCCTCAAGCTCTCTCTTTTCCTAACACTTTCTCTATATAGTCCTCTGATTCAAGGTTGATGGGAGTCTTTGGCCCTCACATCTGACATTCCCTACAGGGGCACTTCACCGTAGAGCTTGGTTCACCTTTCCTGGTTATTCCTAGCTTCAGTACTTCCAGGGTAATGTCCATCTTACCCAAGCTACTGTACTCCCACTAGGTGGAGCCCTGAACTGTTTCTAAAGGGGCTAACCCTTTAGGGCTTGAATGGCTGGTTGCAAACCTTAAAGGCATCATGCATTAATGCAGTAGTGCTCAACTCCAGTCTTCAAGCCCTTCCAACAGGTCAGGTTTTAAGGATATCCCTGCTTCAGCACAGGTGGCTCAATCAGTGACTAAGTTTTTGGCTGAACTACTGCTTGAATCACCTGTGCTGCAGTTGGGATATCCTTAAAACATTACCTGTTGTGGGGGGCTTGAGAACTGGGGATGCGCCCCCCTGCCTCAATGCAACGCTTCTCAACAAGGGTGCCATGTCACCATGGGGTGCCTCCGACTAGCCTTAAGCGTTAAAAGAAGAAAACTGTCCTGCGCTCAAGCCGTCATCCAACACTGTTGATATCAGTGTGAGTCACATGAAAAGATACAGGGAATTCAAATGGACCAGAATGGAGGTCAGAGCTTGATAAGAGTGTACTTACCCATGAAAAGCTCACTTCAGACCTCGGTCCTAATTTCCTCTGTGCTCTGATCTGGGCGTGCAGCCTTCAGTGTAAGTAACAGGCAGGAGAAGAGATCCGGCGTCACAGCCAGTGACTGAATCGGAGGCACTTCCGGTTTGTACAGTAAATCTTTATTAAACGCACAAAAGGACACAGGCTACACCACAGTCTCCCCCTCAACGCGTTTCACGCTCAGAATAGCGCTTCGTCTTGGAGTGGGGAGCTGTGGCCTGAGCCTGCACATTTATAATAAAAATATTTATTGTTAAGCAAGTAAGGATGGGATTGTGGTTATGCAGCACTTTTATAATCAGTTATGGCATTGTAGTGCATGGGTTAACATATTTTAAACCCGTTTTTCGTGGGCTTTTTTTATTATAAATGTGCAGGCTCAGGCCACAGCTCCCCACTCCAAGACGAAGCGCTATTCTGAGCGTGAAACGCGTTGAGGGGGAGACAGTGTGTAGCCTGTGTCCTTTTGTGCGTTTAATAAAGATTTATTATTCAAACTGGAAGTGCCTCTGATTCAGTCACTAGCCTTAAGAGTACCCTATGGAAAAACTTGTTACAATTGTAGCCCCCCCCATCCCTGCTTAACACCGCGACGGGCGGGGGAGTGGCCAGCATGTCAAGGAGCTGCCCTGGTGCTCCAGAGCTCCATGGTGGACTTCGGTACAGGGCGCCACCATTTTGGTCCCTTGCGCAGTTGTGGTGGCCATCTTGATTGCGCATGCGCAGAATGGACATTGCGCATGCGCAGCAGGCTACAAGTTGTGGTGGCCATCTTGGAAGAGGCTCCACAGGGGACTACATATACTAGCAGCCCCAGGGACTGCACCACCGCATGAGCTAACAGCCAATAGGGCTGCAGCATCCATGGAGAGCTAGATAAATACTTTTGACGCTCTAGGGACCATGCCAGTTGGAAGGAGGAGAGCAAACAGAGAGGTAGTGTCAAGGGAGCAGTGCTCCTCTGGAATAGGCCTAGGTTTACCCCTTAGAGCCCAGCTAGGCCCTAAGTCCCCTTCTAGATTGTGGCTGCTATAGGGAAGACCCCAGATAGGGACACTACCCTTTAGCTTTATAATGGCAGGTATAGCACCAGCGAAGAGATGCCAGACGGTGAGCTGTGGCCTGCGGTCTTGGACCAGACCATAGGCAACTAGAAACACTCATAAGGACACACTCCAGTGGGAGCTCCCTCAGAGGCAGGCACCTTCGTGGAAGGACCATAGAGGTGTAAGTCGTGGGATCAGACGGGTCCCTTGTGACATTCAGCAGTACCCGGGTACTGGAGTGCCCGGGGAGGTAAAGTGCACCAAAGGTCCACAGGGTAGTGCTACTCCCTACACATGGGTGGGAAAGACTATCAATTGGGGAAGGACACCCGGGATATTGGTGCCAAGCACCCTAGGTACTTTGGGGGACACTCACCTTGTGTTGCATTATTATATGGTATGATATATATTGTATTGTACTGTTAATAACGGTAGCGTCAGTAAATACGTTGTTATATACCTTGTTTGTGTTTACTGACTATTTGTTCCGGTGAGAAAGGTAGAGGCACTGTATACCAACGAACATGATTACCCCAGGCTCTCAGTGGCAGAGGATCAGGCCTCCTGTACGCCAGACAGGTATCCAGCACAAGTGGTTCCCCTTAGACACGGGGAAAGGGGGCTACACAATGTTATTTTAATGTATGAACCCGAATGCTGCAATGTTTTGCTGCCTGACTGGCAGCAAGGACATGTGTTGTTGAGAAAAATGTTTACATTTTATTGAAAATAGTATAAAATCTTAATTTTACAAAGACATTTGCACATTTTTGGTGTCCAATTATATTGTGATTAAATAATTATTTCCAGTTTCCTCTCAGTTTTATTGGATCTTACAGTAAATGAATGTGTCAATTGCTAAAATGGTGAGGTCACCCAGAAACGGGATAATCTCATTAAGGGTGCCATGTACACAGAAGATTGAGAAACATCGCTTTAATGAAAAGTGACAGAAGTTTCACATTTGTATTGATTTGGGCTTATGATAAAGTATTTTTTTTCTTAGAAAAGTTATCGAAGAGGGTATATTAAAAAATCTCTCTATTTACTGTACATTGCCAATTTTTTTTGTTAGAGATATATTTTAATAATATTTTATTGGGAACATATATTTAATAAGATACAGAATAAGACATCATACAGCAATGATTTAAATTCAGTTTGAGGATAGTATTTTGAGATTAAATTTTAAAATGAGAACTCTTTAAACTGCTTATCTTGATGTTAATAGCGAATGTGCAGGAAAAGGTTATGACCGAAATATTAATATAATCCCTTATGTGTTCTTTATCACTAATCTCTTGCAAGCGTACAGGATCTGAAGGTCTGAACTTCAACATTTCAATTTCTACCTAATTGCAAAGCTCACAAAGTTAATCTCCAGTGTTCACTTTGCATCAAATGAAAATTAACACATTTTCTGTATCAAATCGTTACTACCACTGTTAATCATTGGAAGTATGGTTAGTATTGTAGAAAGGTTGTGCAGCAGTAGTAGTTTTAAGGGCTACAGTACTGTAGGTGCTTGGACAATTTTGGAGTAGAATTGTTGCATATAGTTTCATTTACACCTTTCGCTTCTATGCATAAATGGGGGCTACGTACTGTATAAAGCATTAAAGGAATAGAAAGTTAGTGTGCCAATGTATAAAACAATTTGTATGTGTCATACGATGTCCAACAACACAACGGTACAAAACCACAACAAATTTGTTTGTGTTATTCCATGCGCCAATGTGTAAAACCAATTTGCATGTGTTGTGTGGTGTGAGTCTTTTTTAGTTCGGATGCTGTCTGTGTTGCATATATTTGCGTGATAAGAATGAAATACTTTTGTGCGTTATAAATGGTTAAAAGTTGTACATTAAGATTTTCTTGGTGTAAAAGACAATTGCATTCATATGTATTTTCATGACTCACACCAGAGAAAGAATAAGAAAAGATGCGTCAAATGTAAGAAAATTAATAATGACATAGCAACATGTGCCGCTTATGCTTTATACATATCCCCCATTGCTACATTTTTTAACACAAATGCGTCAATTTGTGAAGTGTCAAAAGGAAGTGTTGTGGATGATTTATACAACACACAGGTTGTAACGAGATGTTTAAAATTGTTTGCCTCTTTGCGTCTCTTTTTCTCCCTTCAATCTGCGTCAAAATATCTGCCACGTTTAAGTTGACATAACTTTCTGGCTTTAAACAATATGCGCCAGATGTCAGAAACGGTTTCTTACATTTAATGCAACTGTGGTCCAAAAATGGTAAAATGCATGAAAGCACACTTTGTCTTAGTACAGAGGTGTGCAAACTGGGGGGTGCGTGAATTTGGGAGGTGGAGGGGGGGGTGGTGAGGCGCTTACAGAGGCCGGAAACAAAAGAAAACTGCATGAACTTGGGGTTATCCTTACCGAAGGTTGGGCTTTTTGAGAACCTAAGTCCTCTTGGTATTCTACCCACATCCAGATAACTCTGTAGGGTCTTAGTCTCAAGCCAATGTTTACCTTCTGTAAGCAATAACCGTTCTAATGTTTTAAAATGATCCTTAACTGTGAGCTCTGATGGTTCCTTATGCTGACCATGTAGCACTTCCTCAGTAAAGAGGAGTTTAAAATGTTCCTCCCTTTTCTCCCTACAGTTAATCAAGCTCCAAACCATATTGTAAAACTACTAATGTACGCAGACCAAATAAATATATAAATAAAAGTAACAGTGATTAGTGATAATTAGATGTGCGGCAGCAGTGAAGAGCAGAGACAGTAAACACAAAAAACAAAACTGTGCGCTACTACCTAACTACCTATAAAGTTTAAATGTATAAATATATACAGTACAGTGACTATACCATCAATTTAGTGATAAAAAATGTATAAAAAATTAAACCACAACTCCCACAGTGAGATAATTAAACATTAAATAATAAGTGCCACATAACCGTGTTGGGGATAATGGCGTCTGCAGCTGTAAACGCAGGGGTGGCTCAGCACCCCACACACACTAAGAGAATGGAAACAAAAGAAAACAGCGCACAACGCCAAATAGTGAAGCAAATTCAACAATATATTATAGAATTAAAAAGGGGGTAATATATCTGCGTACATAAAAAAGGTTGGTAAAAGGCATGTAGTGTGTATCACACTGTTTACCACTCGGCTGTTAGCTGTAGATTCAGGTGCTTGCTTCCCTCTGCTGCTGCAGCTCAGTTGATTTTGGGGCAGGACGTCAGTCTTTTCACTCCCAAGGGGATTTCCCTTCATGCAGCCAGGTTCAGCAGCTGGTACTGGGGCTCGGTGAAATCGCTCCTGCTTCCTAGCCGATATGAAGCTGCTCCTGTACCTCAGCAGGTGTATCCTCTGCACAGAGGTTAAAACGCAGCTTGCTGCTGTCTTCACAGCAGTGGTGGATTCAATAGGGAAGTTTGAACAGTCTTACAAAGTCTCTCACAAGTGTCCAAAACAGCACACAGGATGAACTAAAAACAGGACAGGCCAACACATAGACAAAGGCCAATGTAAGCAGATACAAGGCAATAGAATGTTACATCCAACTAGTTTCGTAGAATTAACTACTTCTTCAGGGAATAATTAGGCCATTACCCAGAGGTCTTAAATACCTCACATAGATACCTTACTGGTCAACCAATTAGGGATAGACCAATCATCTATAATAGGTAATGGTCTGCGTGATAGGGAAGATGTGTAGTTTACTTTTAAAACAACAACTTTATTAACAAAAAAAACAAAAACAAAACAATACCTATTTAATATAAACTTACATATAGACAAAACCTAGCATAAATAATTAAAAACATGCTGGAATAAAAGAAACACAATATTAGTCGACTTAAAATAGACAACATCATTACTTGCATAAAAAGATGTAACTAGAAAAAAGCGTAGGATAAAGAAAGGAAAACAGAGATACAGAGATAAATGATACATCCCCTAGGTACAGAGGGGTGGTGAGCTAAAGATTCAATAAAGTGCCCAAATATCCACATCCTCATTTAACCCCTTAGGGGACATAGTATCTAACTTATGTATCCAATATGTCTCTCTAGAAGACAATGTTTTAACTCTGTCCCCACCTCTTCTATTTACAGGAATCAACTGAATCCCCTTAAAAGTGAGACTTGACGGATCTTTATTATGGTGTATCAGGAAGTGTCTAGATACACTATGTTTTTCAAAACCATTTTTAATATTTCTGACATGTTCCTGAATCCGAACTTTAAGGCTGCGTTTGGTTCTGCCTACATATTGATACCCACACGCACATTCCAATAGGTATACAATATGTGTAGAGGTACATAGAATAAAGTCATCAATATTAAAAACTTCCTTCGTTACTTGTGAATAAAAAGTGTATTTGTCAGGATGTTGGTATTTACAAATCGTGCAATTACCACAGATATAGTTGCCTTTTGGTTTAGGCCCTAGCCAGTTATTTTTCGATGTAGTATTGCTCTTACTTATAAAAACATCACTAGGAGCTAACAAGTTTTTGATATTTTTTGCTCTCCTGTAAATAAACCGTGGTTTAACGTCAAGATGTGATCCCAAAATGGGATCATTGCACAGTATACCCCAGTGTTTGTTAAAAACCTTTTCAATGTCTCTATGAACCGAATTAAAGTCTGTAATGAAAGCCACATTAAGAGTGTCCTTTTTTGTGTTTTGACCTTCTTTATTTTTAATCGTGGATCTATTTTGAACTAACATATCCTTACGATCCATATTACGTACCCTTATGATCTCTCTTTCTAGAAGTTCCTTGGGATATCCCCTCTCTCTAAATCTCCAAAATAATTTGTTAGCCTGTTGGTTGAAAACCTCTAAACTACTATAGTTACGTCTGAGTCTCACAAATTGCCCCCCTGATATGTTGTTTATCCATGTCTTTTTGTGATTACTATTCGCCATCAGCACATTGCTGGTATCCACCTCCTTAAAGAAGGTCTCAGTCTCCACATTGCCATCCATTTTGGAAGTTAATCTTAAGTCCAAAAAATCTATCTGGGTGGCATCCACCTTGTGTGTGAACTCAAGGTTGTAGTCATTCCTATTAAGGTTGGCTACAAATGCACTGGCTGAATCGTAATCACCATCCCACACACACAGGATGTCGTCTATGTAGCGTCTCCACACAACGACATTCCTGTGGTATGGTTGGTCGGGCATGATAAACTGAGACTCCCACCTTCCCACGTACAGGTTTGCGAAGCTGGGGGCAAACCTAGTACCCATTGCAGTTCCGCAAACCTGTAGGTAGAAAGTGGAGAGAAACAGAAAATAATTATGTTTCAATATGAAACTGATAGACTCTAGAATAAATTCCCTATTTAATGGATGCAGATCAGAGTCTGATTCCAGAAAGGAATTAACAGCATCCAACCCTTTCTGGTGAGGTATATTAGTATACAGGGATTTTATGTCACATGTAATCCATACATATGAACTTTTCCATTCAAAATCTTTAAATAAGTTTAGAACTGCTGTAGAGTCCTTCAGATAAGAGGTTAATTTTCCAACATACGGTTGGAGAAAAAAATCCACATATTGACTAAGGTTGGCTGACATAGATTGTATACCTGACACAATTGGGCGTCCAGGTGGGTCAACCAGAGCCTTATGAATTTTCGGCAGGTGGTAGAATATGGGTATCCTAGGAAATTCAGAAAATAGAAAAGCAAACTCTGTTGTGTTGATGACGGACAGGGCTACTGCGTTGTCTAATAGTGCTTTAAGCACCCTTAGATATTCAGCTGTAGGGTCCTTAGGTAATTTTACATAGGACGTTGTATCGTTGAGAAGCCTTAGAGCTTCTTTTTCGTAGTCACACCTATTTTGGACTACTACGCCCCCACCTTTATCTGCCTGTCTTATAATGAGGCTTTCGTCATCACGCAAAGTTTTAAGGGCTAAGGACTCACTTGCACTGAGGTTGTGTTTAATATCACCTGACTTAAAATTACTAGATAAAATGTTAAAATCATTGATGACCATATTAAAAAATGTATCAATATGATGACCCTTGGAATGTGCGGGATAAAACTTGGATTGGGTTTTAAAATCAGTATGTTTGATTTTAACTTCCGTATCTATATTACTCACAGAAACCATTGCAGCCTTGTCAGAAACAAGATCCCTATCGTGTTTCAGAAAATGTCTCTTTAGGGTAATATTGCGAGTGAACTTATGTAGATCTTTGAACAGCTGGAAGGAGCTGGGTCCACAAGTTTTGGAGAAACTCAAACCTCTTCCAAGTACGTTCAATTGATCCTTGTTCAAAGCTGTTGAGGAGAGATTAAAGACCCCTTGGTTTACTACGGTGTTCTTTCCCAAGAGTACTCTCTTCTTTTGTGCTCTGGTCCCTCCTCGTGTTCCTCGTCTGATGTAACCCTTTTCTTTCTTTTCTCTTGAGGGGTATTCTGTATATCTTTTGCTGTGTTCACCTTCCTTTCTAGTCTGGTTCTTACCAAATCTAAAAAAGAAGGTGAATCTGTAGTGGGTTCCGGTCTAGCAGGGCGTTTAGGTGAATATCTAGGGGAGATCCTGGGTGAGTATTTAGTTGTTCTTGGATGAGGGTCTTTATGCTCATATTCAAAATTCCTATGTTGGCCCTGTGGCCTTGAGCTATATCTAAAGCCCTCAATGTAATTTTTCCCTTTATAGTTGGGATTACGATACCCATTACCATGATTAGAGCGTGAGCGATCTCTGTCTGATCGGTCATTTTTACTGGTTCTGCTCTCTCTCCTTTGTTCATAGGTGTGGTAATTTTGTTGTCTGCTCTTTGAGTGTGCAGATCCCCCTCTTCCTTTTTTATGGGGGATATATTCATCACCTACTACTCTTCCTCTATCCTTTTTAGCCCAGTCCCTTTGTCTCCCTTGCTGATAATCTAGTTTGTCTCTTAAAAATTTATTGTGTTTCGTTTTTAAAAGTTCATCTTCCTCATACTCTAATTTGACTTTTAAATCATGCTCAATCTCTGAGCAATCAGTATCTATCACTATCGGTTCTAGTGCCTTAATCGCTTTCAAGATCTCCTTTTCTAGATCTTTGATCTCACGATTCCTTTCGTAAATTATTAGCCTGATGAGGTCATTAGAACACTCATCCTGTATTCTATTCCACTCCTGCATGAACTTGGGGTTATCCTTACCGAAGGTTGGGCTTTTTGAGAACCTAAGTCCTCTTGGTATTCTACCCACATCCAGATAACTCTGTAGGGTCTTAGTCTCAAGCCAATGTTTACCTTCTGTAAGCAATAACCGTTCTAATGTTTTAAAATGATCCTTAACTGTGAGCTCTGATGGTTCCTTATGCTGACCATGTAGCACTTCCTCAGTAAAGAGGAGTTTAAAATGTTCCTCCCTTTTCTCCCTACAGTTAATCAAGCTCCAAACCATATTGTAAAACTACTAATGTACGCAGACCAAATAAATATATAAATAAAAGTAACAGTGATTAGTGATAATTAGATGTGCGGCAGCAGTGAAGAGCAGAGACAGTAAACACAAAAAACAAAACTGTGCGCTACTACCTAACTACCTATAAAGTTTAAATGTATAAATATATACAGTACAGTGACTATACCATCAATTTAGTGATAAAAAATGTATAAAAAATTAAACCACAACTCCCACAGTGAGATAATTAAACATTAAATAATAAGTGCCACATAACCGTGTTGGGGATAATGGCGTCTGCAGCTGTAAACGCAGGGGTGGCTCAGCACCCCACACACACTAAGAGAATGGAAACAAAAGAAAACAGCGCACAACGCCAAATAGTGAAGCAAATTCAACAATATATTATAGAATTAAAAAGGGGGTAATATATCTGCGTACATAAAAAAGGTTGGTAAAAGGCATGTAGTGTGTATCACACTGTTTACCACTCGGCTGTTAGCTGTAGATTCAGGTGCTTGCTTCCCTCTGCTGCTGCAGCTCTGTTGATTTTGGGGCAGGACGTCAGTCTTTTCACTCCCAAGGGGATTTCCCTTCATGCAGCCAGGTTCAGCAGCTGGTACTGGGGCTCGGTGAAATCGCTCCTGCTTCCTAGCCGATATGAAGCTGCTCCTGTACCTCAGCAGGTGTATCCTCTGCACAGAGGTTAAAACGCAGCTTGCTGCTGTCTTCACAGCAGTGGTGGATTCAATAGGGAAGTTTGAACAGTCTTACAAAGTCTCTCACAAGTGTCCAAAACAGCACACAGGATGAACTAAAAACAGGACAGGCCAACACATAGACAAAGGCCAATGTAAGCAGATACAAGGCAATAGAATGTTACATCCAACTAGTTTCGTAGAATTAACTACTTCTTCAGGGAATAATTAGGCCATTACCCAGAGGTCTTAAATACCTCACATAGATACCTTACTGGTCAACCAATTAGGGATAGACCAATCATCTATAATAGGTAATGGTCTGCGTGATAGGGAAGATGTGTAGTTTACTTTTAAAACAACAACTTTATTAACAAAAAAAACAAAAACAAAACAATACCTATTTAATATAAACTTACATATAGACAAAACCTAGCATAAATAATTAAAAACATGCTGGAATAAAAGAAACACAATATTAGTCGACTTAAAATAGACAACATCATTACTTGCATAAAAAGATGTAACTAGAAAAAAGCGTAGGATAAAGAAAGGAAAACAGAGATACAGAGATAAATGATACATCCCCTAGGTACAGAGGGGTGGTGAGCTAAAGATTCAATAAAGTGCCCAAATATCCACATCCTCATTTAACCCCTTAGGGGACATAGTATCTAACTTATGTATCCAATATGTCTCTCTAGAAGACAATGTTTTAACTCTGTCCCCACCTCTTCTATTTACAGGAATCAACTGAATCCCCTTAAAAGTGAGACTTGACGGATCTTTATTATGGTGTATCAGGAAGGGGCTTACAGAGGCCCCCTGCTCTTCCCCAAAGCTTTTAAATTAAATCCCGGAGGACCGTGCAAGGCCCCTGTAATTTCCCTTACCTGGTTTCCGACGGCTTCTGGCGACGTGTCGCCATGGCAAATTACGTCGATGGTCACGTGACATTGTGACGTCAGAAATGACAAAGACAAGATAATGGGGGGTGGGGCGCAAGCAGGGGGGGAGAGCAGGCAGGGGGGCGCAGGGGAAAAAGTCTTAGTACGTAGTCCCCCTAATGTGCATTGTATTTCATGTTAACCATCCGCTGTATAATCTACAGTATAGCCTTTAGAGCTGAAACCTTGTTGTATTTAGTTATATATTTTATAAAAGAGGTTTTCCGAGGGGAAAATAATATTCTGGTCTTTTTTTGATCACATCGACCTCTGAACTTATAAACAGTTGACTAGGAGTCAGAAAACATTTACTAATTTTCTGTCTTTCTGATACTAGCCAGTATTTGCAGATGAGTGTACAGTATGAGCTGTGGTATATGGGTTTAACCAATACATAACCCCTCCAACACTAAAGTAGAGCAAATAGTTAGAGTAGATCCCACTGTTTAACTGTCAACATTTTTTTTAATGGATAAGTTAATACTTGAAGGATTTATAAAGCGGTGCATTAACATAAGACCCATTCTGCCACTCGAACTTGGAGCCTGCGGGGAAGCTTCCCCTCCCTCCCCGCAACCTGCATATACATAAATTAACACACAATGACGTTCTGGAGGTACAAAGGCCACTGCTTTATTTACACAAATAATTAACCCTGGTAAGTGCCAACCCTGCCAGCGTGCTCCCGGGTAAAGGCCGATGGCACCCCACCGTGGCCCGTAAGACCCACCAAGAAGGGTGCCCACCGGTCCTGCCGTTAAGCAAGACTGGGCCCCTGGGAAATCTCATACAAATGAGCCCTACCCACTCTCTACCCCCAACCACCACAGGGCTTTTCTCACAATAGCCCCCGCTGGCAAGATTACCGCGCACTTACCCCCCCACCAGCCGCCGTGACGAAGGCAACACATACCTTGAAATGCCCACCTCAAACATGGCAGACATCAAAGTGTTTCCTTCTATATTTTCTGAAAGGGAACAAATACAACATAATATACATTATATTATACCACTGTCATGGTATCACACAACAAAGGGATGGATGGGCGGGAATGTCTTTCCGGTGAGCAGACTGCTTTCCCTCCCATGCCCTCCTTAGCCTTGACCCCTCCCCATGACATGGTTAGGGGGGGAGGGGAGGGGAGGGGAGGGGAAAGTAGCATACAATCCAGCTAAGCAGGAGGAGGGGAAGCAGCACCTTGATCCAACACCAGAGGTGAGAAGAGCAGGGAGGGAGAGATGGAAGCATAGCCCTGCCGGGCAGGTGCTCCAATGGGGCTCCAGGCTGCTTTCTGGCCCTTTCACTTCAATGGGCCATAGTGGGGTTCATAGGGTTTATGTACTGTATCAAGGTAAAATTGGAGAAATTCTGGGGCAAAATAGCTGCACCATATGTATCAAGGGATATGCTCTATTGAAAACAATAGGATTTTTTTCTTTATTAAATATGGTGCATGCATTTTGCCCCACAAATTCTCCATTTTTGCCTTGGTGCCATAGGCTGTGTTATGGAGTAGCAGCACTTAGGCCCATATTTCGAAGTCCTCCAAATACTCTTTAACCCTCTGGGTGCTCTTTATATGTGGCTACGTAGTCGCTTAATCATTATCTTCCTCCTAGCTTTTCTAGGTGAGATTGGGCCAACGTGATCTATAAGGAACTGGAACGGGGTGACTCCTCTCCTTCCGTTACATCTTCAATGATGGAGAAAATACGTGATCATGGGTGCTAGGGGGGCTCTAGTACTCTGGTGCAGGGGCCCCTCCGGCTCTCAAAGGTTTAAAAGTAGCGACTACTAAAAGGATATTTATTAGAACATATTTTAAATGTTCTTTTCATTTTTATGTTTTTAGAATATTGTTTAAACACTTAGCTAATCAAAATGATACCAATATGTTGCATTGTCTTATCGGTAGCAAAACAGGGCAGGAGGTCATAGTTTATAAATGCAAAACGCTCCCAACCTCCCAGAGAGATTATGCTCGTTGCTGTAAAGGGATAATGTTTAATCAGACAAAAACTGCCTCTAGGCCTTTACTGCCCCAAGCAACACAAGCTCATAACCTTATGGGAAATACTGTACAAAGAGAAAAATGACTTTTGGATAATAAGAGGCATGCTAAAGTGAGAACCCTGCAGTTGTTTAGAACCCTGCAGTACTAATAGGGTCTTGAATGCATTGCTTTGCAATTTCTTGTAGGACTCGCTATCACCAAAAGGTTGAATATAGACCATACTTGTAAACCCACACAGTTAGCTACAATGCTACAGTATACTGTACAGTGTAAGCAAAATAAAATGTACAGTATGTTCATAATTGATTCTGCTAATGGAGCTCAATAATGTAGAACAGAATTTTCCATGTGTCAGCTTTACACTTCATTCTTTACTAATGAATGCAGAATTCAAAGCTGGAAATGCAGCAACTGTGGTTCAAATCACACCAAATATTAATACACATGTGTAGTACAAAAGTGCCTTAACCTCATGACAAATGTACACTATATTTTTTTTATATTGGAATACTAGAATTAGGCATTATTTTTATTGAACAAAATTAAAATTGTTCAGGTGACTTTGTGTAAATGTTCTTATATACTATATTTTGGTCAAAAGAAAGGTATCAAAACCTGCAGTCAACCACATTCCTATTGCTATGAGAAATGATATTCTATTTTAGCTAAATGTACTCATGCACCATATTGTATTATTATCCTGGAGAAACGTATTGCTCTTCACCTTGAAGACACTGTAATTGTGATAGGACTGAATAGATGTACACTGGCGACACACTTTATTCGAGCTCGGCTAGTCCCACGAATTCGGGTATACCCGGGTGTATTGAGGTTTGTGACTGTTTTCTGCCCGAGTGCATTGGGTTATTTTCCAGGCAGGGATTGAAGCATTTTATTCCCGCTGGCTGCAATACTGCACAGTATATATATATATACTGCATTACAATTCATGAATTTATGCCATCTGGTAGACACGCGAAGCATTGCAGCCTATTAAATCCTAATCATTATCATTTAACAGATCAGCCGCCCATCAGCCAGGCATAAACCCAGGCTGGGAAGGCAAACGCAACGGGGCTTGTCAGAGGTGAGGAGCGGCGCATTCCAGGTATCTGCCAAGTACATACTGGGTATTTGCTCGAATAAAGTGTGTCGGTGCAGTAACAGTAATGTTTGAATCACTGTGCGTGTAACGTATAGAAAACACAGCATATGTTAATACAGTAGGGCGCCGCTTTTCGGCGCTTTTCAACGTTTCCCAATTGTTCCCGAGTTCATTACGTTCGGCGCTTGTTCCGTTTTTCTGGCGGTACCGAGAAGGGGACCGCCATGTCTGCGCATGCGCAGAACGGGGACGGCCAAGGTCAAGCAATGCACAGAACGTGGACTGCAAGTCTGCGCATGCGCAGAAGCCGAAAATTGCCGGTTCTGCTTTCTAGCGATTTTCGCTTTGCGGCGGCGCCAGGTAACGGAACCCGCTGTACGAGTGGGGCCCGTCTGTACAAATATTTTTCTTCTCGCATCCAGTGTTGTGTCATGAAACTCCCTCTTATGTATATGAGACCTGTACGACAATGGCATCTAAGAAGAGTGGCTATTATCTTAAACACAGAACTTAATGTCTCTACATCAGGGTACTATATAGCATCAAGGGTGAAGGAACTACAGACACGTTTTCCAGCAATAAATGTACATACTGTACCTTAAAGATTATATTTTGTGTGTAGCCATGCCAGTCTTGGCTACCTGTCTGCCCTGCCTGACATATCAGTCTTGGTAAGTACAAGCATTGTCAGACATAATCCTCCCTGAGTAACCAGCCTCCCTGAGTAACTGGGGTGGAGGTGGAACTTGGTCTGTGTGCAGCCAATCTGGGTGCAGACCTTGTGCCCTCCTCCACTGTGCTAGGGAGGAAGCATGACAAATTATAGTCAGTCTGAGTCTCTCCCTCTTGGGAGTGAAATGTGCCGTCAGTCCCTTAGGGAGCTGAAGAGAAACATCAGGCCTCAAACCTGATTGCTAGCCTAGGTACATCCAGAAGCTTGGGGGCCTGAGAAAGACTAAATGTACTCGCTGTATGAAGATCTGCAGTGGCTACAATAAAGAAAGCCTTGTTTTATATACCCCTGCCTAAGTCTACAGTGTATGGGGTAGGGGTATGCTTGATGTGTTCCACTGCGGGGACTGTCTCCAGCTATGCTAGAGCCTGTGGTGGATGAAGGCACGTGCACAAGAAGAAGATTGAAGCCTGAGACATCCAAAAGCCTGTTCTGTTATCCCCACAACATTGCAGATCCTCAGATCTTCTGCAGCTTACAGGTACAATGCACCAACCCACACCTGGTAGCCTGCCAATCTCCTAGAGGGGGTGGAGGGTGGGGAGAGCAGCACTACATGGGGATACCTTGAGTAATGTACCTGTAGAATGCTCTGCTCTTCTATCTGTTAATTGAATATAAACATTCAGAAAGTGGAACTCTGCATTTAGCAAACAAAAAAAAATCCATAGTAATGCATTTCTTCAACTGAGCTATTTGTTCTCAGTCATCAGTTTAAACATTGCTTAGATTGCTTTTATCCAAAATATATTACACAGTTACTGCACGTAAAATTAATCTCTTTGCTGAGTTCCCAGTGGACATTTGTAAATTAAGAAGTCATTTATGATCAGTTTATTGGCCTGCGAAGGGGAACAAATAAACATAATAAAGGCGGTGATATAATTTATTCCCAAACGCTATTTTAACACGTTCCTGTAAGTGTGCCTCCCCCCCCCCCCCTCCATCCCCACTCCCCTCCATCCCCACTTTCCCTTTATTAAATACTTTTATACGTTGTGGGGCGTGCATTCTCTGTTCTCTTCTTTTCCTAATATGGATGTGGATCATCCTGAGAGAGCTGCCTGGATCATTTAGCTCCATCTCATTATTCTATTGCTTTTTTAAATTGGACTTTCTTCATTGGGACTGGTTTATTTATGTTTTATGTTTTGTTTGTCTTGTTAGTTGTTTATCTACAAGTTCCAAATTTATAGAGTGGATTATTATCTTTCTGCTAAGATTTTTCATTCATTTATATTTTTTATTAGTATGTTTGAACAACTGTGATTAATATATATTCCTATATTTGATATTATAATATTAATTTAATTTGATTTTTAATTATACATAATTGATTAATTACATTCCAACGCACAAAATATTTTTGGCGATACTTTTCTGTTTTTATATGTATGAGTGTATGTATGTATGTAGCCAGGTCCCACTCTTACCTCCGGGCTGCGCGAGGGGGACAACTATAAGTATGTATGTAGTCAGGTACCCCTCTTACCTCCGGGCTGCATGAGGGGGGTGACTATACAGAGTGCCGGGGAGGTACAGGGCGCGTGGCAGTGGGCGGATTGGCGATCCGGACGCCGGAGCCCCGCCATCCTGGATGGGTGCACACATGCACGCGGATGTCCTGCATATGCCTCACATGCGCATTATACTTGGCGCATGTGCAAAGTGCCCTCAGCAGCACAGCAGCCATCTTGCTACACCCCGCGCTTGCACAGGAGGCCTTGTAGTGGCAGCCATTACACCCAAAGCTTCACAGGGGAACTAAAACTTCCATGAGCCTCTGGGAGTAGAGACACTGTAAGGAATCGGGGAACACGTCCTTTGCGACGTGTTCCCTCCTTACCTGTGTCTGCACAGACCTCCGCACTGGTACTGACGCATGCGCGCACCCCTGCTCTGGTTACAGAGCGCGCGCGCACACGTAGTTCTTCTAGGACTACCACGGAGCTTGGCACCACCCCCGGATGTGCTCACGTGAGGTCATGATGTCGTGCACCGCTCCCCAGCTGCGCGGCAACTAATCTCTTGCCACTTGTCTCCTGCAGCCAATCGCAGCTACCGCTTGGGCCGCGCCTCCGCTCTGCCTCCTGTCCCATTGGTTCCTACTTCCTATTTATACCCTGCTCATGCTCAGAGTCATGGATGAGCATAACTTTTGTGACCTTTTGTTCCTGCATTCTGTTTTGCCTTGCTACTGCCTTGCTAGTGCCTTGCTGCTGTTTCTCTGTTGCTTTCTTGTGTGCCGACCTTGCCTCTGACTACCCGCACCTCTTCATCCCAGACCTCGGCTTACGGACAATCTACCACTCTCCTGGCTCCAACCCTAGCCTATGGCACAATGGACATTTACCATCCCACTGGCTCTGCCCCTGGATCTCAGCAAGTACTCTCACTAACCCAATCTCTCCAACCCAGACCCGGCTACGCTGACTATCCACCCTCAAGGCGTGAACGGGGTCCTACCTTGTTCATGGTGAGCGCAAGCATTACAGACACATGGCCTGCAGCAGCCAATAGGGCTCCCGGAATCCCACTGCATTTGGCTCGCTCAGGGGGACCAGGCCAGTCGGGAGAGGGCGCTGGATCCAGCAGGTAGTGTCTCAGAGCCAGTGGCTTTGAGAGTAGGCCTCGTGTATTCCACCTTAGGCCCCAGCTAGGCCCCGACTCACAGTAGCTTGTGGTTGCTGCAGGGAAGGCCCCTTAGATAGGGACGCTTCACCATTTACTGTCTAGTGTCAGGGCACAGTGAAGATGCCGCACGGTGACTATGGCCTGTGCTCTGGGACCAGACCCCCTCCATGGTAAGAGACACTGTATGGTGATATTATCCATGCCGGAATTCATCCAATGCCGAGGTGGACACCATCGCGAACGACGTTGCTGGATCGGCGGATCCCTGTTGCTAAGTCTGCCGCACCGAGTACTGGACTACTCGGCAGGTACCTCAACTAAGTGCACTCTACAGGATAACACTATCTCCTATACTTTTGGGTGGGCCCTGACATTGGGATAAAAGGACATCAGGGTATTGGTGCCAAGCACCCTATGTACATTTGGGAGACATTAACTGGTGGTATCAGGTTGGGGCACTGTTATACTGTGGTTAACAGGGTACTGTGGTCTGTGTTCAGTAAAAGTTTTTGTTATATACCGACTGTGTGTATTATTGTTATTGTTCCTGTAAGGGGCCTATCCCACCACGTTGGGATCCTTTACAGGTGGAGGCGCTGCTCCGAGATGAACCAGAATCACCCAAGTCTCCCAGTGGCGGAGGCTTAGACTTCAGCACCATATTGCCCTGACGGTCAGACACTCTTACTGAATAGCATCTTTGGTGTCCAGATGCAGAAATGTATTCTACCCTGTTCATATGAATACTATGCCCCACTTTCCATTCCCTGAGCAACCTCTTTATTTCAGCGTGTTCTGCAGCCTTGCGCTGACCCTCCTCCCCTTGTGGTGATACCCCTACCATAGGTGTGACAGGCCAGATAGGTATAACAACACCATTACTCATGGGAGCATCAGGCATTACTCTGACAAAGCCCTAGGGGTCATAGTGGTAGCGCTAGGGGGAACAGCATCAGGGAATACTGGAACAGGGCAGGGCGGGCCGGGCACATTATAGTCCTGTGAGTGGGAGACTAAAGAGACCTCCCGGAGCGGAGCCATAACAGTGTCCACAGTCCTGGCAAGGCTCTGTAGGCCAGAGCCTCTGACAGCACTGGATTCAGCCGCAACAGCGGCTGCAGCATGAGTGCTCCATTCTTCTCTCCCCCAGCACTGCAGGGAAAAGGAGTCCACAGACTCAGCACTCACCGGAGCGGCATCGGTGTCAAGTAAGCTCACCCGGCCGGGCAGCTTTGTGGCCTTCTCTTCTCCCGGTGGGGGAGCTTCAAGTGACGTCACATCACAGACATCAGGATTGGTGCCAGCCTCAGGAACAGGCAGGATGAGCGCCAACTCTGAAGCATTGGAGGCTGCGACCGGTACCTCAGAGGTTGTAGCACCCTCGCTGTCAACGTGGATTTGTCGACGGTCACCGGCAACTTTTACCGGAACCTGCAGCTCCGCAGCATACTCGGGTATGGTGGAGGTAATGGCAGGGACCTCAGTGATGTCATCAGCCTCCACAGGATCTCTCATCCCAGAGCAGCTTGCCGGAGCAGCAGTGAAGCACGGATGACTGGACAAAGGAGCGGCGTTCCTTCTGAGTGGTTCTCTGTCACTGGCAGGTAAGACATCACCAGCGGGTTGCAGGGAGCTGAGCTGGAAATAGGGCACTCTGCACACAGCACACTGAGCTGAAGCCTGCAGTTCTTCTCCTGTGGCTCCATATACTGCACATACCCCCAGCATCTGGTATGTCCCATCTTCATTAGTGACCACTGCTACTCCGCCAGGCAAGCGGTACACATTGTCCATATCCTCCAGAATAATCTGCATTGTGGAGCAGGTAATGCAGCTTGCAGACACAACCAGCATTGGTGAGAGTGAGACAGTGTCTGGCTTCTCACATCCTGTTGCTCCTTCAGGGCCCACTCAGCTCTTTCCCCTGGTGGATAGTATAGTCCAATCTGGAGCAAACAAGGGGGAGGGGATTCAGCAGTTGGCACTGTTTCTGCAAACTGTAAGTCAGCAAAAGCTTGCAAGTTGATGCAACTTTTGCAAAAAGAGCACATGGCTTACCTGGTAGGAGCGGGAACCGCCATTTTGAGTTAGTAAACAGTCCATGCGGCCCCAGTTCTCTGGAACCACCATTTTGAAAGCACAAAGTCCAGCATCATCATGTCTCCTTGAGAGCAAAACACCATCTTGTGAGGACTTGTGAGCACATATGTGAACTCTTTTATTCAGTAACGAGCCACACAAAATAAAGCACAATTCTTTCTTTCTTTCTTTTGAGTACCACGCACCCTGGTATAGCTTCAGGGAACGTCTCACAAATCTCTGCTGCAATAGTCTCTTTATTGCTGAGTACACAGGGATCTCCGATGCCACCTCAGAGTCCCTGTCCCCTTGCTGCTATTCTTCGTTGTGGGATACAGAAGGGTCAACACACCTCCCTGGTGTAGCCTCAGGTAGACGCCCCAACTGCAGTGCTAGGATGGGCTGCAGGCTCCCTGGTGTAGCCTCAGGAACCTGATCCCCGTCCTTTTCCTGGGTATTCTGATAGGGTATCCACGCTTCGTTGGTGTAGCCTCAAGGAAGATGCCCCAAATTCTATTTAAACGGAGTGTATGTGGGTATCCACCCTCCCTGGCACATAGCCTCCGGGGGGTCGCCCCACAGAATAGCAAGTCTTTATTAGGGTATCCACACGCCCTGGCACATGGCCTCCAGGGGGTCGCCCCAACATAGCAAATGTCCTTTTTGGGTAACCGCCTCCCTGGGGAAGCTTCAGGGAGAGATTCCCTTTTCTTCCTTCACTGAAGAGCCTGTTGCTGCTGCATACAAAGTCCCAAACACTCCTGTACTGTCGGCTGTCTCTGAAAACCTGTCCTGTTGGTAAAACCTGTCCTGTTGAGGGAGCAGTTCAATCTCAGCAGCACCTCCAAATGTAGCCCATCTACCCCCACCCCTAAGTGAGATTAGGGGGTGTGTGTTCTCTCCAGCTACTTGTAGGTGTTTGGCTGCGTACCTGTAGGTAACAGGAGGGCTGAGCGCTCTGCGGTGTTGTGGGGAGAAACAGGACAGGAAGGACAGGTTACCTTGGTCTCACTTGGTGCAACGCCTCCAGCCAGCAGGAATCCCATGTAGATATTCAGGGGATGGACCTCTACTGACACTCCTCCATTCAGCAGAGACAGTAATACACAGCATGTCTTTTCTGATTGTTTATTTGGCAGTCAGCTCACAGGACATAGATTAGCAGTTCTCACATATCCACCATCATCATATGCTTCTTTCTCTCCTTCTGTCTAAATCAGAGCCCTGGCTCAGGCAGCATAATTCCCTTCCCTCCCAACCCCTCATGGGTGGGAGGGAGAGACTTCTCTCTCTATGTGTTGACTGAACTTCTTCCTTGAACAATCTTTCCAGAACTCTCCAATTTGGGAGGATGTCACAATTTATCATCTTTGGGGAGTGTCTAACCCTGACTCATAGCAAGCCAGATCCAGATCCAGATTGGCCCACAAACACCAGGGGATATTCCAACCAATATCCACCCCTCAGATTGACATCCTCAGAAGTTGCTAGGCCCGCCCTTGAATACTGATTACATCATTCAAGGCTGTAACATACACACACAGGCCTAATGAAGGAAGTAACCTATCCACTGCCTGCACTAACAGGACAGACAGAGGAAAGGCCAAGGGAAAAGAAGTAACTGCCGGAAGGCTATGTTATATTTGTGTACTTACAGTAATAGAACATTCTTTAAAATGTATTGATGTACTCAAAACAACATATTTATTTATAACAACATTTATATAGCGCCATTATCCAGGAGCTGAGTACTTAAGAGTACTTTGATTTTCTCTCTCTTTCTCAAAATGAATTTGAGAAAAAAACAACTTTGGTTGCAAAGATTATCACCTGCTCACTGGCAGGCGGTATTGTAGCACAGTTTTAAGAAATGCTCTGCATGTAGAGGGGAGTGGGGGTTAAATCTGACTTATTTTTTTTTTTCATTTTATATTGATACTTCTCAGAATGCGCGCAATGCAGTATTTTACTTATGAGATTACTAGTAGAAGCATTATAAGATTTACATTAGATTAGAGGCCATGACAACTTTTAGCAGTGCACAGAAAAAAGAATAGGCTAACAGCATTAGGTAGCAGCAAAACTATATTTTAAATCACTCATCTGTCACGAAGCCCCAGTGGAACAATGAGGTATAGGTAGTATATAAATGTGTCCATTCTGCACACGTCTGAAACCACTGGGTTGTTCTCACAGAACATTTGTGAAAGTGCAGAGGTCCCCTGAGTAACCGTTGCTCTCTGTTTTCCAGCACAATGACAAAAGTGGATAAATCATCACGCTCAAAGATTTTCAACAGAGCAAGTGATGAGAATGATTCTCTAGATGTACTGCCACAAACACTAAACCAATCTAGCAGCACTGGTAAATATTTGTTATATTATATATTATCCATTTTAGCAAGTGTAGTCAACCCTGATTTTTTGTTTTCACTAAATCATTTGTTTTAAACACCACTAATATGTATGTTTCCTTTTATTTTGACTCTTTTTTTGAGCAACACAGTAGGCTAACACGCAGGCTAACCCCACCAGCTAAATGCTATCCAAAGACTATTTTGTAAATCTTCGAGGCAAATATTTTGATCACCTGCTCCTCTAATTTCATGTCTTATTTGTGGTAACTGGGGCTCATATTTTCTAAGTGGTACTGTTCTACAAGAGTCTTGCTCGAGCTGGAAGACACCTTAAGGTCCATGCACTGTAAGGTGTCTCCCGGCACAAAGAGGTGTCTTATGGAACTGCACTGCTTTGTAAGCCTTTGTTCCGTCTATAATAAAAGCTAGTCCTAAAATTAAAAGCAAATGATAATTGTTTGACAACCATGTTTAAAAACACTGTGACTTGCTGCCTCGTTCAACCTGAACCCGTAGTATGTATGTATGTATATCTTAATTTATATATCACCATCCCTGTACATAGCGCTTCACAGCATTCACATATAATGGGTATAAGTGCTTCAGACATAAATGTAATATTAAGTAATGGAGTCCCTCCCAGAAGAGCTTAAAATGTAAGTGGTAAGTTGGAAGAACGTATAGAGAAATTAGGATGGTGTTCTGGTAAGTTCGTCTGTATGGGGCCAAGGTCAAACTATGAGGAGTATAGCGTCAGCCACAGAGCTGTCGGCCTCATATGCTACATTAAGGAGGACGGTTTAAGATGGGTGTTAAAGGTGAATAGAGAGGGTGCTAGTTGAATAGACAGTGTACTAGTCGAACATTGAGGGGAAAGGCATTCCAGAGGTGTGGGTCAGTAAGTGACAAAGGTTTTCGGCAGGAGAGGGCTGCAGATACAAAAGGGGTAGACAGAAGACATCCTTGAACAGAACATAAGCGTCTGGACAGTGTATAGCAAGAAATTAGGGCTGAGATGTATGAAGGGGTAGAAGAATGTGTAGCTTTAAAAGTGAATTTGGGCTCCCTTTGTGGGTTTTTTTTTTAGTATACAGTGCCACGCTCAGTAGCACTCCTTTTTGACATATATATATATATATATTGTGTGGTCATTTGTGGGGTTTATATGAGCTTACTGGGTATCTGTGTGTTTATTAACTTTTTCCAGGTGGTCTCAGCTGTTTTGGAGGTTAGTGGCCCCTCCTCCACAGGTTTTAAGCTCGACCCTCCCCACTTTCCATATATACAGATCTTTTCATGCAGCTGTTTGTGACAGATCCAATGCAGATCCTTCTTCCTGTAATTATACAGGTAAATAAGAATTTTAATCAGTCAGTGTTAGGACTTGCGATATTATGGTCATGCCTTGAAGTGACTCGCAGGCGTATAATGCTTTGGCCAAAGGGTTAAACTAAATGACCCTTTTTTCAAGATATATATGTATTTCATTGTGTATTTTTGTCATATTGGAAGTAGCTTTGGGCTCCCTTTGTGTTTTGTTTTTTGTATTATAAAACTGTATACAATAAGTGTTTTTCATGGGAAAAAAATCTATGGCCAAATCAAACATGCCACATCTACGCATGTGAAGCGGAGAAAAACAGCAATGCATAGATAAATCTCAATTTATGTGGTACATAGACTTTTCCTATCTCTGCCAATTGTTTCATATAACTTTTACCCTTGTTCGGTGCCACAAACAGGCCCAAATCATTTGGAAAATAGCTTGATACGCATACATAAAGATGCAGTTTTAGCATAATTCCAATGTCTAACCATTGGAGCTTTAAACATACCCCCAAAACCATATTTTTCATGCCACGGTCATACTGCATTCCAAAACTTATTCTGCGTTTCTTCTGACCAGTCTATTCAGCTTAATTTGCCTTCCACTGATGTACAGAAATATCTAATTATCTGGCTATTTCTCATAAGTAAAACGTTTTTTAGTGCATTACTTTTGAAACAGAAACGTATTCCTTCAATATACACGTCTTTGCAGCCTTGGAAAAAAACAGCATACAGTATGCTGATACATGGTTCTTAGTAAAGAAAGCGATTGAACTACATGAGTGAAAGAGCAAATGAATGTTTTCAGCCCCATTGTTACTTCAAGTTGAACTTTGCTGAACAGTGTGTTTCTTGTTTTCTACTTCACGGACTTTACATGAAAAGCAAGGTCAGTTGAAGAACAAAGGCAAAAATAATGTTTCTCTGACACTTTCGACAGTAATACAAGTTGCTCATTACATACTGTAGTTGGTGCTTCCAGTTCCCTGACAGTTACTGAAAGGAAAGCCATGTAATGATTATGTAGAGACACAGCACCAAGACCCTACAGCAGAGGAGTGCTGACTGACCAGAAAACAGACGCTGGCAAGCTATGCACAATGCTCTTGTGTATAGTCCGTTTGTGAGTGTGCCTTTATCTTTTATCCTTTTACTATTATTAAACAGTATTATGCTATGTCCCTCTCTCCTTTTTATCTCTGAAGCCTGAAAAGTTTGAAGAAACATTTATAAAGGTGACATCAACCACCAATCCACATCAGAGAAGATTTTCTGTCAAGTAGGGACATATCTATTTTATGTGGGACATCTCCTAACACAAGAAACTGTATGTGAGTGCACAAATTGTTGGGTTTATATTCACACACCTTATACCTGTACACACTAAGCTGTGTAATTATTAAATGAGCAATCCACATTTTTTTTAATGGTACTTCAATCTGGGTGTCTAAGGCCGAGGCCATACTAGATGCACGTGTGCCTGCCACAGAGGTGATTTATGGCCTAGCAGGAGACGCAA
The DNA here is from genome assembly GCF_040206685.1 of Ascaphus truei. Classification (NCBI taxonomy): domain Eukaryota; kingdom Metazoa; phylum Chordata; class Amphibia; order Anura; family Ascaphidae; genus Ascaphus; species Ascaphus truei. The sequence goes on along the minus strand of NC_134485.1, from coordinate 205,650,753 downwards.
TGGGGAGGTGTGGCTGTGATGTCATGGAGCTGGTTCGTCCTCATTGGCTGAAACGCTCACATGACCCAGCCGTTGCGCGACAAAATCAAATTATTTTGTAGCCCTAAAAATTGGCCGTGCCAACCCTCTCACGCACTGTAACGCTTGCGCTCACCACGAACAAGGCAGGACCCCGGTATTGAGGTGGGAAAGTGTAAAACTGCGTACCCACAGCAGCGGAGGCACGCCTGGAGGGTGGATTGTCAGCGTAGCTGGGTCTGGGTTGGAGAGAGCAGGCTAGTTGGAATACTTGCCAAGGTTGTACGGAGGAGCCAGTGGTATGGTCGGTGTCCGTAATGCCGAGGTCTAGGGTTGGATTCAGCAGGGTAGTAGAGTGTCCAATAGCTGAGGTCACGGAGGGAGAGGTATACATAGTCAGAGGCAAGCCAGGGTCATTATCAAGAGAGAGGTCCAAAGACAAGCTGGAGTCATACCCAGAGAGGGGTCCTATGTCAAGCCGGGTCGGTACACAAGAAAACAAACAGCAGAGGGGCAAGACAGATGCTAGGGACAGGACGTGGAAAGCACAAGGCTACCAGGAACTATGCACAGCAATGAGTAGACCAAGAGAGCTGGGTATTAGTAGGCTGAGAGAGCCAATGCACAGAGGGGAGGAGCGAAGGCGTGGCCTCCCCAGAAGCAGGGATTGGTGCATGGTGCAGGGAACAGAGGGGAGTGAAGATGAGGCTTGAACACGCAGCTGGGCAGTGGTGCACGCGCCGCGCAATTTGAACGTGCATTACAGACGGGGCGGAGCCCAGCTCTGTGGGAGCAGTGAAAGCCCTGCGTGGGTGCGCGCTCTGTAAGCTGCGCAGGATGCTGAGAAGCAGCAGGTAAGAAGGGAACACGCCGCGGGGGACGTGTTCCCCGATTCCTCCCTTGCACTCTATGGTCATCTTCATTGCGGTACGGCCATTTGTTTGTGGCGCGCCCGCCGTCGCTCTCACCATGGCCGCGGCCTAATGGAGCTGATTCATGCTCTCTGCTACAAATATAACAGTGGTCATCAATTGATAGTCATTACGTCATCTCTTGATGATTTCGCAGTTTTCTACTAGCTGCCTGAGGGAGGCTGACCCTGGCTTATTTATCAAAGTCATTTGTTTGCACAAATTTTGTAAAAACAAACAAACAAAAAAAACAAAACAAAAAAAAAAAAATATATATATTGTGACAAACGGCTTACTCCGGGGCTCCGTCGTTTGTCCGGGACTGTTTAGAACACGGTCTTTTAGGGTAGGTTAAATGATGAGGCGTCACGTACTGTTCCTTTAAACAGGCTATGCCTGGTTTATTCAGTCCCAGGCACTGAGACTGCCACAGTGCATACAACAGAAAACAGATCAAAACAAAAGCTGCTCACCTGAGCGATAACTTAACTTAGATATCCCTGACTCAGGGTTGGAAGTGGCTTTTCCACTTCCAACATCAAAACACGGTACTTTTGCAGTCTTACACAAATGAACAGAAAGATTGAACCTGTTTGGGGAAGAGGCTTCTCCCCTCTGTAGTTCAGCAGCCTTCCAGCCTCCTGGCTCTTGTGGGGAGACCAGAGCAAACAGGAAATCAGTCTTTCATACCTGATTCCTAATTAGCATGACAGGTGACAGAAATCAGGCAGCAGACAAACTCTGGTCTGGATCTCTCATCCCTCAGTTCCAGCGCTTGCCAAACTGTGGGATGGAGTGTATGTATTATAAGGCTGCACTCCCAGGCCAAACAGGATAGAAACTGTCTAGTATCCTGGGAGCCCTATATACGGAATTTATTACCATCCCCTGGTTTCTGTCACATATCCTCCCCCCCAGCTCAGACCTCGAGGGATGAGCGACCATGGATATTAGGGAGTGCATCCTTGACAACCCGTCAGCATTGCCATGTTTGTGCCCTGACCTATGTTCCACAGAAAATTTAAAGGGTTGTAGGCTTAGGAACCACCTGGTCACTCTAGCATTCTTTTCCCTGTTTTGACACATCCAGGTAAGGGGTGCATGATCTGTGACCAACCGGAATTTTCTCCCCAACAGGTAGTATTTGAGCGTCTCTACAGCCCACTTTATTGCGAGACACTCTTTCTCTACTATGGAGTAATTTTTCTCCTGGGGATTTAGTTTCCTACTTAAATAAAGGATGGGGTGCTCCTCACCTTGAGACTCCTGGGAGAGTACCGCCCCCAGCCCTACCTCAGATGCGTCGGTTTGGACTACGAACTCTTTGGAGAAGTCAGGTGTGACCAACACTGGTTGGGCACAGAGAGCTTCTTTCAGGCTTCTAAAGGCCTGTTCGGTTTCGGGGGACCACTTTACCATTAGCGGTCCTCTTGCTTTTGTGAGGTCAGTTAGTGGGGTTGCCTTAGTTGCAAAATTGGGAATAAACCTTCTATAGTACCCAATTAACCCCAAAAAGGTCCTTACTTGTTTTTTTGTAACTGGCCTTGGCCAATTTTGTATCGCCTCCACTTTGAGTGTTTGGGGTTTGAGTAAACCTCTGCCAATAGAATATCCCAGATACTTGGCCTCCTCCAGACCAATAGTGCATTTAGCGGGGTTAGCAGTTAGTCCAGCAGACCGGACTGCGTCAAGCACAGCTTGGACCTTTGGAAGGTGGGATTGCCAATCTTCACTATGGATTACCACATCATCCAGGTAGGCGGCAGCATACCGAGCATGTGGTTTTAAAATTTTATCCATCATTCTTTGGAATGTGGCGGGAGCTCCATGTAAGCCAAAAGGCAACACCTTATACTGAAAGAGGCCGTCTGGGGTTGAGAAGGCTGTCTTTTCTTTTGCCCTTTCTGTGAGGGGAACCTGCCAGTACCCTTTTGTTAGGTCTAGGGTTGTGAGATATCGGGCTTTGCCCAGTCTCTCTACAAGTTCATCTACCCTGGGCATAGGATAAGTATCAAATTTTGACACCGCGTTTAGTTTCCGGTAGTCATTACAAAACCTTGTTGTACCATCTGGCTTTGGGACTAAGACTATAGGGCTGTTCCACCCACTTTGGGATTCCTCAATTACACCTAGTTTTAGCATTTTTTTAACCTCTAAACTTATAGCCTTTCTTTTGGCCTCTGGGATTCGGTACGGTTTAAGGTTAACTCGGACCCCCGGTTCAGAGACTAGGTCATGTTCAATTACGCTAGTTCTACCTGGCCGTATAGAGAAGATTTCTTTGTTTCTTTTCACTAAATTCTGAACCTCTCGTTTCTGATGAACAGACAGGGTTTCAGCTATGCTAACCTCTGGGTCAGTTTCTTGATTCTCTGACGGACCTGGGGGTACTAGGGTTAACAAGACTTCTCTATCTTTCCAGGGCTTGAGTAGGTTTATATGGTAAATTTGCTCAGGTTTCCTCCTACCTGGCTGTCTTACCTTATAATTTACTTCTCCCACTCTTTCCAAGACCTCATATGGCCCATGCCATTTAGCAAGGAATTTACTCTCCACGGTGGGAACCAGAACTAGTACCCTATCACCTGGAGAAAAAATTCTGACCCTAGCACCCTTATTATATGTATTCCTCTGTGCTTCTTGAGCTTTCTCCATGTGTTCCCTCACTATGGGTAGGACTGCAGCAATGCGGTCCTGCATCTGGGCAACATGCTCTATTACACTTCTGTAAGGGGTAACCTCGTGTTCCCAAGTCTCTTTGGCTATATCCAGTAAGCCCCTTGGGTGTCGGCCATACAATAGTTCAAACGGGGAGAAGCCTGTGGATGATTGGGGAACTTCCCTAATGGCAAATAACAGGTACGGTAACAAACAATCCCAGTTTTTCCCATCTTTATCAACCGCCCGCCGTAACATGCTCTTTAAGGTTTTATTGAACCTTTCCACTAAACCATCTGTTTGTGGATGATAGACTGAGGTTCTGAGATGCTTGATTTTTAGGAGTTTACATAGCTCTTTCGTTACTTGGGACATAAATGGTGTTCCCTGGTCAGATAGAATCTCTTTAGGAATCCCGACCCGGGAAAACAGAACTACTAACTCTTTTGCTATGTTTTTAGCTGAGGTGCTACGTAGGGGAACTGCCTCCGGATATCGGGTGGCATAATCTAATATTACCAATATATGCTGATGTCCCCTAGCAGACTTTATTAGGGGTCCTACTAGATCCATAGCAATCCGGTCAAATGGTACCTCTATTATGGGAAGGGGTACCAATGGGCTGCGGTACGCCTTGAACGGGGCGGTGATCTGACATTCTGGACATGAGGAACAATAATTCGTAATTTCTGCCAGAACCCCAGGCCAATAGAAGCTTCGGAGAACCTTTTCTTTTGTCTTTTCCACCCCTAGGTGTCCCCCCAATGGATGACTATGTGCGAGGTGTAATACTACGTTACGGAATGTCCGTGGTACCAACAATTGTTTAGTTGTAACTGATTTCCTTTTATCAACCCGATATACTAGGTCGTTCTCTACCTCGAAGTAGGGGTAAGCAAGTGACCTATCTGGTTGGCCAGGAGTACTATTCTGGTCCCGTATATTTCCCCTTGCTACCGCTAATGTGGGGTCCTCCCACTGGGCTTTCTTAAAACTCCCAGGACTGACCTCTAGGTCAGCGAGGGTCTTATCCGGTTCTGGGGTGGTAAGTGTCTGCTCAACATCTTGATTTGGGGTATTCCCTACCAAAGTAGTGATGGGGAAGGGAATTTTACAGCACTCCTCCTTTTCCCCCTTCTTATTTGGGCCCTCGTCAACCTCCATTTCTGAAAAAGGGAAAGGATTTGTTTCTTCTAATACTTCGTTATGGTCCGCTATTGAACTCTGGGCGCTATTCTGAGCGGGGAACCACATTTTTAGAAAATGGGGAAAGTCGGTCCCTATTAACACATCATGTGCCAGTTTGGGTACAATACCCACCTTGAAATCTAAAGAACCAAACTCTGTTTCAAAAAAAACATCAACAGTGGAATATTCATGATTATCCCCATGTATACAACAAATTGCCACTCTTTGTGAACTGTTTCCCTGTTTCTTCTTAATGGGCAAGAGGTATTCGGACACTAGTGTGACCATGCTCCCAGAGTCAAGAAGTGCCCGAACCCTCTTACCATTAACCTTTACAAATGCCCACAGATGGTTATTCAAGGGGTCCTCTGGGCTAGGGCCCATACATTGGGACAACAGCGAATAAGGTTCCACGCTGTTGCATTGCATGGGCTCATCATTTAGTGGGCAGATTTTTGCTGTGTGGCCCCTCTCATGACAATTTACACATTTAGGTACATAGTCTGTGTCCCACTTAGAGCCTTTTCCCGGCTCCCCATGTTGGCTATTGCCCTTAGTGTGCGAACCACTGTTGCTGGTGCTGCGTGAAGGTGGTCGCCGCTCTTCAGCGCCCCTTAAACCCGGTACCCTTTTACCGTCTCTGGAAGAGTCCTGGAACCTCGGGTAGTGGGGTTGCTCCACGACTGTGGGTTGCGGGTGCTCTTCTGCTGCATTGTACCTTTCTACGAGGGCCACAAGCTCATCCGCATTGTGGGGGTCACTCCGACTGACCCAACGGCGTAAGGCAGAGGGAAGTTTCCTCAAGAACTGGTCCATGACCAACCGTTCCACGATGTGGCTGGCTGAGTTGATCTCGGGTTGTAGCCACTTCCGGGCGAGGTGGATTAGGTCATACATCTGGCTTCGGGTGGCTTTATCCATCGTGAAGGACCATGCGTGAAACCTTTGGGCGCGAACAGCCGTGGTTACGCCGAGGCGGGCGAGGATCTCGAACTTCAATTTTGCATAGACGTTAGCTTCGGCTGGCTCTAGATCAAAGTAAGCCTTCTGGGGTTCGCCGCTTAGGAAGGGTGCGATTAGACCAGCCCACTCAGCTTCTGGCCATCCCTCTCTCTGTGCTGTGCGTTCAAACGTGAGAAGATAGGCTTCCACATCATCCGAGGGTCCCATCTTCTGAAGGTAGTGGCTTGCCCTGGTCATTTTCGGAACTTGGGCTGCCGCTGCCAGTGGAAGGTTACTGATAGTCCCCCTCAGGATCTCGAGTTCCTGCTGAAAGCCCTGAGCGAACCGCTGTTGCTCCTCTCTCAGCAAGCGGTTTGTCTCTTGCTGGTTTGCATTCGCGTTTTGCAGGGCTTCATTCGTCTGTTGCTGGTTTGCATTCGCCTGTTGCTGGTTGGCATTCGCCTGTTGCTGGTTGGCATTAATCTCTTGCTGGGCTATTAGCAGCTGTTGCTGGGCTGCATTCGTCTGCTGCTGGTTTGCATTAGTTTCTTGCTGGGCTATTAACAGCTGTTGCTGGGTTTCATTTGCGTCTTTCTGGGCAGCGACATTGCGTACCAGCGCACCCACCACGTCTTCCATCTTGTTTGCAGAGGATGAAAAAAACTTTTTTTTTTTTTTTCAAAGTTCTTCAACCCGCAGACCCCCTAGTGTTCTGCCCGCATTCTCCACCATATGTGACAAACGGCTTACTCCGGGGCTCCGTCGTTTGTCCGGGACTGTTTAGAACACGGTCTTTTAGGGTAGGTTAAATGATGAGGCGTCACGTACTGTTCCTTTAAACAGGCTATGCCTGGTTTATTCAGTCCCAGGCACTGAGACTGCCACAGTGCATACAACAGAAAACAGATCAAAACAAAAGCTGCTCACCTGAGCGATAACTTAACTTAGATATCCCTGACTCAGGGTTGGAAGTGGCTTTTCCACTTCCAACATCAAAACACGGTACTTTTGCAGTCTTACACAAATGAACAGAAAGATTGAACCTGTTTGGGGAAGAGGCTTCTCCCCTCTGTAGTTCAGCAGCCTTCCAGCCTCCTGGCTCTTGTGGGGAGACCAGAGAAAACAGGAAATCAGTCTTTCATACCTGATTCCTAATTAGCATGACAGGTGACAGAAATCAGGCAGCAGACAAACTCTGGTCTGGATCTCTCATCCCTCAGTTCCAGCGCTTGCCAAACTGTGGGATGGAGTGTATGTATTATAAGGCTGCACTCCCAGGCCAAACAGGATAGAAACTGTCTAGTATCCTGGGAGCCCTATATACGGAATTTATTACCATCCCCTGGTTTCTGTCACAATATATATATATATATATATATATATATATATATATATATATATATATATATATATATATATATATATATATATACAGTGGTTGACAAATCACCAAAAAATCTACTCACCACACAAAAAAATCTACTCGCCACCTAGTACCAAACGTGTGCTGCTTGGGCCAATATTTACTCGCCCGGGGGTTAAATCCACTCGCCCGGGGCGAGCAAATGTATAGGTTTGTCGAACACTGTATATATATATATATATATATATATACATGTAGAGGTATCAGTACCGTGTTAGCCGAGCTTCAATAATCAAAAAATAAATAGATGATACCGTTCTGTGGCTAACGAAATGCTTTTATTTGTGTGCGCTTTCGAGATACACTGATCTCTTCTTCCGGCGATGTTACAATGAATGAAGCAAAAGGTATACTTAAAAACAGTGTCTCTTGGAATGTTATCTGTGCTGTTCCTTCCCCCGGTGTGGATGTGTTTTATGGCTAGAGGTGTCAAACCTTTTGACACCTCTAGCCATAAAACACATCCACACCGGGGGAAGGAACAGCACAGATAACATTCCAAGAGACACTGTTTTTAAGGATGTGTACACACATCCTCCATTCCAGTTTACTGAGTCAGTGCCTCTGTCTATATATATACTAGCAATATATCTATCTATCTATCTATCTATCTATCTATCTATCTATCTATCTATCTATCTATCTATCTATCTATCTATCTATCTATCTATCTATCTATATATACACAGTACATCTCCCCTTCCCCTGGTACATCTCCCCCTGCTAACTGGCACATCTACCCCCCCCCCCCTTTGCTGGCACATCTCCCCTCCTCCCCCCCACCCGCTGCCACATCTCCCCCGCATATCTCACATGACACACACAGAGACACACAGCCCCGATCCAGGCAAGGACACGCCCCCTCCTTTAGTAGCCACGCCCCCCCCCCGCTCCTGCTCTATCAGATTTGCTGGACACGCCGAGGGAAACTTAGAATTCCATAATTTGGGAGGTGAGTAACATTGGAAGCCCAAAATAGTTGCGTTGACCTACAAATCCGCAGCAGAATGTACAGTGAAGGTTTCGTGGTGCTACGTGGTGCCGTTTCTGAGATTTCGATGCTTTGAAAATACAAACATACACATTATCCCTAGCTCGGATCCCCCTCTGGGCTCCTCATGTTCCCTTTCCTCCGGGAGTGTGCGGGGGTGCGCGTGTGCCAGCAGCAGAATGTGCTCGCATCCGCCGAGTGCCGGGAGGCTGCTGAGGCTGTGCGGGCATTTAGGGAGCACTCCGGCGCACTGGAGGCTCCGCAGCAGCCCAAATCCACAGGGCATCATCATCTTGTTCCCGATCACGCTTGCTTGAGATCCGGCGCATGTGCAGTATCACTCCACAGTCCAGCGGCCATCACAGACTTACGCATGCGCAGTGCAACAGCGTAAGCAGTGGCCAATTGAGAGAGGGCTCTGCGGTGACTACAGCCCCTAGAAAACACAGGGGAAAGGCATCACATGGCGCAAACCAGCCAATAGGGCTGTAGCATTCTCCTGCTAAGGGAAATAGATACTTTTCACACACTAGTTGGAGCTGGGCCGCGGAAGGGGTAGGGTGTGTATGTGCAGGGAGTCAATGAGCCCTGCACTAGGCCAGAGACCCCCCTTAGGCACCAGCCCATTAGTTTAGCGAGATGGCCCCTGTAGTACCAGCGAAAGGGACACAGCCAGGATGCGGCGGCAAACCTGGTGATCAGGTGGTCTGGGGCCAGACCACCATATTGAGAGACTATCTTCAATGGTGATACCATCCACGTAGGAGGTCACCCCATGTGAGGGTGGACGTCATCATTGACAACAACCATCGCTGGATAAGTGGATCCTATCATTCCGTTGTGAAGTTACCGGGTGATAGAGAACCCAGCAGGTACCAACAAGTGCACCAACTGTACACACATTATTTGTGGGCAGCGCTGTCTCACACATTTGGGTGTGTTGCTACTTGTGGACATCAGGGTGGTTGGGTGCATAGGGGCCCCTCAGTACTTTGGGGGATATCCCATTCAGGGTGGACATTGTGTTAGAGGACAGTGTGAGGGTACGGCCGTGCATGGCCTTGTTGGTTGGACTGTTACCATTATTATTCTATGCATGCAGTAAAAACTGATACTCTTATCGGTGTGTTAATTATTGCATGGGGTTCTGTAACAGGGTTATCCCACATAGTAGGATCCCGTACAGGTGGAGGTGCTGTCACCTGATGGACCGGGCACACTCCAGGCTCCCAGCAGCAGAGGCCTAGGCCTCCTGTGAGCTGCATGTAATGCATGTAATGCACCACATACACCGTAGCTGTAATATCTCCCTACAATTGGAAGTACTGCTGAGATCTCAGACCTGGGGTGCCCTACTTAGCAGTCCAAATTGTAAACAAAGCAGACCACTATGTATACGCCCTCGCAGCAACAGGTCCACGACTGGGCGTTAGAGCTCAGAGAACCTCCACAATGCGTGGTCGCAGTGGGATGAGTCCTGGTATGAGCAACATCAGGATCATTAGTAGGAAATATGACACCGCTTACAAGGGGAGGGCTGTGGTATTGGCCAACAGGCAAGAGATATGCCTCTCAGGTTATAAATATGCCAGAGACTCTGCCCACAGGGTGCCCACTCATATAGCCTGGGCTAGCATCCCCCAAGGCTACATCCCCTCCTGGGCCTTCTACAAGGGTCCCCCAGCCGAGTGCGGCCTCACCTCCTCCTATTTCACTGGGGAGTGGAGGACCATAAATATGGCAACCAGTACTCCAGTGAGGCCAAACGAACCCCTATCCCATGTAACCTTCACCACAAGCACCCCCAAAGAGCCATCAACTGGGCCGGGAGTCCCCCACAGTCACCCCCCTCCTAGCCGACCGGCAAGAAGCTCTATGCTGGCCCCTAGCCCTGGGCCTGGAAATGATAGTCAAGTGGTGGCTCAGTACTAGGAGTGACATTACCGCAATTAGAGAAGGCTTTGGCCATGTCTTTGCAAGTGCAAAATTATAGGAAGCTCAAGGCCTTCTCCGGGACAACCCCCACTCCCGTGGGTGAAGAAAGTATTGATTCCCGGAGGGAACACACCTTCAAGGTGCTTGATGAATGGCCCTGCTCCATGGCAGTGAAACGGCAGCAGATAATGGAGAGCTTCCGACCTCCAGCATCCACCTAGATTAGTATGCATTGCAATCAGGTTGCCGACATCTCGACCTACAGGATCATGGATCTGCTGGTGCACATCTACGGAAAAGATGAAGATGAAAGCAAGCAAAAGGATGGAGAAGAGGGATAGAGAAACAAGGGGAGTGCGGATCAGAATCACAACACAAGTGTATAAATAATTATAAAATATGGTATTTAGCACTGTGAGCTCTTATACATAAAGTCCACTACTAGTGGTAGCTTAACTTTGAAGATGGTGAAGTTGAAAATATATACAGGCATACCCCGGTTTAAGGACACTCACTTTAAGCACACTCGCGAGTAAGTACATCTCGCTCAATAGGCAAATGGCAGCTCACGCATGCGCCTGTCAGCACGTCCTGAACAGCAATACCGGCTCCCTACTTGCACCGAAGCTGTGCGCAAGCAGGGAGACTATAGAGCCTGTTACACATGCGTTATTTACATCAGTTATGCACGCATATGATGATTGCAGTACAGTACATGCATCGATAAGTGGGAAAAAGGTAGTGCTTCACTTTAAGTACATTTTCGCTTTACATACATGCTCCGGTCCCATTGCGTACGTTAATGCGGGGTATGCCTGTATTACTAACAATACTCACACGGGCCAGTGTGAGCAAAAGCCTCACGGGGCTTAACTCTGCAGAGGGTCTTCTCCTTGAGCCTCACACCTTCCTCTTGACTGTCCTAACGTGTAGAACTGTGACCACACTATAAATTTGACCCTAACCATAAACATTGAATATTTTTAAAAATGGAAGTGTGCACCATCACTATGTGAGATGAAGAAATATATCATATCCTTCTCCTTATTAATTATACAAACGCGACAAAGTGTTGCATATTTTGATAGAATGAAATTCCTTATTAACCTTAAAGTGAACAACAGAAAAATACCATAACTGTGTTGAGGTGAAAACCTAAGGGGTACCAACATTACTAAATACATCAGAAACCACATTGGATAATCATAGCATAACTAATACATTAAACCCTCTATTGTGAAATACTTTGCTCAGAACTTCAGTGACCAGAGTTAATGTTTTTAAACTCTGGGTGACTTAAACATCAGTACAGACTTAACATAAGATTTTCCTAATTTTTTTTTAAAAAACAACAGTTGAAATATTCTAAATACATGGTAAATATGTATATAAATGTGTAATCGAATGAATAAACTAAAAAAAAATGTTTTTAAATTAAATTATCATTCAGCTCCCATCACATGGTGATCATAATTAGGTGCTCTCTACTGCAAGGATCTCCCCATACCTTTGAGGAGTTACTAGGGACATGAGTCGTATACACGCCTACATGCTTCCAAGAAGGACAAAGAGCCCCTAAAGGGTGGGTTCAAGGGAGCATCAGCTCCGAAGGTAAAAGAATCGTACAGCACTGAGGAGGATCCTCCTCCCAAGTCGCCTACAACCAAACACAGGGCGTCCGGGAGAGTATCCCCCACCTACAGGCCCCGCATGGACCCAAGTGGCAGCATCTGCTTCAGGTGTGGCCAGAAGGGACTGCCCGGAAAAAAAAAAAAAAACTCCAACTAGAATATTCCATCCCAAGGCCATGATTTGCAATGTTCAGACAGCAGAAACAAATTCCACCCCCCAGAGGGTGCACTCATACCAAAACCTAATGAACCCTCATCAACGGATTCTTACCGTCGCGTAGGACCGGCTGCCATCGTCCGTGTCCTCGTGGATGGCATATACGCATCAGCTTTGCTGGACACTGGGTCCCTGGTGACCATTGTGTAACGGCCGTCCTATGATCAGCACTTTAAACATCTGCCCTTGCAGTTGGCCGACAAGATGAAGCTGTGGGGCCTCAGCGATGAGGACTACCTCATTGACGGCATTGTGCAGGTTTGGCTGGAAATATCCCCAATGAACACCGGCAAGTCCCACACCATTGATGTGGAAGCTCGAATATGCCATGAGCTTCGGGAATGCCCAAGTTCCCCGAACATATTGGGAACCAATACAGATGTAGTGCGGGCAGTGATCAGAGCCTACCTGCAAGATGCCGGTGAACTACCCCTGTCTGCCCTACAGGCCCACCCAGTACTATGGGAGGAGCACTGCAAGGTGGACATGGGATCATCTACAACCTCCACGCAGGGGACGCCTGTAATGTGGTTATCCCACATACTAGGTTCCTGTACAGGTGGAGGCGCTGTCACATGACGGATCGGGCACACCTCAGGCTGCCAGCAGCAGAGGCCAAGGCCTCCTGTGAGACACAGGTAACGCACCGTTACGCACCGTAGTCGTCATATCTCCCAGGGGGTGGGGAAAAATGTGTACACACATGTGTTTTTAAGGATGTGTGTACTTTCCAGCACTAAACCAGTTAACCTACAGTTGGAGAACTGCATACACCTGCAGCCTAATTAAGCAGGATACCTGAGAGACTGCAGGTTTAAAAAGCAGAAAGTAGCTCACACAAGGTGAGCTTGTTTTTCCCCAGGAGGGTGTAGAGACATCTCCCGGCTAGGAAGCCCTAGCTGTTCCCTGTCTTTGATAAAGCGTGGGATACCACGTGAAACGCGTCAGAGTGTTCTTTTTGGCTGTTACTATGCCCTAAAATAAATTTTTGCACCTAGGATATTTTGTGGTTTGCAGTTTGTGGTTTCCAATCTTCAGCAGCAGCAGCAGCAGCAGATGCACCGCCGTTTTCCCTGTACTCTCTTCAATTGTTTCTTGGTAGGAGCACGCAGGACAGGACCAGGATATCCCCAAGGTCAGCAGTGAGTAATCCATTTACTTCATTTATGTGATCAGTCCTACACACGGTTACCTAGACCACCACATAAGATTTACCTATAGGGCTAGTGGCATAATCTATGGGAGTGTGTTTAACATTGGACTATCTGGAATCCTGAATCTTATGAACTGTCCTATGCTATGAAGATGTTTATATTTTTATACTATGATCAAACATTGCCTACTCCTGGTTAGCATCACAAGGGGGAATTAACCCTCCCCTTCCCTTCCATGTCTCCGGATTGGTAGTTGGGGGCGGAGTTAGTCACTGTTGTCTCTGTGTCTGAATATACTGATTAGGTGTATACACATCAGAAGACCGTTAGCAATCAAAGTGGGTGGATCGCATGTGAGCTGTGGGTATTGGCTGGTTATGTCAGTTTGTGTCTATATATTTGTTAATAAAGTTGTGATATGCATACCTTGAGAAAGTGCTCTGTAAAGCGTGAAACGTTGGTAGGGCTCTCCATTGCCCTGTTTTTCCATGACCAATAAATAATCTTTTTATGGGATACACACTCTCCATTCTACTTTTTTGATACCTACAGTAGTGCTCATCCAGTTTTTCTCCTTCTCTACTAGCCTACCACTTGGACGGAAGCACACCTGGGGACCCCTCACCTTTGGTTCGCTTGGACTGTGCAGCACTCAGAGTGAGTCAATCACTTGCTACATGTTTTCCTGTTCAGGACTTTATTTAGACAATTGGTACGTTATAGGGTGTTAGTATGCTCAATCTTCCTGGTGTTATTTTTAACAACAGCATCTCTTATTAGTGAGCTTACCATCCGGTACTGCAACCCAGTACCTGTCTTCTATCAAGTTTATGTTTAGGGGTCCCCCCTACAAGTATCTGGTTATTCATTCATTAATTTATCCTACTGTTCGGGTCTTTAGCATTACGCAGTCACATGGTCTGCCCTGTTAGTAAGGGCTCAAGAAGTTGAGTTAGTTTCCCTAACGGGAATAGGTTTTATTTTCTGTAATTTGGTTTCTTAAAGGGACAGTGCACCCGTACTTTATTTGGTTGTGGCTAATAAACCACTACAGTTTAAAGTTTTCCATCATGTCTAGCATCTTACTGACCCCTCCAAGAGGCTGTCCTGCCACAGGTGGTGTCAGAAGTGGGATGCTACGCCTCTGGGGGTCAGTAGATGAAGATGTGTTGAGACACTGAACTCAAGCAGAAAACCAAAAAATGATTTTGCTGAAGCATGGAATTTACAGCTAGCAAGTGCTGATTGTAAAGTTTGCCCAGTCAGGTATGAAAGGATTGCTGTGTAAAGCCAATGCCTCTTGCTGAAGTGAGTGAATTTGCAGCTAGCAAGTGCTGTGTGTAAAGTTTGCCCTGTTTGGTATAAAAGAAAGTGAAAATGGATTTTTGCAAAGAAGTTGCCCTAAAAAGAACCCAGAAGGTTCAAATATTGTAAAGCACATACAACTTACGTGTGTTGTGCAAAGTCTGCCCCGTCGGGTGTGAAAACAAACAAACAAAAAAAAACGGGGTTTTAAAATGGCCACCGTCAAGTGTCAGTTTTGCAATGTACATAATCATACAAAACAGTGTCCCTTCAGGCCGTATGATGATGATGATGATGATGATGATGATGATGATGATGATGATGATGATGATGATGATGATGATGATGATGATAACACATATGTGGCCCCGAGAAAAGAGACATACCCGCAGATGAAAGCTGCAAAAGTGACCAGTGTCCAGAGCGCAGGACCCCATAACCTTGGAATCGGTGACCAGGAGTTAGGAGCTGTGCCGGCTAGAAGGAAACCAGGTGACTTTCTGAAGGATTCAGTATGCTGGGCCTGTCATGAACCAGGACACACGGGAGGGGTGTGTCCCCAAAATCTCAAATATAAACAGTGGCAACAGGAGCAACATGATGAATATTGTCTCCCACAGCTGCAAAAGCAAGCAACGCATTGTGAGTACAAGCAAGATGTGGAAGCTGATACCAGTGCGTGTGTGCCCAGCACCACTGATGTCTCTGGAGCTAATAAGGCAAAGAGAAAGAAGAAGAAAAATATTTCTCAAATCACAGAGGAAGTGACCGAACCACTTGAGCCTGCGATATCAGGACAACAGGCATCAACAAGGCACCGAGATGTGCTGCAGACCGGAGTGATGGGCAGAATTGTCACGGGAACGGTGGCAAAGGAAAAGGAGGAGCAAAGGGAAGCTGAATCCTTGATCCAGGAAAAAGAGGCCTTAATTTCTGCCCTCCAAGCTGCCCACTGTGATTATGATGTCTTGCAGGAACAATTGAATAGGGAACGAGAAGCGAACGCCGAGGTACAGAGGTGTATACTCCCAGCTATACAAGAGTATGAGGCTTTAACGAAAACAGAGCGTCTCTTACGGGGTGAGTTGGAGGAGCTGACGACAAGTCTGGAAAAGGCCAACACCGCAATTGCTGCCATGGATGAAAAGCAGAACAAGTCTGATGGACTAATTGCTAATATGAAGCAGAAATATGGGAAGGCTCTACAAGAGGAGCACCATCTCAGCACAGAGGTGGAACACTCACGCCAGGAGAGCCACTGTCTAAATACAGAGCTGGGTACTTTGAAGGAAGTCAATGAGACGGTCCTAAGGGATATAGAGACTGTGAAAATGGAGAATATAAACCTAAAGGAAGAGGTTTTAAACCTGACTGGTCAGGTCAGTGAAGGGACTGAGAAGCTTCACCAAGCGCAGAAAGTGAAGACGCAATCGGCGCAAGAAAAAGTAGAAGTACAGGCTGCACTGCAGAATGCAGAGAGAGTGCTGGAAAAAAAATACCTCACCCTGGAGCAGCAGAAGGTCACGTTGATTGCCACAAGACCATTGCTGGAGGCGAAGTTTAGAAGCCAGGTGACTCTGTATGAGAAGGAACATGAGAAGGTCCAGAGACTGAAGCAAGAGCTGGAGAAGCAGAGGGACGGCGCCATTCCAATGAGTCAGTATACCAAGGAGAAAGACACCTGGAAAACAGAAGCAGCAGCGAACCTAGCGACAAAAACTGCAGAGCTCCAAAAGATGAAGGAGGAGCTGATGCGAACCCAGAGCAAGAACGGGAAGAGTTGCAGATGCAGATTGCTGAGCGCGAGATACAGCGCGCTAAGAGGGAGGAGGTGTCCGTCAGGTGGCCTGCCTGACATTGTACCATGAAACAGAGATGGTCGATATCCACAAGCAGCTGGTCCAGATGGCCAATGAGGGGGCCTGGCTACAGCTGAAGCTGGACAAGGTCCAGGAGGAGCACCAGCAGCTGCAGGTCCAGAATAAAGAAACAGAGACAGATTTAAGCCTTGCTCTGAGTCTGCTAGGAGATGTAGAATCGTGACTCAACTCTAAAGAAGCTGAACTAGCAGCTGCACTGTGTGAAAGAAGAAAGGCAGGAGGACAGCTTAAAGACCTGAGGAAGGACCTGGAGTCTGAGCGTACTGGCCGCAAGATGGCAGAGAAACAAAAGTGTGACCTAGGCAAGGAGCTCGAGGCTATGAAGACTGAGTGGGACGCTACGTTGGACTCTACTGCTGCCCAGCAGGAGGTTTCTCAGATGAAGGTGGAGGAAACGCTTACAACCCCAAGACAGACGTTTGGGTCACTGAAGCAGTCCATTGAAAAGGTGGCGGTAGAGATAAAACAAGGGAGGCACTCCAGGAAGCATGACCGCGATACGATTGCAGAACTACAGTCTACTTTCCACAAGGCACGGAATGCGAAGGCCAAATTGCGATGCACTAGCACAATAAGAATCCAATCAAACTCCAGTGCCCAGGGGACACAAAGTGGATTCCTTGCCATGAGGGCAGCCACTGTGAAGAGACAGCCGCGAATGAGATGGAAGTGTGCCCGTGATCGTAAGAGGAGAAATATCGCACAGATGGTCCAGCAAATCTCCCAACAGAGTAAGTTAAAGAGTCAAGACAGAAAGGCCCAAGCCTATGAGTCTGCTGACCGGTAAAAGAGAGGTGCCATGGGGTGTACTTCGGATTAATAGGAATCCAGACCAAGTTGAAGTACTGAAGATAAATGGTGTGGAACCCAACACTGAAGGTACACTGAGGAAGAAAGGTCCAAAAGAGAAGGCCAAACAGTCACTGGCGAGTGTATGCAATGAGCTGACCAGGGTCAATGCTTTTCTACAGGATAAGGGAGACTCTGAGGACAAGGACAACAATGCATCTTCAGGATTTGCAGATCAAGGTCACAGCATGGCGGAGAGTCCTGGCAGAGAGAGCTAATAGACAGCAGGATGCTCAGGAACCTTGTCAAGAAGAGACACAACAAAAGCGGAGCATCAACCTTAAACTGAAACTGGCACAAGACAAGGAGATAGTGAGGTACCAGTCTTCAGACCCAGATGGTCTGGTAATTACCCCAAAAAGAAAATGCCTAAATTGAAAGGCAAGAAAAAAAAAGGGGGGGGAAAGGCCGACGTCGGATATTTTCGACAAAGATGCTGGTGCACGGGAATGGTGCACGAGCAGCTCACAGGACAATGTTTCGTTGGGGGGAGGGATATGTGACAGAGTCACTGACTCAGTAAGCTGGAATGGAGGATGTGTGTACTGCTGCGGCCGAGTTTATTCGAGCATTTGCCCGTTCTCGGCCGCAGCAGTAACCTGGCGCGCGCCGGAGTATGCCGGGCGCGCGCCGAAGCCTCGGAGGAGAGGCCCGCCGATCGGGGCTTCCCCCTCTCCTCACCGGGTCCGCCGGGTCCCCCGGAACGTCCCGCTGCCGTCCTCACATCCGCACGACACCAGGGCTCCCTCAGGGAGCCCTGGGCACGCGTACAGGCGGCACAGGCACCCGATGACGCGTGACCGCGCATCGGTGATGCGCGGCACGCTGAGGGAGTGCGGCTCGCAAGCCGGGACATATCCCGGCTTGCGGAATGAGCCGTACTCAAATAAAGTGTGCCGCCTGTGTACTTTCCAGCACTAAACCAGTTAACCTACAGTTGGAGAGCTGCATACACCTCCAGCCTAATTAAGCAGGATGCCTGAGAGACTGCAGGTTTAAAAAGCAGGAAGTAGCTCACACAAGGTGAGCTTGTTTTTCCCCAGGGGGGTGTTGAGACGTCTCCCGGCTAGGAAGCCCTTGCTGTTTCTCTGGTCCCCCAGTCCTGCGAGGAGCTTTGCTGCTGGGACCAGCTGGGACCCCAACCCAGGATAAAGATAAAGATTGCTGCGAGCTGGACACAGCCTGCTCCCCGGAACCGGCGTTCCTGTTTGCTATTGGAGCTACAATACAGATAAGACTTTATTGTTATACTTTATTGTTATACTTTGTGGAGCACATGTTTTGGGCATAACCAGATTAGCTGGCTGCCCTGATAGTAAGGGTTCAAGAAGTTGAGTTAGTTTCCTTAACGGGAATAGGTTTAATTTTCTGTAATTTGGTTTCTTAAAGGGACAGTGCACCCGTACTTAATTTGGTTGTGGCTAATAAACCACTACAGTTTAAAGTTTCCCATCGTGTCTAGCGTCTTACTGACCCCTCCGTGATGCTGTCCTGCCACAATAGCACTAAAGATTTTTTAAATGCCCCAAAGATGCTACGTTTTAATTTGAACATTTCACATATTGCATATTTCTGGAAAAAAAATATTTGTTTTTATTTGAAACAAATCAGTACAACGTGCTTAGATTACAGTACTTAATGTATATCCCTAAATTGCCCATACAAGTAAAAAAGAATATGTACCAAAAATTGATTTTTTTTTCTAAGTACTCCATAGAAATTGCATTTATGTATTTACTGTGGAAAAAGTGGAGCTCAGTTGCCAAGGCACATTTCAGAAGAGGTTGCTTTGAGAAGAATGATAATTGCTAGAAATATTTTTACACTAAGAATGAAACAAGAATGCAAGCTGTTGTGTGCTGCTAAAGGGATACTTCACATTGTGTTTAAAGAGATTTAATTATATTTATATAAGAGAATCATCATTTACAGTAGAAAGAAATTGTGACTGTGCAAGAAGAATGCATGTGAAAGTGTTTTGATTTAAAGCTATGTTCCTTTACCAATAGCTTCAGACTACACTTCTCTAATGGCTTTGATTTCCAGCTTAATTGGGGGGACTTCATTTACCTGGAGGGCAGAGGCTACCTTGGACAAATATTGTTTCTCCCTTTACACAAACACTGTTGCTTTTAAAAGAGATATAAAATGATAGGATCAGATGAATCCCTTCTTGGTATATGACTACATATCATATACATATACTTATACAAATCATTGTAAATTAGCAACATGATTGGGGCATCTAGTGCCTGAAATGTGTGTTTTTGCCGCAAGCAAAAGATTTCCTATTGCGTGTATAAATGTCTTGTTAATTAAAATCTATAATTGGTGTTTGTCATGTGAGGAGCAGCAACTGCTCTCCAAGCTTCCCATCCTCCTACTACAGCCAGCTAATTACTTTTACCTGGGTCACCTGTCTATGGATATATAACCATTCTTCTACCTTATTGCTGTCTGAGTGGAAACTACACTGTAACTGCTACTTGGAGATTGTCTTGAGAATACAGTCCTGTTAACACAACCTCAAACCTTTATATTCCCAAACTTTGTTTTTAACTGACTGTATTGTCTTAAAGTCTGTATTGCCATGAGTAGGTTAAAGGTGACAATGTCACTATGCTCCCTTAGGCCCACATGCACTAAGTTCCAATACATCCAATACAGAGAAAATAATGTCAGATTACCCAAATTATTAACAGACATTATTTCCCCTGAGTTTAACGCATCCCTACAAATATAATTATATGTATAATCAACGGCCATTGTTTAACTCTTTAGCATTGGCTTAACATGAGATTCAATGAGCACTGCCTTCGTTAGCTTCAAATAGCATGGCTCGCTTAACGCTTCTCTTACCTAAAGGTGGTGTTACTCCCTTTCAAATCCGGAAATATTGGATGTTGGAGAAGAGAAATATGTTAGGGAAAATACCTATTTTGCATATCATTAGCACTAACGTACAGAAAAATATAACTATACTGTATGTTATTTCAAAGAGTAGCATTGGGTTAATGTTACATAGTTACATAGTAGATGAGGTTGGAAAAAGACATGCGTCCATCAAGTTCAACCTATACTAAATTTAGCCAACAGATACTTTATCCTATATCCGTACTTACAGTATATTGATACAGAGAAAGGCAAACAAAAAACCCCGGTGAAATATCATCCAGTGATATCTCATAAAGGGAAACAATTAATTCCTTCCTGACTCCAAGAATTGGCAATCAGATTACTCCCTGGATCAACTTCCTTCCCATGTTTACTTATTATGTATATCCCTGTATACCTTTCCTTTCTAAAAAGATGTCCAACCTTTTTTTGAACAGATCTATTGTATTTGCCATCAGTCTCTGTTAGGTTTTTCTCTATAGTGGATAGGTGTTAAGAATATCCTGACATTAATTTAGGTCACTTCTTAGTCTTCCTGGCAATTCCTTCTCAGTTTAGGACATTTGGTCATGGACAGTTGCCGATACCAAATCATTGTGAGTGTTTAGCCGCTACTGACCTTGCAGCAGGGACATCTAGCTTCCGGACGTTTTGCCGCGATGATAATCCCCTAACCTTAGCCGAAAAACCCTTCAACATAATCCCTAATACTAAAGTTAGCCCTTACCCTAAAACCCATATCCTTAAACCCCTACCATAACCACTTAAACACCTTAAGTTAATTTGCCTTATTGACGAACGGCCGACGGCTGAGTGTCCAGCGTCAGAGCGGCTACGGTGAAGGGTCGTTTGGCGGCTAAACACCATCACAGAAAAATGGCCATGACCAAATGTCTGATTCCAATTCCCTCTTGCCTTCTCCATGCGATATCCATTCCTTCACCTATACTCAGTGTCCCTTTGTATACACTTACAGTACTGCCTACATTCTCTCTATGCCTGTATTCTTTCATTCCTTCCACCTTTTAGTGGACTGTGCCAGGGTCCCCTGTGTAATGAGGAGATGCCCAGTGTTTGCCCAGACCCCCTAAACCTAGTATAAAGGTTTGGGGTGACTCAAGCCAGAGACAAGGCTGTGAGAGTTTAAAAGTTAAAATGTTTAAAAGTCTAGTTTGCTGTGTGTAAGAAATAAAAGCCAGTGTAAAGGGAACCATTTAGTTTTTACATTCTATTTCATACACCAAAGGACTGTAACACATTTTAGCAGCAGAATGTATAAAAATATATTTTATTAAGCCGCAGTGTTTTAAAATATGTTTTACTTTATAAATTAAACCAGACAGGGTCTTTCATCCTAGAGACAGAGGGGGGGCTCCTGGCCACCTGGGCTTTGGTGCCAGTGAGTCTAATTCCAGGTCCGCAGATCAAAGTGACACTAGCTGCAAGGGGTGTGAAAGCTATTCAAGTGAAATGGCTAAGTCAAGTACCCGTGTCCTGGACTGATAGCTTACCAGCCTGGCCAGTTGTCACCTTCCTAGACTTGCAGACACTGAGCCTGTGGGGGGCTTTGAATATTAAGATGGCGGTTTGTGCACATGCCCTCTCACTTTTCTGAAGCCATAGATGCCAGCTTTCACAAACCTTGCAAAGTGTGTGAGTGGCTAGCGATGAGGTTCCCACGCTTGTGGGATGGCTGTAATGCTGTGGGGTTGCCTTTTTAAAAGTTATAAAAAAAAGTTAGTAGCCAGCCCAGAGAGCAGATTCCTAAGAGATTGCTAAGGAGATTCCTAAGAGATCAGGACACCGATCCGGCCTGTGATTCCAAGGTCCAAAGTGAGTAACCTTCACGGAGGGGTTGGACCGACCCAAAGAAGCCTTGTGGAGACACTACAGGACTTTAAGCAGAAAAGTTTCTGTCACACTTTCAGTACCATTTGGAGTGGAAAGTGCGGGAGCTGCTGGAGGCTCATGCCGATTTGAGCTCCAGAACTTTTCGGGCTAAGACCCGGTCAACCAACGGACTATTTAAAGACGTTGTTTCAATCAGGAAAGTTAGTTTTTCAACCCCAAACCCCCAGTAAGTGTATTTTTTTCTGCCTATTGTAATCCAATGTGTGTTTGCCTGTTTCTACGGAATAAATTGCACTTTATTTTACTTATTGGCTTTGCTCAGTGATATGATCCCGGTATAAATGTGTAAGTACCTGGTGTCCCATGACAAACCTGCCATCGGCTGGCCCCTCAACGGACACCAGCCAGACTCAGAGACTGCCACAAAGGGCCCTTGCTTACAGGTACCTCTTGGAACTTTGGGGGTTATAGGTTGGAGAGAGTCTTATCCTCACAGCCCTGCAGATAGGACTGGGGAAGAGAGTTAGACTTCCAAAGGGATACTGTAGGCTCTTTTATTTATTTTGTGGTTTCTGTAATGTTTAAAGTGATGGGCTGAATAAAGTCATGGTTTAATTTCCCTCAAATCTGTCTCCCTGGTTGTACCTCTGCATATGTCTCTTACAAGGCCATATATCATATGCAACTCAGAAAACATGACAGGTTAGTTTCTTTATCAATGCAATGTGGGAACATAGTGCCCAATTAAAAAATCCAGGGAAATGTTTTGGAGAGTCTTTTTCTGATGAACCCCCCATCAGCAACATAACCAGAAATGCTTACTGACTAACATTATTGCCACGTCTTGAAATGTTTTCCAACTCGTTAGTCTCTTGATGTTTTTGTGTTCCTTTCAATACCTCAAGACGTATTCTGATGCTCCCCAATCTTTAACTTAACTAATTTAGTAGTTTCCTCAACATATCTGAAACCACGAGGATGTTTTAATGCCTACATCACATAATCTGAGTTCCTGTACATGTAAAAAAAACAAACAACCACCTACAGTACATGCATGGCTTTACAGAGTTGCAATGTGGGCACTCTAAACATGGCTATGTACCCTTCTTTATAGATGTTGTATATTGTTGTTGCATATTTGCAGTTAGTCTATACAGTATGCCTTAGCCAGTTTGCCACTTAAGTGTATTGCTCAGCTAAAAGAAAATAAAGGACCTTCTGAAACAATAATTCAAATTTGGGGTTGCTGCTCATACATGCCAATTTTTTAAGAAATAAATCTTTATTTTACCGGACATCTTATATGTCAAAATAAAAGGCACTGCAAAATCTTTGCCTCCTTTATCCCTCTTAACCATTTCAATTTTCTCCTCTACTACATATTTTTCATATCGTCTCACAATGAAATTATCCCCCTAGATCTCAATTTGGTGTCCAAAACCCCATGTCGCAGTACCAACTAAGCATCTCTTGGCTATATGGGAGATTATCCATGAGGGCTGGTGAGTGAAAACTGTTTGCATGTTATAAACTGCTTCTGTCTGTAGGTTTAAAAATATCCATATTCATAACATGAATATTCTGGTAATTACAGAACATTATGTCTACATACAGTAGTCTGTGGGCATAATAAATCTGGTTGTTCTGTGCTTTAGCTGTAAATTATTAATAAATCTAACTAGTGATGTCATGTTACCATGTTATAGAGCAGGGGTACTCAACTTTATGCTTCAAGCTCCCCGAATAGGTCAGGTGTTCATGATATCCCTGGTTCAGCACAGGTGGCTCAATCAGTCCCTGCTTCAGAACAGGTTGCTCAATCAGAATCCCAGTCTTCAACTGAGCCTCTAATTGAACCACCTGTACTGAAGCTGGGCTATCTTGAAAGCCTGACCTGTTGGGGGAGTGGGCTTGAGGACTGGAGTTCAGCACTCCTGCCATAGGATAAAGACATCATAAATATACCATACCCACATTACCCTAAGGCAATGTCTGTCAGAGTAAACAAATGTGTCCTCAGACACTGACTTGAATAGATTTGCATAATTAGGAGACAATGTGAGAACCCCAGCAGTTCCCTGAGACTGGCTGTAGAATAATTTTTCAAATGTGAAATCATGCTTAGTCAAATCAATATCAAATGTCCTGTACAAAATTTGGTAGAGTTGCATAAAACTGTAGGATAACACTGTTACGTGTTGGAAACAATTTTCTTATAATAATAATAATAATAACTTTATGTATATAGCACTTTTCTACCAAAGGGACTCAAAGCACTTTATAGTTTGTGCTGTCTGCATCATGTCGCAGTATCTTAGGTCCCATATTAAGGCAGAAATCTCTGTACTCCTTTACACAGGGTTTATTTACAGGGGTTAAATAATACAATAACAGACCCACCATCCCTTTAAGGCAAAACCACTCATAAAATAAACATCTACTCCTTCATAGGTGACTGACTAAACATGCAGTCCCAGCCCTCTCTAACGGGACCGCCAGCTAAGCTAGATATCAGCCCAAAACATGTACAGTACTTGTATAGGTAAACAATAAATACAGTATTTAGGCACCGCACTATAGAAAATAATTCTTATCTGTTCTGTTCTAGGGAATTCCTCCCAGGGCTCCAGGTAATTCCCTCTGGACCCTGCAACAGCTTCAAGGTCCTGGACAGGACATCCCTGCTTCAGCACAATTTCATGTCCTTACTTCTTCCTGGGATTTACAAACCAGGCAGACCCAACAGACTCCGCGACCGCCGTCCAGTGAGCCTAGGGGACTGAGCTATCCAGCTTCACCTTGCTGGGGAGAAGTCTCTCTCTCCCTTTCTCTGGGGAAAGCAATCTCTCTCTGTGTGCAGGCCACTTCCTGACTTTTAACTCCTGTTTCTTTAGGATTGCTCTGCTAATTGGCTCCAGCTGCCGTTAGCTCCAACAGAGGAGTTTAACTTCCTGCATGCTGGAATCTATGCACTGCCAGCTTTCTAGTATCCAGACACAATGATTATATCACAAGTTGCAAAAGGAAGAAAACATTTAATGTTATGTAGCCCTCATTCCCTGTGTCTAGAGAAACTACTTCTGCTGCGTTACCTGAGTGGCTCAGAGGAGGCCTGATCCTCTGCTGCAGGGAGCCTGGAGTGGTCGTGGTCTATATGATGACAGTGCCTCCACCTGGGAGGGATCCAAGCCCAGTTGGATAACCACTTCCCAGGAACACACAGTAAAGAATAAATATAACAACTTATCTTTACTGGCAACACATATAACTCTGCAACACCATACCCCCAACACAATAATGCCACCCTGGTGAGACCCCCAAAGTACTGAGGTGCCCATGGCACCTAACCACCAGGTGTCTACAACCAGTCAAACCAAGCCAAGGTGTGTGTGTGGTAGTGCTACCCACAGTGTGTGTATTGGCATTGGTACTGCTGCGACACACTTTATTCGAGCAAATACCCAGTATGTACCTGGCAGATACCTGGAATGCGCCGCTCCTCACCTCAGACAAGCCCCGTTGCGTTTGCCTTCCCAGCCATGGTTCATGCCTGGCTGACGGGCGGCTGATCTGTTAAATGATAATGATTACGATTTAATAGGCTGCAATGCTTCGCGTGTCTACCAGATGGCATAAATTCATGAATTGTAATGCAGTATATATATATATATATATACTGTGCAGTATTGCAGCCAGCGGGAATAAAATGCTTCAATCCCTGCCTGGAAAATAACGCAATGCACTCGGGCAGGTCACAAACCTCAATACACCCGAGTATACCCGAATTCGTGGGACTAGCCGAGCTCGAATAAAGTGTGTCGCCAGTGTACAATTAGATGGTGTTACTTTCCCAGGCACTCCAGTACCCGGTTACAGCAGAACAACGCAAAGGATCCATCTGATCCACCGACGTATGTTGGTCCGGTCCATCCAACTAAGGCATCCGCCTGTGCGTGGGGTGAACTCCCGCTGGAGAGTTTCACCTTAAAGAGTCTCTTAGTAGATGGTGACAGGCCACAAGTCCCCCTGGTGGAATCTCAGTCAACCCCGCTTCGTAATTGAAATGGTCACCATATCCCTCTTGGGCCGAGATCCTACAGCACTCTTCTTTGAGTACCAGGTGGATCCGTAGAGAGGATGGGAGTGTTTCTCCCGCCTCTTGCAGATAAGCCCGGATCACTGCGCACACCACATCGGCGTTGGTCCCCAATATGATTGGATAACTGGGGTGTTCCCGGGGCTCGGGACAAATCAGGTCCTCCACTTCCATGGGGTGGCTCTTGTTTAGTTGAAGTATGTTCATCCTTACTGGTATGACACCGTCAATGGGATAGCTATCATTGCTAAGACCCCACAGTTTCATCTTCTCTGCCGACAGCATGGGCAGATGCTTCAGATGCTGGCCGTAGAATGACAGGTAGATAATGGTCCCTTGTGACCCAGTATCCAGCTAAGCTGAGGAGTACATACCTTCCATGAGGACTCTTATTATGGCTGCCGGTTCCACTCTACTGTAGGCATCCAATTGGGTGCTTCATCGGGGCTAGGCACTGGGGTGCTCTCCGAGGCCATGAAGGGTGTTTCGGTCAGCTGCACTGTGAGGGTCATGACCCTAGGAGTGGATGTATTGGGCTTCGGGCAGTCCTGAGAGTAGTGACCCTCCTGTCCACAGTTGAAGCAGCAGTTATTTTGACTCACACTGGCCCTTGAGGTAGGAGCCACTCTCCGGGGCATCCTGGAAGCGGCGGCTGGTGCCTTCCAAGGGGACTTGCCTTGAGGCACTTTCTGCCTCTTTTGCCTTCGGAGAAGACGCCCCTTTTTCCTCCTCCTTGCGGGATTCTTTATACTTCTTGGGGGTGTTAAAGTGTAATTGAACTTCCTGTTTTCTTATGTGGCTCATCAATTCCATGCAGATGTGGGGAGTTGTGGCCTGAGAGGTGCCTCGCATCATGAGGGCTACAGGGTGTAAAGGCAGAGATCCCTTCATGAGCTGCTTGAATCTGTACTGGTCCACCACTGCAGCAGGAATAATTCTCTTGGAAAGTAAACCCCATAAGGACAGTTGTAGATGTTGGGCAAATGTGGACAGTTCTTCTCCTTCCTTCTGGTGGAGGGCACGGAACTCAGCCAGGAGTTCATCCTCATCGTCCTCGACAGTATAGGATTGAGTAAGGAGCTCAACCAACTCCTGGGCTTTGACTTCTCTTACGGTTTTGCTGTGCACTCGCACAATTTGGGCGGCCAGAGGCCGGAGACACTCGACTAGACGCTGCCTCTGAGCAACACCATTCATCGAGCACATGAAGGGCATGTCCTTCCATCCCTTTAATCCTTCCTCCCCAATGGGTGTGGGTGTTATGCCGGAGAAAGCCTTGAGCGTGTGGTAGTTCTGGGACTGTGAAGATTGCGCCAGGGCCTCACCAGTTGAGGTAGGGTTACCCACAAGTCTGAGCTTCGAGTTGACAGTCGACTGTGGTGTTCTTGTCGGTGGCTAGGGACTTACTCTAGACTAGCACCGCGTCCTCTGGGGGTGTATGATGGTTAGTAGTTCCTGGGTTGCAAGTTACCTGGGGTAGAATTGGGTCAGAGTAGATTAGCGAATGCCCCGCGAGCAGGGTGTCGTATTTCCTTGGGCTGTAGGAGCTACCGCTTGATATGAAACCTTTGTCATGGCCTCCAGACTTGAAGTGGCCATGGATATGGGACAATATGAGAATATCAAAGGGCATGGGCAGGGCTTCCGGGAAATGCAGGGCTAAGGGAGTATCGTCCTCCTGTATTTCATAGCCAGCACTAATTAAAACAATAGTTCAGCGATATGAGGGATGCCACTTGCGGTTTACATATCGGGCGCAAGGAAACCCGGGGATTTGGCTCATAATGTGCAGATGGCCCGTGGGGGGGGGGGGGGGGGGCTTGTTTGTGGTGGTTGCGGGGAAATCTCCCACTGCAACCACGTGCCGGGGAGATTCCTCATTTTGAAGGGCCCACTGACGGACCTCTTGAGCGGACAGCGTAAACATGATGTCACTAATTTAGACTGCTTATTTGGGCACCCCAGGTCTGAATCTCAGCAGTGCCTCCACATGTAGACTGATTCTCTGCTGCAAGGAGCCTGGGGTGGTCGTGGTCTATCTGATGACAGCGCCTCCACCTGGGATATCTTCTTCCCAGGAACACACAGAAAATAATAAATATACAAACGGTGATATAACAACATCTTTACTGGCAACACATATAACTCTGCAACACCGTACCCCCAACACAATAACGCCACCCTGGTGAGACCCCCAAAGTACTGAGGTGCCCTGGGCACCTAACCACCCGGTGTCCACAGAGTCAAACCCACCCAAGGTGTGGGGAGTAGCGCTACCCACAGTATGTGTATGGACTTTTGTAAACTTAGATGGTGTTACCTTCCCAGGCACTCCAGTACACGGGTACCGCAGAACAACACAAAGGATCCGTCTGATCCACCGACGTATGTTGGTCTGGTCCATCCAACGAAGGCATCCGCCTCTGCGTGGGGTGAACTCCCGCTGGAGTGTCTCACCTTAAAAAGTCTCTTAGTAGATGGTGGTCTGGTCCCAGACCACAAGCCGCAAGTCAACACGTGGCATCTGTCACTGTGTCCCTGACAGTATGCAGTACTGGGGAAGCTTCCCTACGTATGGGCCTTCCCTGCAGTACACACAACCTACAGGGAGTAAGTGCCTAGCTTGGACCTGGGGGGAACTCTGGCCCAGTCCAGCAGAGTAATGCTCCCTGGGTACTACCTTCTTCCTCTCGTCCTGCTCCCAACTGGCGTGGTGCTCCTAGAGCACCAAATGTATCCTTTTCTCTCTTCTGAGGGATACCACAGCCCTATTGGCTGTGCTCCCTCACCTGATGAGCAGACCCTGAGGCTTCAGGGACTTGTAGTCCCTTGCAGAACCTGCCTTGCAGAACCTGCCTTGCAGAACCTGTCCCATGCTACCTTCTGCGCATGCGCAAAACTCCAAGATGGCTGCTGCCTGTGTTGCGGAGTACCATAGTGCTCACCATTCGCCCACAGCTCTCTGGCCTCTGTGCCGGGTCCATCATTCTGGCGGCACCCGGCGTCTCCTGGCAGCCTTCCCCTGATGCATCCCGGTCCAGGAGGTAAGGGAACTAGGGGACCTGGCTACATCTATAAAAGAGACCAAACACAAGAAAAGCTACAATACAGGATGGGACAGTACTGTCATTATTAAATGCCAGACTGGTTGTGGTTAGTGAATTAAATGCTTGGGTAAACAGGTAGGTATTGAGACTATTTTTATAGATTTCTAGAGAGGGCCTCGCTAGCTGTATAAGGCAGATTCTTCCAAAGAGTGGGAAAAAGCTCGGGTCCCAAAGGAAGTCAAGGATATTCTGGGAACTGTTAGGAGTCCTTCATCTGCTGATCAAAGTGAGTGAATAGGAGTGTACGGAACTAGAAGCTCTTTCAGATAGCTGGGACCCTGCTCATGTAGTGCTTTGAATATCCGCAGCCAATCTTGAAATAAATTTGCCATTTTACAGGCAGCCAGTGCAGAGAACGGGGAACAGGTGTCAAGTTGCAAGAACGGGTCTCGTTAGTTAACAACCTGGCTGCAGCATTCTGCCCCAATTGTGCCTTTTCCGGAAGATCCATTTAACTTTTATAGAGCACCTTTTATAGCATGAAAGCGTCATTTTTTTTTTTTAGCAGAAGTTAATCTGGAGTTCAGAATACATGCTCATTTCAATTTGTATATAAAAGGTTAAAAAAAGATAGTGTAAATCAATTACTTCACAAACTGCCAACTTCATTGTAATGCACAACAGCGATGCCCTGTACAAAAGTGTTCAAATACATTACTTTACAGCTTTATGCAACATTAAACAGGCTTGGATATTTTTAGACTTGTTTGACATAACCCTCTATTTAAATGAACAAAGATGAGATAAACCTTTGTATCTTTATTTGGTTATCTTCATATAAATCTTGTTTTCCACCACTCATCTGCTATTGTTTGAGCCAAATCAAATGTATGACAAAAGTACTGAAGCATTTACAGCTTTTGCCTGCTGGCGCTCTTGTCCCCATGTGTTTATACTTTTATTCCCTTTACTCTTTTTGCATTTGATCACTTTCCATTTCAAGCTGAACAGGGCAGAGGATCACAGCTGTAAATTGAAACGACAGTGTCTTTGTGTGGATGACTCACTTCTGCTACAGACTGGGGCTTGAAGCCCAAGTCTCACTTTGATGATCCAAGTAAAATAAATGGGGCAATTGCCTTTACTATATTACTTTGCTTTTTTTTTCTTTCTGTTTGCATGTGAGATTGTGACATTTTCTAATAAGTTCCTGTTCTAGAAGAGAAATATATATATTTTTAATTTTTTTATTACTATACTATACAGTAGGACATTTGCTTTAAACTATCTCAGACGTGTTGAATTCTTTTTAAAAATGTACAGCGACTCCCCTAAAAATGTATGGGGACTTTGCGGTATGCCAACTCATTTATCCTATGTACATAAATATACTATTACTGTGACAGGACTTTTATTTCCTAAACAAACGGACAGCCTTTTATTTTATATATCATTTATCATATATAATATGTGATTTACTAACGTTTTCAATTAATTATTGGGTCCTGAAAAATAAAATGTCGGTCATTACCAAACTTGATCTTAGGAATCTCTGTGGGGTTCCACAAAACACAGCTTCTGCTTTTTTCTTCTCTAAAAGAGAACATTAAATATTTTTCTAAAATTAAAAATCTGCTAGTAGGTTTGCAGAAAATATCAATGAATCGTAAAAAAAAGTTTGGCAGTTCTACATTTTTACACATTGTTCTGTTATCTTAGAGATTTACAAAGCTTTTCTACAGAAATGGTACTTCATAAAAAAAATCACCATTTGACAAAGCTCATGACTCCACAGCACATTTGCAAAGGTTGAGACGATCGGGGAGGATAAGGATGCAGTTTTGTTTCCACTATTAATTAACAAGACAATATTAAATCAAGGAGATAAGGAATTCTTCAGAGGAGACAAACCATGGCATGTCAGATGCCACCTGTCTCTGATCGTGAAGATCGTAAGGAACTGGAAGCAGAGATGACAGAAGGAAAATATTTAATTGAGTCGGAAGGAGCTGCAGATGGAGCAAAAGAACCAATCATTAGAGAAGATTCAATGATTCATACAAGGAATTCTGATTATTAACATACTGATAATGATGAGAATAGACATGGACATAACAATGGTAACTTTGATGACGCTGAAAATAATGGATACAAAGAAGATTTTGATGAAGACAGCCGTGACAGCTTTGATGAAAGTCTGCATGGCAGAAACGATTGTGGGACAGGTGAAAATCAAGCAATCTACAATTATGGATGGAAGAATGAGAATAGTAATGAGCATGACTATGATTACAGTAATGATGGCATATATATTAGTGTTGGTGATGGCAACACAGTTAACATCACGGGGCGTAATGGTAAGAGTCACATGGATGCAGAAATTCAGAATAGCATCAGAGAACATGTCTGCACTGATACAGACAGATGGGATGTCAACAGAGTGCTAAGTGAGGAGGATGGTAATGGGGCCTACAATGACAAGGTTCAGACTTCTCAGATGGATGATAGCATAGAATATGATGGCTATCAGAATGTTG
Organism: Ascaphus truei; assembly: GCF_040206685.1. Taxonomy (NCBI): domain Eukaryota; kingdom Metazoa; phylum Chordata; class Amphibia; order Anura; family Ascaphidae; genus Ascaphus; species Ascaphus truei. Next base: position 205,619,225 of record NC_134485.1, on the reverse strand, counting down.
AGAGTCAATGAAATGGTAACAGAACAGAGAGTGCTACCTGAAAGATGCATAGAAATATTATGAAAATAATACCACATGATAAACAGAGATGCTGAAATAGCTGAAGTGCATCAATACATTTTAAATAATAAGCATTTAGGTTTTTCTGGGGGGGAAAAAATATAGCCTTTAGAAAATATAATTTTGTTATATAGTTGGAATATTTATTTGTCAATTTCCTTCAGTAACTGTATAAACAGTGTGCGGCTATTCTTCTATAGGACAATTTATGTTACAACTCATAAAAAAAATAAACTTTGGAGAATGAAAATTATTTTGTGTTTACTGTATTTTAGCAATTAGCAGCCACTTCTCATGTCACTGCTAAATATTTTATTTAGAAGATGATCATTTAAGACTTTGAATAATGGTAGCAGGACGGACATAACTACACAACTACATGTAGTGTGTGTGTGTGTGTGTGTGTGTGTGTGTGTGTGTGTGTGTGTGTGTGTGTGTGTGTGTGTGTGTGTGTGTGTGTGTGTGTACAACCCCTTAGGATTTTCACATATTTCAAACCTAAAAATGTTATTAGACATTAATCAAAGTTCTAATAATAGATAAAGATAACCTGATCAAACAAACGACACAAAAACAGGATACTCTGTGGCTGACTCTACACTGCGCCTGCGAGATGCATTCCTTGTCCTCCATTCGATGACAGGAAATCGCGAAGCCGGAAGTGACAGAGATGGAGAGATGTCGGAATGATGGCCGCGGTGTGAGTATTGCACTCCACAAACATATTATGATTATATGTCTTTATCTGACACTAAGTGTGCATTTTTAAAGAGTTTTTACATATATAGTACACTGTCTATTTGGATCGCACTATGTCCGTTTTCTCTTTACATTGAGATCACCACATTTATACTGCATGAGAAGCAACACCTCTCCACTTACCTGAGTTGTATACTACAACTTATTAGGATCCTAGTCAACCCCATGGAATTATTGCTACAATTTTTGGAAGTGCCTGTTTGTGTGCATGCAGCACATCTCCAAGTAGCACATTGTAAAATCCATCTTTGAATCCTGTCTCATTCACCCATTTGCTGTGTGTATTATAGTATATGCAACTTTAACAATGCTAGGTAAAATCCATCTTTGAATCCTGTCTCATTTAACCCTTAATTAAACTAAGCTTTCACACCAAGGCAGGGAACACCCTGTGTAGGATAAACATTTGTTTGAATGGCCTCACGTGCAAATTAAGCAGGCTGAACTTAATTGTCAGGTGACTTGTTAGGCCCATATAACCCCAGATAGAACAGCTTTAGTCTGCATGCAGCACATCTCCAAGTAGCACATTGTAAGTAGATGAAGTTTAAAAGGAAGTTCTGAAAAATTGAAGAAGTGGACAACACCTACTGGCCCTGAATCCTGCATTTCAACTACGCTGGAAAGGAGGATATCATCAATCCCAGACTGCACATCTCAGCACTTTACTATTGCTGTGATGCCGCCGTTACTATTTATATTTGCTGTGACCTCACTTCTTCTTTCTACCAGCCCCATGTCTCCAACTCTATTCATATATCTCCATCTCTCCTTCCTTCACCACTTCTCCGTTCACTTGAACTCCTTTCTTACCTGCGCCCTCTGACACTACACAGCTATTCCCCCTGCACTAAAACTGTGACGACTCAAGAGATTCCTTCCTCTTCCTCTCCCTCTCTCCCATCTCCTGTTATCCTTTCTGCCCCTTCCCACTCCTCTCCTTCACACTCTACCTCTCTCCCCTTGCCGCAGCGCTTTCCCCGCAGGTCTCGCATACCCACTCGCTCCTTTACCTTCCCCTGTGGTGCCATCCGTCCCGTTGCCTCCTCCTCGCATGATGCCTGCGGCGCGGTGTTCCGCGCGCCTGGTGACGCATCCGGTGCGCGCATCCCCTCAGCCCACGGGGACACGCGTGCATGCTCCTCTCTACCCTTGCTGGCCATCGCACGAGCACAGGCCTCGCCCGCATTCCCCTCCACTTGGCTCCGTCCCCCTCCGGCTGTCTTCCCCTGCTCCGTGCGGGCCGCGCCTGTGTCACAGCCTGTGCGCGCGCATCCCCAGCTTACAGGGGGCGCACGCACAGACTCTTCTTATCAGGATTCACCTGTCTCCGCCTCCCAAGCTGTTCAGGCCATTCCCCTGACTGCCCCTTCTGTCTCCTCCTCTTCTCCCCCTGACCTATCTCCAGCTTCTCACTCAGAAGCGTGTGTGCAGAGCTCCCAGGCATTTGCTGTGGAATCAGGTTGTATTCTTTCTTTATTTGTTATATTTTTTGGGGGGAACTGTGGGGGAGTATACTGTGAGTATACAGTGAGGTTTGTAGAGGGTTTTGGGTGTATTTTGAGGTTTAAAAAACGTTTTTGTTTTTCACCCAGAGGCTGCAGTGTTTCAACAAAGCAAAGCTACACTTTAGCTGGCTAGTAACTGTAGTCTGACCCCTCTCTCTTCCCCCACCCCGGGTTGTTTGTTTTATTTCTAATTTACTTTAATTTAAGCCTGTTTCCTTCCTTTATCATTTGCATTTTTGGGAGCTCTGTGTCTTTCTTTGTGACCTATAAAATTGTGGTGTGGATTATTGTAAGAGAGTGAGTAAATAATAAGGGAAGAAAAGAGAAGATTACAGCAGGTTTTAAAAGCTGTTTTTTCCCCTCCCTTTGCAGAGAGGTAGTTAAAGGGACAGTTCCTCTCTGCACCTCTCTCTCTAAACACTACCTCCTCCCTTTACTTAGAGGCTTATTATTATCATGCCTAAGGGGAATAGGAGTAGTGCAGTAACGGGGGCCACACCCGGATACTGGACTCCAAAACCTGGGGTCCCTAGGAACAACATTAGCCACAGCTCTAGGCCTGATACATCCAGTGCCCTGGCCACACCTCCCCCGGTTCCTGTTGTTTGAGTAACCCCTGCAGTCCTAGCTCAGTCATGGGCGCAGGTGGCGGCTGCAGGCGTTGACCCCAGCAACAATAATGCTGGGGCCACGCCCTGTGTGAGCAGGAAGCTTGGGGTGAGGTGCCCAATGTCACCTGGCCTAAGCATGGATATCTATGTAAGGGCTGTGGCAGACATTGTGGGTCCCTCTGCTGTGGTGACGGCCAGCAAGATGTATGGGAGGGGCGTTTTCTTCCTCCGTACGCTGGCTGCCACCCACACCATAGTGCAGAAAGGCATTGTGGTAGGAGGGACCTACATCCCCATAGAACCCATGGAGGGGTTAGGCACCAGGCTCATTCTCTCCAATGTGCCCCCATTCCTCCCAGACAGCCTCATACGCCCACCCCTGCAAGCCCTGGGAGACATTAAGGGCCTTATTCAGAGAGGCTTCATAAAAAAATTCGCCAGGGAATTTAAAATGAATGTTTTTTGGGCGTTGCTATCACGGTATTCAGAAAGGCTCGAATACCTGTGATAGCAGAATGCCCAAACCTGGCGGGTTGCTG